>NC_143576.1:256100920-256422611 GCF_048544385.1 Mastigoproctus giganteus
CTTTTAGACGAGTGTCCATAGCTAAGACATTTAAAACAGTGTGATGCTGTGTAAAAATCCTTCATACCATGGATGGACCATCCAATAAAAACCCAGCAATTTGATGCTAAAAAGACTTTCCTAATTTTGTTTGGAATCTCAAGGATCCAATGTTGATTGTTTAGCACTATTGTTCCGGGATCTGATTTAACAACTTAACAGACTCGAAATCTTCCTGGGAATTCCCATGATCCACAAGGTTTTTATTGAATAAGTCCTCCAGAAAATCAGGGTCACTGACATCTTTATGTGTGTCATAAATTATGACTGTTGGGTTTAATTTAAGGGAATCCACAGAAAATTTTAGCTCCTTGAACTTGGGGCATGATTTAAGTTTATTAAGATCCTTACCGTTATTATAATTTGCTTGATTTTACAGGCTACATTTTCATTTCTTTGGATAACTCAATCATTGTTTAAACAAACTAATTAGCTAACTAATTTCATTGTTGAGAACATAACCCCTATTTTTAACCTTATGTCTATGGGAAATAAATTCCTGCTTTATGAGTTTTTGCTTTACGAGAGCACTATAGGAAAAAATTAACTCGTAAAGTCAGGAACTACCTGTATAAAAGCATTCCATAAATATATTGTGAGATGAAAAGGGTTCCATTACTAAAAGAGTTTGGGAAACGCTGGTCTAGATCTATAGACAATAGATCTAGACTATAGACACAGTTAAGACTAAGTATTCTTCTGCAGTTTACTACCCTGACACACACACACACACACACACACACACACACACACACACACACACACACACACACACACACACACACACACACACACACACACCCCTTGAAGTTATTCCCTATCTTTCTCATTCCACTGATTTGAAGCATTCTTACCAACATCAGCTGTTGTGATTTTAAAATTTATATGAAGGTTGTAGAAAATTTCGTATGAAACTTTGTTACATAAAAACAAAAGGATGGGGGGCAAGAAGAGATAGAATTTGGCATGTACATAAAATAATCAAAAATGTGAAAAAGTTAATAATTTCATTTATTTAGGATCAGTGTCTTTTTAATGATAAAGGAAACTGTCATGGAAATAAACAAAAGAATAACTAAAGCAGTAGGAAAGTAGTGTAGAAAATTAAGTAAAATACAAAATTAGCTGTTTACAGCCCAGTTTTAGGTCTATTTTCATCTGTGGAGCTCATAGTTAAGTGGCGCCTCCGTAGCCAGGTGGGAAGGAGCAGCTATGCGTAGCACACGCTTCTTGATTAGACCGGGGTTCGAGCCCGTCACCACCAAATACGGAGGATGCGGAACGGTCAGGGAATGACCACCGCATATCCCGGAGCAATATGGCCTTAGTTGCTAATGCTCCTAAAAACCAAATAACAAACAACATAGTTAAGTACGAAATAAAGAAAGCGATCAAAAATTAAACAGAAGCAGTGGAAAAAATAAAAGTTTATTACAAATGAAGAAACAGAAAATATCTTAGGAAATAGCATAGGAGATGGAGAAAGAAAGATTAGTTAAACAGCTATTCAAAACAAAAATTAATCTATTAGACTGAGAAGGAGGATCAATGATATCATGCAAACAAGCATTACAGGAAAGCAAATTTACTCTGACTACGGCTAGAGAAAATAGCATGGAGGAAAACAGTGAATGGGATTTATTTGTAATCATAGTAACCGGCATACCTACTGGATATAACAGATTTATAACATGACAGTCTGAGTTTTAATCACCGTTTGAGGGTGATACGCTAGATCTCCTCACATGTTACAAGATTCCAACCTTGCATTTAACCATGCAATGCGGCCCATTTGTTTAAAAAAAAAAAGGTGCAAAAAATAACTAAATAAAAATATTTAAGTTTAGGAAAGAAAAATACAGCAGTAACACAATTTTAAATAAGACAGCTAATAAAATACACCTCTTTCAGATCCACAGCTTCGGCAAAAATATTTCCAGTGTCCTTTTCCTGAATCTGATCAAGCATATCTCTCAAAAATATCACAAAGGGTTGTAATTCCATCTCTGTTGCAAATTGATGAGCTCTGATCTGAAAAGATAACAAAGAAATTATATTCTCAAATCATATTCTGATAAAAATATCACGCACATATATTTTTATCAGAAAAAAAAAAAAAAAAATCTGTGAATAGAAACATCTTCTTAGCATTTTGCATTATATAACAATCTAGGAGATTTTTCAAATCCACTATGGATGTTATTATTTAAGTTGAATACAGAACTGCTTTTCAGACAAGTCATGTTGTTTCTTTTCACATTATCCTTGGAAATAAATCAAAATAACTTAACTGAAGTTGCATATAAAATCTTGCTATTTGGTATGGTAAAACTGATAAAGCCTACTAAGAAGTTACCAATCTGTACTCTAAACCAACAGGAACACAATAAATGATATCTATTTTAATTAAGAATGGGTAAAAAGAGGGAGCACATGCTAATACAGATAGGATGGTGGAGGGAGGGATTTGATTGTTATATAAAAAGATTTAAAAATTGATTACATTCTTTTGGCATTCTATTGGGGCTTAGAGGGGAACAGGTATCCTGTGTGTTATCAGACACTCAGCCTAAAACACTGATGGATCCAATATCTCTCTATTACAGAAGATTTAGGAGAAGTCCAGTTGGCCTGCCTCCCTAAAATCCACTCATGCACACCTTCTCGATGGTAAGCCCTGTTACGTCACTTAGGTGGCAACGAACGTGTAGAGTGGTTCTCTTCAAGACGCCTGGTCAGCGTGAAGAGGAAAAGACCAAACCCTCCAGAAACGAGAGCACAACAATACAAATGGCCCTCAGTCCCCAGCAGCTTTCACTCTCCCTCTTACAGCAGCGAGAGGATCAGAGTGGAAGCAGAGGGTGCTAAGAATCTCTGGGTACGACCAGGCTGCCATGCACGGAAATTGAACTTGGCCTGTTATAACGTACAATCACTCATCGGTGAAGACAGGATATTAGAGCTGGAAAAGGAATTAGAAAATGTGAATTGGAATATCATCGGTTTGGCTGAAACAAGAAGAAATGAATCACTTATAAGTTTATCAAGTGGAAATCTGCTGTACACCAATGGAAACAGTGAAAGGAGTGAAGGTGGAGTTGGGTTTCTGGTCCATAAAGATTTTAAAAACAACATTTTGGAATTCAAAAGTACATCACCAAGGGTGTCAAGACTAATATTCAAGATTTCTAGGAGGTACAAGCTAAAGATTATAATGATTTATGCACCAACATCAAGCCATGATGATGAAGAGGTTGAAGAAATGTACACTGAAATTGAGTCTTCTAGATGAGCAGAAAACCCACTACACTATTATTATGGGGGACTTCAATGCTAAGGTTGGAAAAAGGCAAAACAGCGCAGAAAGAGGAACTATAGGAAATTTTGGAATTGGTGAAAGAAATAAAAGAGGTGAAAGACTTGTGGAATTTGCAGAATCTCAAGGACTGTCAGTAATGAACACTTTTTTCAACAAAAGGGTGAACAGAAAGTGGACATGGAAGAGTCCAAATGGATTAACAACTAATGAAATCGACTTCATCCTCACTAACAGAAGATATATTGTGAATGATGTTACCGTCCTGAATAAGGTAAATGTTGGAAGTGATCACAGAATGGTAAGATGTACACTTGATATAGATGTAGGAAAGGAAAGGAAAGGAAAAAACTGACTCGAGTAAATAATACAAAGGTCTTTGAAATAACAGAGGAGGAGAAAAAGCAGTATGTACTGGAACTTAAGAACAAGTTTGAGCTTCTGCAGACTGCTCAGGACCAAGATATCGACGAGGAATATTACAACTTTCTGAAAGTGATAAAGCCCAAGAAACCTATAGGGAAACAGAAATCCAAAGAAGAAAAAATTAGTCAAGAAACACTAGTCATGATGAACCAAAGACGACAAATGAAGAGCAAGAAAAACACTGACAGGGAGAAAATTGAGTATACTGAGTTATGCAAAGCCATTAGAAAGAGACTCAGAGAGGACATAAGAAGATTTAACACAAGAAAAGTAGAACAAGCATTAAGGGAAAACAAAGGACTTAAATCAGCAGCCATGAGAAGTAATACAGAAAGACAAATGATACTGAAACTGAAGAATAGCTATGGTGTACTTATAAACAGCAGAGAAGGCATAATTCAAATAGCAGAAGACTACTATAGAGAATTATACAAGGAGCGAGGGAATGATACCAGCAGTGGGCAACATGGATTGCAAAGTAGCAACACATACGACATACCCGATATTCTTCCTGATGAGGTAGAACATGCATTGAAGAAAATGAAGAATCGGAAAGCCCCGGGGGAAGATGAAGTTACTGTAGAGTTGTTAAAATTGGGAGGAAGAGACATAACACAAAAACTGGCAAGGCTCTTCACAAAGTGCATTAGAAAAGGTGTGATGCCTAAGCAGTGGAATAATGCAATCATAGTTTTGCTACATAAGAAAGGAGTTAAATCAGAAATTGGAAATTATAGACCAATTAGCTTGTTATCCCATATCTACAAGTTGTTCACAAGGGTCATTACTAACAGATTAGAAAGAATACTTGATGAGAATCAACCGAAAGAGCAAGCTGGCTTTAGGACAGGATTCTCAACTATGGATCACCTTCACGTAATATCACAGATAATGGAGAAAGCAAATGAATATAAAACACCATTATGCCTGGCATTTGTGGATTATGAAAAGGCGTTTGACTCCATACAGCATAAGGCAATGTTTCGGGCACTGGAAAGACAAGGCATAGATACTCCATATATTATGATTTTGAAGAAAATATATGAGAGTGCTACATCCTTTATTAGACTAGACAAAGACAGTAGCAAATTTAAAATCGAGAAAGGAGTTCGACAAGGAGACACAATATCTCCGAAGCTGTTTACTGCTGCCCTTGAGGAAGCTTTCAGAAGATTAGACTGGTCGCAGAAAGGAGTCAATGTGAACGGAGAGTACCTAAACCATTTACGATTTGCAGATGACATTGTGGTCATAAGCCACGATCCCAAAGAATTAGAGGAAAATCTTAATCAGTTATGCACAGTTAGTAAGGATTTTTGACTAAAGATGAATATGGCTAAAACAAAAGTAATGATGAACAAGTATGCCACGGAAAGGGAAATAATGATTGAAGGAGCAGTAATTGAAAAGGTGGAGTCATATACTTATCTGGGACAAGTTATTAGCTGTAATAATGATAAATGGCTGGAAGTCAAGAGAAGAATAAATTTTGGATGGATAGCATTCAGGAAATATAGTCACATACTGAAGAGCAATATCCCAGTTTGTCTGAAATAAAATATTTCAGATTGGGCACTCACCAAAAGAATGGAAGAGAAGCTAAGAACTACACAGCGAAGAATGGAACGAAGTATATTGGGAATCAGACTGTTAGATAAGAAGAGAAACACATGGATTAGGCAGCAAACTCAAGTAAAGGACATTCTTATCAAAAGTAAAGAACTAAAATGGTCTTGGGCAGGACACATAGCTCGAAGACATGATGACAGATGGACTAAGAAAATAACAGAATGGTACCCAAGAGGAGCTAGAAGAAAACCTGGTAGACAAAGGCGGAGATGGATAGATGAAATTCATGAGTTTTTGAGTAGTAAATGGATGGCCAGTGCTCAAAACAGAAGGAACTGGAAAGTTGCTGGAGAGGCCTTCATCCTGCAGTGGATTGAAAATGGCTGATGATGATGATGATGAACGGATTAAACAACTCACAAAATTTAAACAAGGTCATTTCTGTCTGGATTTTTATAAATTCAACCAAACTAAATAAGTAATTTCATTGAACAAATATGCTATATTGTAGAAATTTCTACAATATAGCATATTTAAAAGTAATATCTTAGTGGAATTTATAACGTCTACTAAAGTGGATACAAATCATTTTCATTTAACCAATGGGGACTTTTCTTTAAGAAGCTTCTAAAATTGAATGTGTTCTGTGTAATTATATTCTGGCATTACATTTAATGCTACTACAGTTCAGGTTCAAAATATGCTGACACAAAATTAGCTGTAAAGAATTAATTTAATTTGTAAAAATTTGGTTATATAAGTGAAGTGGTCAAAATGTTTTATGGTAACAGAATGCTATAGGGCGAAAATTCAGAGAATAACATATAAAGCATGACACAAAACATTCAATCAATACGTAAGAAACCCCACAGGTAGGGATTTATCAGAAAGGGTGGTCTTACCAAGAAAGGCTTCAGTTCTACAAATTGAAGCATTTGAAGACTAGGCACATGCAAGATGATATCACTGAAGTGTTTAAGGCTTTGAATGGATGCTGATGGCATTCTTCCCCTTGCTCTTACTACACACAAAATTGGGCAAAAATTCAAACTGAGGAAGTATGGTTACAGGATAAACGTGCAGGTTTGTCTCCAGCCAGGAGGGTGGTTAATTGTTGGAACAAACGTCCATCAGTTGCTGTGGAAGTAAGCAGTTTGAACAAATTCGAGGAAGAACTAGACAAATTATTAGGGATTAACAGGTGATGTGGGAAGGTTTTATTTTGGCCGATACTTTACAAGTTTCTTTCTTGCATCATATACCACTACTAATACTATTCTCTTATGTTCTGCACAAATAAATTTCTTAATTGCAGAGGTCAACACAACAGAAAAATACATTAAGAATTATACAGAATGAAATGTAACAGCCTACTATAGTAATAACCAAAAAAGAAGTATTATGAATCTGTTTTTATTCAAGATCCAAATAAATTTTAAAAAATATGCATTATTCCATTTTAGCCATCAAGAGTGCTCTGTTTAATGTATGCCATGTAATTCCAGTAGCTAAAAAGTAAATTATCAACATTCATAAAGAATGCTAAATCAGAATAAGAAATTACAAAGAAAGCCTTTATACCACATGTGATTAAAGCCTTTGAAATATTAAGAGTAACTGTTGGAGTTTTCTCTAAATTAAATCATGGCAAATGAACCTGTTATTATTTTTTTTCCCCAAGAATAGGACAAGAAATGTACACAGGAAGAACAGACACCACGTACAGAGATTTAAGGTGAGCATATACAGATAACAATACAGTCAGTCCTCGTATAGCACGATAGTTGTGTACCTAGAAACCCTCATGCAATATAAACAACAGGCCCTATGGGAAAAATAGGGTTAGGTGCCGACCACCCAAGATTGAATGCACATTTGTAACCAAAACATTACCAAAAACAATAAATAATCGTAAAAAAATACGTAAGTATTTTATTATGACTATTACGTAATAAAATATTGCTAATGCTTTTATTTCTATCGTAAGCAAACTTGTTTTTTTTTTTTTTTTTAATTTCAATCCAAACAGATGACAGACGTTCCATCTCTTCCAATTCTTTGTGTCTTAATCTAATGGAGTTTAATTACACTTTGAGTTGTTCCTGCTATGAAAGTTGTTTTTATTTTCTCTGCATTCTTTGTAATTCTCAGCGTTGCCTCATTTAGGCCTGTAGCACGTGCAATATCACATGGTCTTTCATTTCGCTCAAAGAGTTTCACAATTTCATATTTTTTCTCTATCGACAGAGGCGGACTGGCCATAAGCCTTACTGGGGAAACCCCGGTGGGCCGGAGGCCGATGTGATTTTGGCCATAAACCATAGTATGAGGCCACTATAAATTTTCCCGGGCAAGAATTTTTGACCCAGTCCGCCTCCGTTTATCGATATTGCTTTTCTTTTTCTCTCTGAATCTGCAGTGTCTTCACCAGAACGCTTCCTTTTCAAACCTTTTAAGTATTTTACTCATTTTTAGGGAATAAAGCACAATTACAAAACGAGGAGGCACGTTTGATACACATAAACAAAGCTGAGCACGTGTAGCAACTGAATAAACAACACCGTAAAGGCAGAGATACACTATTAACACCTCACATTTTACTAAAGCACATTTCTAGGGATTACTACCATAAAACAATAAAAACAATTTCCAGTTGCGTTTCTGCTAGTTGAATCTGTTATAAACTGGTAGTAAACTTGATCTAATTGCATTTGCGATTATACCGATAGCTGGAATTGTGTTGGTTTTTACATTATTATAGTGAAATGTGTTTCCCCTTCACTGATATAAAAAACATAAATACATTTTCAGAATCTTCACTTCATTCCTATCGTGTTGCATTCGGTTGGGGTGATTCTGCGTTTGACTGCCATTTCTTGTAAACACAAGCGCGAATCGTGAATAAGCGAATTCGGTTCGTGTTATATAAGATATCATTCCCTATTTATAAATCGTGTATGATCGAATTCGTGTAATGTAAACACGTGTTAAACGAGGATTGACTGTACTGAGTTTAATGTGGCATAATCAACCAGTGATGTAGCACAAAAACATAATCGTTCTACATACACACTTTTGTACAATGTATATGAATTGCTGCTGGCTGCAACATATAATGCAACCTGCAACACACACACACACACACACACACACACACGCACACACACACACACACACACACACACACACACACACACACACACACACACACACACACACAACATTTTTTTTATTTATTTATTTATTATTATTTTATTTTTTGTGCTTGTATGCAGGCTGGTCAGCAGCTCTCTATCATTATTTTTTGTCATCATCATCATCAGCCATTTCGAATCCACTGCAGCATGAAGGCCTCTCCAACAACTTTCCAGTACCTTCTGTTTTGTGCAATGGCCATCCATTTACTACCCAAAACCTCATGAATTTCATCTATCCATCTCCGCCTTTGTCTACCAGGTTTTCTTCTAGCTCCTCTTGGGTACCATTCTGTTATTTTCTTAGTCCATCTGTCATCATGTCTTCGAGCTATGTGTCCTGCCCAAGACCATTTTAGTTCTTTAGTTTTGATAAGAATGTCCTTTACTTGAGTTTGCTGCCTAATCCATGTGTTTCTCTTCTTATCTAACAGTCTGATTCCCAATATACTTCGTTCCATTCTTCGCTGTGTAGTTCTTAGCTTCTCTTCCATTCTTTTGGTGAGTGCCCAAGTTTCACTTCCATAAGTCATGGTGGGGAGTATACATTGATTCATTATTTTACGTTTCAGACAAACTGGGATATTGCTCTTCAGCATGTGACTATATTTCCTGAATGCTATCCATCAAAATTTATTCTTCTCTTGACTTCCAGCCATTTATCATTATTACAGCTAATAACTTGTCCCAGATAACTATATGACTCCACCTTTTCAATTACTGCTCCTTCAATCATTATTTCCCTTTCTGTAGCATACTTGTTCATCATTACTTTTGTTTTAGCCATATTCATCTTTAGTCAAAAATTCTTACTAACTGTGCATAACTGATTAAGATTTTCCTCTAATTCTTTGGGATTGTGGCTTATGACCACAATGTCATCTGCAAAATGTAAATGGTTTAGGTACTCTCCGTTCACATTGACTCCTTTCTGCGACCAGTCTAATCTTCTGAAAGCTTCCTCAAGGGCAGCAGTAAACAGCTTTGGAGATATTGTGTCTCCTTGTCGAACTCCTTTCTCAATTTTAAATTTCCTACTGTCTTTGTCTAGTCTAATAAAGGAGGTAGCACTCTCATGTATTTTCTTCAAAATCATAATATATGGGGTATCTATGCCTTGTCTTTCCAGTGCCCGAAACATTGCCTTATGCTGTATGGAGTCAAATGCCTTTTCAAAATCCACAAATGCCAGGCATAATGGTGTTTTATATTCATTTGCTTTCTCCATTAGCTGTGATATTACGTGAAGTTGATCCATAGTTGAGAATCCTATCCTAAAGCCAGCTTGCTCTTTCGGTTGATTCTCATCAAGTATTCTTTCTAATCTGTTAGTAATGACCCTTGTGAACAACTTGTAGATATGGGATAACAAGCTAATTGGTCTATAATTTCCAGTTTCTGATTTATCTCCTTTCTTATGCAGCAAAACTATGATTGCATTATTCCACTGCTTAGGCCTCACACCTTTTCTAATGCACTTTGTGAAGAGCCTTGCCAGTTTTTGTGTTATGTATCTTCCTCCCAATTTTAACAACTCTACAGTAACTTCATCTTCCCCCGGGGCTTTCTGATTTTTCATTTTCTTCAATGCATGTTCTACCTCATCAGGAAGAATATCGGGTATGTCGTATGTGTTGCTACTTTGCAATCCATCTTCCCCACTGCTGGCATCATTCCCTCGCTCCTTGTATAATTCTCTATAGTAGTCTTCTGCTATTTGAATTATGCCTTCTCTGCTGTTTATAAGTACACCATCGCTATTGTTCAATTTCAGTATCATTTGTCTTTCTGAATTACTCATGGCTGCTGATTTAAGTCCTTTGTTTTCCCTTAATGCTTGTTTTTCTTTTCTTGTGTTAAATCTTCTTCTTATGTCCTCTCTGAGTCTCTTTCTAATGGCTTTGCATAACTCAGTATACTCAATTTTCTCCCTGTCAGTGTTTTTCTTGCTCTTCATTTGTCGTCTTCGGTTCATCATGACAAGTGTTTCTTGACTAATTTTTTCTTCTTTGGATTTCTTTTTCCCTATAGGTTTCTTGGGCTTTATCACTTTCAGAAAGTTGAAATATTCCTCGTCAATATCTTGGTCCTGAGCAGTTTGCAGAAGCTCAAACTTGTTCTTAAGTTCCAGTACATACTGCTTTTCTCCTCTTCTGTTATCTCAAAGACCTTTGTATTATTTACTCGAGTCAGTTTTTTCCTTTCCTTTCCTACATCTATATCAAGTGTACATCTTACCATTCTGTGATCACTTCCAACATTTACCTTATTCAGGATGGTAACATCATTCACAATATATCTTCTGTTAGTGAGGATGAAGTCGATTTCATTAGTTGTTAATCCATTTGGACTCTTCCATGTCCACTTTCTGTTCACCCTTTTCCTGAATATCAAATAACACTGACATTTTGGAAAGTTAAAAAATAAATAAATAAAATAAAATAAAAAAATAATAATAATAATAATTAAAATTTAACAACTAGTTCAAAGAACTAGTGACAATGTCAATGATGAGAGAAGGAAAACGGGGACAATGAAGGTATTAAACCTTCTAAACATGAAATGTTGGCATTTTGTGAAAATAAAGTTAGAAAATTTTGAATTAGGTTGCAGTTAAATGAAATAGATACAACTCGTGGATTTTGGGAATATCTAATTGAAAAGACGGTTTCAGAAGAATTGAAGCATTTGATGAATGCTCTGAGTACGATACCAATTTCATCGAGTGAATATGAACGAGGATTTTCACAAATAAATCTGATCGTCAGCCCAACCAGCTTCATTGATGACAAAAACAGTTTCTTCAAAACTATTTCTTAAAATTGTAGGCACACTGCTCACACATTTCGATTCAGCAAAATATGTCGATTTGTGGCTGCTTCAGAAACATCATTCAGCAACTGACACAAACAGTAAGAAAAGAAGTCGGCATAATGCGTCATGTGAGAACTTAATAAAAATTTGTAATATTGTACAAAAACTTTATTATGAAATTATTTTTACTTATTATTTTTTAATTATTTTACTTATTTTTTACATATTTTATTTATTTTTTATATACTTGAATAATAAATTTATGCTTAATAAACTGTGTGTTAATATACTTAATTTGTTGTTCTTATTCCAAAAAGATTACTACTAAAGTAACAATCTCAGGGAAAAAAAAAATTTTAAAGTACTTTTCATAGTCTTTTAATTTTAAATTTTTCCTGATAGCAAAGAATGAGTACCAGCACTTTTTTTTTTTTTTTTTACAAAAAAAGCACTGCTGAAAAGTATAACTAAAAAGAATCACTGCCTTATTTGGGATATACAATTATATTGAAAAATGCCACAATTGAATGCATCAAACCACCAGTAATGTTAATGGAATCATTATTAGATTCAGGGATCCTTGGACTGGAGAAGTGACACCCCCAGTCCACATGGAGGGGGCTAAAGAAGTGATGAAGAAATTAGAGACCACTGAGATTGGTTCTATGATTTGGTAAGATTATGGAATCTATGGTTAAAGATGCAGTACAGGACCAGCTCAACAAGAATGGCATTCTAAGCGAGCCTTGACATAGTTTCGTGAATGGAAGAGTTTGCCTGGCAAATATGGTAAAATGCTGTGACATTATAAAGCAGTTGGATGCTAGAAACAACCTTGATATTACACATCTGAATTTTAGTAAGGCTTTTGATATGGTTTCTCATGAGAGGTTGTTGTATAAATTATTGTGTAAATCCATCTGTGAATTAGGTATTGTTGAAGGACAAGAGACAGAAGGTGGTCATAAATGAGTTATTCAGAATGGACAAGAGTAGCAATTGGGATCCCCTCAAGGATCACTGCCCAGATCTCACCTATTTCTAATCTTCCTAAATGATACTGATGAGGGGGGATAACAAGGGAAGTGCTTAAAATTTGTTGATGACTTAAATGTTTGAGAGTGGTTAAAGGTTGGAACAGGCTATTGCTACTACAAAAGGATTTGGCCTGAATGCAAGTATGGTCTGAAAAATAGCAACTAAAGTTTAATGCTACCAAACTGCATTCTGGGTTTATTCCTCTATTGCTTTTAATTCAAAACCACAGTGTATAAGTTATTTTTGGGTTTCTATTCCCCAAATGTAAGGTCTTCAGTTTTACTGCATAGAAACACAGCCAATGTGGCAGAGTACATACCAGTAGCAGTGTCAATCTGTACGACACTACAAATCTGTAATGTTAGTATTATTATTATTAGTATTATTATTATTATTATAATGTTTAATACAAATCTGTTACCTCTGCCAAGTGAACTGACTGATATGATATTTGTTTCATTCAATTTCATGGAAAGGTTTATAAAAGTTCCACAGCTGCTGTTCACAGATAAGCTGAAAATTTTCCAACTCAAAAAGTACCAACTGTAAAACATTTACTTCTATGGAGAGATAACTTGGAGAAACTACACTAAAACCATTATGTATAAATGCTAATGGGGAGAAATTTTGACACACTGCAAGTGTTGAAGAGCAAATACTTCACACCATAAAAGTACGTCTCCTACCACAAGATTTCAAGTCACATAAATATTTCATTTGCAAGTGTATGAAGGACATTACACAAACAAATGAAGAATCTTTGGTCAGTGGTTCATTTGTAATGCACACATGATCCTTGGTTTCTTGGCTACATTCTGGTTACAGATGAAGTGTGCTTTACATGAAATAGAATTCTGAAATCCCAAAACACTCATACCTGGGTCAAAGAAATCCCACATACAATTGTCGGTACTCATTATTGACATATATTTTCCTTTAATGTTTGGCATAACTCTTGAGGATAATCTTACTGGTCCTTATTTTTTCTGTTACTAGCAAGGTTTTCAAGAATGGAATATCCACATTTTATCTGGAACAACTTGTGGTAACTATTGAAAAACACACCCACATCATGCATCAACATGTGCTGAAAATCAGCACATGTTTATGCATGATGATGCACTAATCCACTTTTCCTGTGATGAATGACTTTTTAAATATGGAGTGCAATAACTGATGGAATCATCAAACAATCCTTACACAACATGATTATCTAACCTCACACACTTAGATTACTTTGTGTAGGGTTACATGAAATTCATGGTTTATGCTAAATGTATTACCAGGTAACATGAATGGAAAAATCACATTTTGCAGGGTGTTAATACCCTTAAGAATATTCCTGAAATGATTAAGCATACCAGGGAATCACATATTCATCACAATGAATGCTACACAGAACAAAATGTAGGTTATTTTGAACAGCTTCTTTAGATGCTTTCCTCTTTAGAGGTTATTTCAGTTTATTTTTAGTTATAGAATATGCTTCTATGTTTGTTCCATGCAATTTTGAAACACCTTGTACATATAAATTGCCCTACAAAAAAATATCTGGATGCCTGTTTTCATAATTCAATGGACTTTCCCAGTTAAACTAGTGATTCAGAGCAGTATATCAGGAGGACATATGAGCCACATAAGTTAGTTTTTCTCATCGTGGCATGTTAAACCAAGCCTTTGTGACATTTGAAAATATACCTACAAGGTTTTGTAGGTATATTTTCAAATGTCACATTGATGATTTGTCAATTAGCGCAATTGCTGACAGCCTATATTATCCAAAGTTGACTGATGGTGTTGGTGTCATGAAATGGAAGTGTGACAGTAACATCATCTACCAGTAATGCACAGAAAGACCATGGAAGCTCGCACCACATGACCAGTGGTACGCGGAAAGGTAATACAACAATCTCATCAAACATCACCACAAAACAACAACCAAGAATTTAAAGCATCAACAGGGGTTGAAAACTGTATAAAACTAACCACAGTCAGTGGTTTTATCTTTCAATGAATGTAAATGTTCCACAGAACAGTGGAGATCAGGTCTATGAAGTGATGAATCTCACTATACCCCATTCCAATCAAATGGGTAGATGTGGGTGTCAAAGATGACTGGAGAACATCTGCATCCAGGGTGCAATGTGTGCACGGTGAACAGGATAATACCCATTGTGGATATTAATGGACAGAAGCTGAAATGGCCCTCAAAGAGTCCGATTTGAATCTTACAGAACACCTACAGGAATGTCATGTGAGGGCCAGACTGGTCACTGTGCTGGATGATGAATGGCAGACTACACACACTGCAGTCTATCATTTGTTGGTGAAAAGCAGCATGTTGCAGTCAAAAGAGAGATCTTCAGTAGTGTAATTCTATACACTACTGAAGTCAGCAGTAGTGATATCAATGTGAAATCAACGTGTCCAAATCGTTTTCGGAGGGTAGTATATATTATTACTTTGTTTGTCCACCCTTTCTAAAATTTGTCCAATCCTTCCAAGTTTATTCAAACTATCCACTCCCAAAACACAGAGTGAAAATTGATTCCTACAAATTGGAGTACATTTACAACATTTTCATTCATATTGAGAAACACTATCCTAGCTAGTTACAATCCAGACCTAGGCTGTTGCTAGCTTTCTAACTAGGCTTCACATGTAATTCTATTAACATATTACACACATCTTTAAAAAGTTTACAGTTTTTAATTATGCTTAGTTAGCAGAAGAGAAAAAGACATCATAGCACAAGAATAAAGTGTTTTCAAATACAATAATAAGGAATGCAATAAATACAAATAATAGTTCCTTTATTCCTTAGCTAGACATTTTTGACAATGTAATATAATCTAATAATATTTGACAGATGAATTTCTGTTATAAAATCTATTATACATACATATTCTCTTTTTAATTTCTCTCGCTTGCGAATAAGCTCCACAAGAAGTCGTGCTTTTTCCAGGTCTTGCCTTAACCTCTGCCAATATTTAAGTTGCTCACCCAATGTACTTGACTGTTTATCTCCTTCCTTCTGAAACAAATTGATATAATAAAATAACACAATACAAATTAAAATTAAAAAAAAGGGAACTAAAAACTTTACAAGGAATATGTCACAAAACTGTAACCAGAATTAATTAATATATAGCAATAAAAGCTGCAGTATCCAGCCCTGGATTAGCCAGAAAGCGCTATTAACCAGAAACTGTCTAAGAGGCTCATTAAATTTCAGAATTCCATTGACTGCAGTAGTCAGCATCAATTCTGATAGTTCAAAATGTCCATGCATTTCCCTGAGTTGCATGCAGATGGGTCTTGGCGCATTATAGCCGTAGTTGCTAATGCACCAAAAAATCCAAATAAACAAACAAACAAACAAACAAGCATGCAGATGGTGCAATGCTACCAGATGCCTCCTTCATTCACATAACTTGTTATAGTGCATTACAGTGTAAGTGCATAGGAACATTTTATTGTATTTTTTCATATATTTTTTTATCATGGAAAGGTCAAGTAAAAAGCAGAAATAAGTAGTGTTAATGATAAAGGAGAAAACAAACATATGTAATAGACTTGAATATATCAAAAACTACAAGTTAATGAAAATGTAAGGCATCTTTGATATTCTACAGGGTGGGTGGGAAGTCACTCCCTATTTTTAATTTGTTATATACAGTAAAGTAATGCATGTATTGGAATTAACTGTATGCTGTTTTATTGTGTCTTGTATGCCATTACTTATGCTGTTTTCATTGTACTTGTATGCCATTACTCATGTTGTTTTCATTGTTTTAGATCCCTGTGAAATCCCATAGAAATGGCCAGTCCATGAGGAAAGAGCTAAACTGCCGCAAGGTATAAGGTGTAGCAGTCAATTGTCCAAGTGCAATGGTGGTTGAGGAATCAACACGGCAGGCATGCTGTTTTGGATCCAAAAACAATCAAAAACTGTCACAAAAAGTTACTGATGACTGGTAGTGGACAGCAAGAGATCCGGTAGGCCTTCGACATCAAGGTCTGAGGAAAATATGAATCAACTGAAAGAGATTTTCGATCAAAGCTCTTCGAAATCTGCACGGCAGGCCTAAGAGAGAGTGGTTTAAGGTGGCATGCTGTGCATGTTGTACAATATCGACCATGGAAGCCACATTATGTGCAGCAATTGTTCCCGGAAGATTGGGATGAGCTTGTTGAATTTTGTGAAATGATGCTCGCATGGGAGAAAGATTTTTCACACCTGTTCAAAAACATTCTTTGGACAGACTAGGCTGTGTTTCATGTAGGGGGGGGGGATTCGTTAATCGACATAAGAGTCATTATTGGGCAGATAAAGATCCCCAGGAGACAGTCGAAAGAATGCAGAACAAGCCGAAAGAGACGATGTGGTGCGGTATAACTTCTCGTATCATTGAACCATATCTGAGACGAGACACCACGAACAGTGAACGATACTTAGAAATATTGCAAAATTTTGTGGGGCCTACAATTTCTGCATGGAGAAACGCTCAAGAGTTGATATTCATGCAACATGGTGTTCCCCCACATTTTGCCTTGACTGTTAGGGAGTGGCTCAATGAGCATTTCCCAGGATGCTGGATAGACCGTCGGGGACAAACAGAATGGCTGCACGAAGTCGAGACCTAACTCTATGTAATTACTTTTTATGAGGATGGGCCAAGGAAGAAGTGTATAAGAGTAAACCTAAAAATACTGATGAACTTGAAAACAATATCCATCAGGTCATCTTCGGTGTTCCTGTCCAATTCTTAACAAGTCCGCAGAAAATGTACCTGACTGTTTAAATAAATATGTAGAAAATGCTGGAGGTCTCATCAAGTTGTAACTTTCAGGGAACTAATAGCAAACAAGCTACAAATCAGAACAAAATGTGCAGTGCTATTTTGTATATTTTAAAAAATATAACATTTTTAAAAGAGGGAGTGACTTCCCACCCACCCATCCTGTATGACACATGAAAGCAGAAAGACAAACTGATAAAATTCTATTTTGACATTGAATCAACAGAGGCCACTATTAAATGAAGCATTTTGCAAAAATGTAATTTGGAACAACTTGATGTAGTGCTGTACAAGTAGTTTATCATTAAATTCGATAATCTATGACACATGGAAGCAGAAAGACAAACATAAAAAATTCTATTTTGAAACTGAATCAAAGGCCACTATTAAATGAAGTAAGTTGGAACTATTTGATGTAGTGCTGTACAAGTAATTTATGATTAAATGTCTGGGCACATGCTAGTAGAAAAGGCTAAAGACATGTACACAAAAATAAAGCTTACTGAGCAATGTACATTCTCTAATGCAGTGTTTCTCAATCTTTTTACTCTCATGGCACATTTTCCAAAGAAGAAAAATTTCGCGGCACACCTACGTAGTCATAGAAGAAGAAATTTCTAAATTAAATAAATAGAACGAAAAATAATATTAACATTTTTTTTATTTATACTTATATTATATTTGTGTTATGCAAACAATTCTTACAACCAAAATAAAATATTCGGACAATGATGTTAAAATAAAAACGACACTAGTTTTTTTAAGATTTCGCGGCACACTTGGAAAATTTTGCGGCACACCCTTTGAGAAACACTGCTCTAATGGATAGCTAGCCAGGTTCAAGACAATGTGGAATAAGAAACCTGGACACAGCCTACGGTAGATATAAGCTAGTTTGTAATCAAGTCACAAAGGAAGTTAGGCAAGCGAAGGCTGATTATGACAAATTTTTGGCAATGGCTGCAAAGAAAAACAGCAAAGGCTTCTTTATTTATGTAAACTCTATAAGGAAGAGAATGAATGAATCAGATTGCTCCACTTGATATCGATGGTTTGACTATTGATGATCCTACTCAGGTATCTTACAAATTGAATGAGTATCCCTTTGTATAAGGGAATGTTAAGGCCACACCTTGAGTACTGCATACAAGTCTGGAGGCCAGAGCAACAAAGGGTTGCTCTTACCAATAAAATCTTCAGTTCTGCAAATTGCAGCATCTGGAGACTAGGCAACTGCAAGGTGATCTGATTGAGGTGTATAAGGCCTTGAATGGTTTGAGCAAGTGCAACACTGATGGAATTCTTCCTCTTGCTCATGTTACGCACTTGAGGGGGCATAAATTCAAATTGAGGAAAAACGGTTGTAGAACAGATGTGAAGAAAGAATGGACAAACTTTTGGAGCAAATGGATGGGTGAAATCGGAAAGTGTTTTTTTTTTTTTTTTTTTTGCTGATGCTGTATAAGCTTCCTTTCTTGCATCATATGTTTCTACTAATGCTTATGCTAATCTGTCAAACAATTGTCTGACAAGGAATCAGCAGAAAGATATATAGATACACTTGCAAAAATAGAGAAAGAGCATATTTAACACTTTAGAAGATATATAATGCTGAAAAATGGGATTATGGTGATATCATTTGTTTAACAAGGCTCTTGCGGGTAGTCTTGAAAAAGTCACAGATGGCTTTAAATTATATAAGGAGTTATGTTGACTCAGGTTATGTTGTTTGTAATGCTAAGTTGTGCAAATGTCACTGGCAATCATTTTCTGAAACTGTGGATTAGTGGAAAATATCAGCTTTTCTTTGTGGACATTTAAAAATGTCCACAAAGAAAAGACAAGAACAGATAGCTCTAGCTCCAACTTTTGACTTTCAAAAAGCTAGAGAGCAAACAATTATAAGCAGGAGGAAACAAAAGAGATTTCTGAGGAAAACAGGAATATTTTTTAAAAAAATGTCTGTTTGATATCAACTATGAGTGATTCAAGAAAGTCACAGTCTTTGCACCTCTTCAGAAATATAAATCAAAGTTTTATTTATAACAATGACACTGCCATTTGCACTAGCTGTCAAGAACACTTCCTTTGGTTTTCAGTATTCGGTCCCCCCCCCAGTTAAATAATCTTTGAAAGTTGCTACCATTACGAGGAATTACTAAAATTACAAGCATTACTTGGGATGAATTTTTTACATTTCATGCTTCCTACTGCACATGAGCCCTGTACATCAATTCTTTCTTTAAGTTTGTTCCAACAATCAACCACCCATAGGCTAATGGCAAATTTCTGCACATCTATTCTACAACTGTCTTTCCTCAATTTAAATTTATGACCCCTCCCCTCAGGTGCATAATCTACACAAGAGGAAAAATCCGATCAGCACTGAGCTTGCTGAAACCATTCAATCCCTTATACACTTCAATCAGAACATCTTCCGGTGCCTGGTTTCCAAACACTGCAATTTAGCATTAGTAGAGGCATATGATGCAAGAAAGCAAGTTTATGCAGCATCAGCAAAAAAAAAAAAACTTCCACTTCACCCCTCCATTCGTTCGAAAAACCTGTCCAACTGAGCCTTAAATTTATTTAGGCTATCAACTTCCAAAACAAGGGATGGAAGTCTGTTCCACCAACCAACTACCCGCTGGCTAAAGGCAAATTTCCGCACATCTATCCTACATCTTGAATTTATGTCCTCTTTGAATTTATGAGAGGACATAAATTTCAAATTTATTCAATTTGAATTTATGAGAGGACATAAATTCAAATTGAATAAATTCAATTTGAATTTATGTCCTCTCAGGTGATTATTCTGAGCAAGAGGAAGAATCCCATCAGCATTCAGCATGCTCAAACCATTCAAGGCTTTATACACCTCTTTCAGATCCCTCGCTGGTGCCTAGTCTTCAGACACTAATTTTCAAAACTTAAGCCTTTCTTCGTAAGAGCAACCCTTTGTTCCATTCACTAATCTTGTTGCCCTTCTCTGTACTCGTTCCAGCAGCTCTACATCATTCTTGAAATGAGGCCTCCAGACCAGTACTCAAGGTGTGGCCTGACCATTGCCTTATACAAGGGAATAATCACCTCCTTATCCCTGCTAGAAAAATTCCTGTATATCATTGACAAGACACCATGAGCTACTCTTGCAGCCCGTCTGCACTGCTCAGAGAACTTCATATCTGCCTGCACAATTACCCCCATGTCCTTTTCATTCTCTACCACTGTCAGTGTAGTACAACAGAGTTGATACGTTGCTCTGGGGTTGCTGTTTCCCATATGTAGTACTTTACATTTGTCAGTGTCAAATTTCATTTTCCACCTCTCACCCCATCTGCTTAACCTTTCCAGATCCTGTTGCAGCAGCATAGCATCAGTGGTGTCCTTAACAACCCTGCCAACCTTTGTATCGTCTGCAAACTTGGACATTAAGCTGGATATACCATCATCAATATTATTTATAAATACAGAAAACAATAATGGGTCCAACACTGAACCCTGAGGGACTCCACTAATAAAATTAATCCACGATGAGCAGTGTCCATTGATTACCACTCTCTGTCTTCTCCCCCTCAACCACCCCTTTATCCATAGCAGCAATTTGCCTCTAATGCCACACTGCTCCAATTTGGGCAGAAGTCTTCCATGTCTTGTCTAGATGATCCTGCAGTGCTTCTTTAATCAGTGCCTCCATTAATTTCCCTGGAACAGAAGTTAAACTAACAGGTCTGTAATTACCTGTGTCTCCCTTTGATCCTCCTTTGTGAATTGGGGTCACATTTGCACTTCTGCAGTCCATGGGTATCTCCCCGGAGTCCAATGAAGCTCTCATAATTATGGCTAAGGGTTTGCTTACTTCCTTTGCTGCCTCCTTTAATATAACTGGATAGATCCCATCCACCCCAGGTGCCTTTCTTGTGTTTATCTTCAACAATTTCTCCTCCACTTTACTCTCAGTTATTACAAGATTATCTAGCTTACTGCCAGAGTTGAACTCAGGAGTCTGCTGACGAGGCTACTAGTGACGGTCGTGTTCCAAGCCGCTAAGTGGATTTTTCTTATTTATTGATTTGAAATTATTGTTTTTCTAAAACTTTTGATTTAAATTTAGTAGTATAACATTATTTTCTGATTTTTTGATTAATTTGGTGTATTTAGTCTTTACTCGGCCTTGTAAAAGTATCCGTAAGGGTTTCCACGTGTTCGTAACTACCGCTACCGTTATTAACTTTCCCGCCATTGTGATACCGTACTAGATATACCGTAGGTTATATACCGTACTAGATAGCGTTAGTTGAACTTCGTTAGCAGTTAAATTGTACGTTTAAATAAATACATATAACGACTTAGATTACAAACGTAATATAATTAATAACATAACATAATTAATTAATAAATTAATAGAATCATGACTCAGACCAGAGCAGCAAAGCAAAAGGCTCAAGCTAATGGAAGTGCTGTGGCTCAGAGCAGAACTGAGGGGGGCAGTTGTCCTCTGACTCACAGCCTTATAAAATGCACTGTTTGCTTGATGTTTGCAGAGCAATCGGGTACGGGACATGATACTGCCAAGGGGGATGTCTTTGTGTGTGCGCGATGCAAGGAGTGTATCGATATCAGGCAACAACTCGGCGTTCTTTTGGGCCTATATGAGAGCTTGAAGGACAGGGTGGATGCCCTCGAAGAAACTAAATTGAGGGGCCCATCAAGCTCTCAGCTGCCCACATCAACGCCAGAGCTTGCACTTGGGCATCGCGTGACACAGAGACAACCCCCAAGGCAGAATGCGCTGGTCCCGAAGGAACTAGTAGTTGTTGGTGACTCTATTGTCAGGGAAACGGGGAACATGCTTTGTAAAAAAGATAGGTGGAACAGGACCAGGGTATGTCTGCCAGGGGCAAAGGTTGATGACGTTGTAGAGCGAATATCATCTTTTAAGGGCACAAAAGGTGATATAGTTGTACACGTTGGCACTAATAATATTAAGAGTAGGAGACCGGCAGAATTACTTAACAAGTACAGGTCACTGTTGAACAAAAGCCGAGAATTAGGGTTGAATTTGAAAGTGTCTGCAATTCTGCCCAGACACGATAGGAGGGAGTATATGATGAGAGCCTTGTCGATCAATTCGGCCCTGGAAAGATTGTGCAAGGCTCAAGGGGTAGAATTTTTTTCAGCCTGGACTGTACTTGTTAACAGGAGAGATTGCTTCTTCAGGGATGGGATACACTTAAATAGAAAGGGTGCAAGAATATTTGCTGATGCTATCGAGGCAGTGTTAGGTGGGTCGGAAAACTGCTAGCTTGGGGGGAGACAAAGACCAATAGATTGACAGTAGCCACTGGCAGAGGTGAAAGAGATTCTTGCACTGCTTCTATTAGAATGAGCAGAAGCCTGAAAAACAAGATGCATGGTATTTCAGAGACTGCTGGGAGCCATTGTGGTACAAGTAAACACATGGGTTGTGTTAGGGTAGCTAAGAATAGAAACAGGTGCAGGTATACTTGCGTGTACACCAATGCTAGGAGTTTAGTAAATAAATTTGATGAATTTGAGGTATTGCTCAAAACATCGAAGGCAGATATTGTTGGGATATCAGAGACGTGGTGTCACACAGATATAAGGGATGCAGAACTGCAATTTGGGGAGTACAACGTCTACAGAAAGGATAGACAGGATAGGAAGGGGGGAGGTGTTATGCTATTAGTTAAGAAACACATAAAAACCAAGGAAGTGAAGCCAGTCGACATCGCTGGACAGTGCAGTGTGGAGTCAGTTTGGTGTGACATAAACATTGGGAGATCAAAATTGAGAGTAGGAGTGTGCTATAGGCCTAATGACTCTGATGAGTATAATAAGGAACTGTACAGGGAAATAGAATGGGCCAGTAAATCAGAGTGTCTTATAATGGGAGATTTTAATTTCCCAGATATTGACTGGAATTTGGGGGCTGGATACTCACACACTAGCAGGGCTTTTGTGGATTTATTGGATGATTGTTTTCTACATCAGCATGTTCGGGAGGCAACAAGAGGGAGTAATACTCTTGATTTGATTATCAGCAGTGATTCTTCATGCATTAAGAATCTGCAGATAAATGAACCACTAGGTGGCAGTGATCACAGTGTGCTGAAGTGGGATTTACTCAAAGAGGTAACTACCATTAGGGGTAAAGGGAAGGGTTATTGCTTCCGTAAAGGCGACTACGATGGACTGAGACAGTATTTAAATTCTATACAGTGGGACCAACTGATGATGTTACCAACAGCAAATTCAAAATGGGAAGCATTCAAAGAATTTATCTTGGAAGCTACTAGGCTTTACATACCAACTAAGAAATATTGTTCAAGGTTTAGGCCAAAATGGATGTCAGATGAACTAATGAGGCATATGGCAGAGAAGAAAAATGCATGGGATACTTACAAATTAACACATGACACAGAAGCCTATGATAGATACAAGTTGATATGCAACCAAGTTACAAAGGAGGTTAGGCAGGCGAAGGCAGATTACGAGAAATCCTTGGCAAGGGATGCAAAGAAAAACAGCAAAGAGTTCTTTACTTATGTAAACTCTAGAAGGAAAGGGATGAATCAGATTGGTCCTCTTGATATTGATGGGTCAAGTGTTGATGATCCTGCTCAGGTAGCTAACAAACTAAATGAATATTTTGCATCGACATTCACACATGAGGAGTTATTCAGCGAGGGGAATGCCAGAGGTGTATTCAACTCTAGCAGTAAGTTACAGAATCTTGAAATAACTGGGAGTAAAGTGGAGGAGAAACTGTTGAAGATAAACACAAGAAAGGCACCCGGGTGGATGGGATCTATCCAGTTATATTAAAGGAGGCAGCAAAGGAAGTAAGCAAACCCTTAGCCATAATTATGAGAGCTTCCTTGGACTCAGGGGAGGTACCCATAGACTGGAAATGTGCAAATGTGACCCCAATTCACAAAGGAGGATCAAAGGCTGACACAAGTAATTATAGACCTGTGAGCTTAACTTCTGTTCCAGGAAAATTAATGGAGGCACTGGTTAAAGAAGCACTGCAGGATCATTTAGACAAGACTTCAGTTATAGCTCAGACACAGCATGGTTTTGTTAAGGGGAAGTCTTGCCTGACCAACTTGATTGGATACTATGATGCAGTCACAAAAGAACTGGATGCAGGGAATAACTTTGATATTATATACTTGGATCTTAGAAAGGTTTTTGATACTGTTGCACATGGAAGACTGCTACACAAATTGGAGCAGTGTGACATTGGAGGCAAATTACTGCTATGGATAAAGGGGTGGTTGAGGGGGAGAAGACAGAGAGTGGTAATCAATGGACACTGCTCATCGTGGACTGATGTTATTAGTGGAGTCCCTCAGGGCTCAGTGTTGGGTCCATTATTGTTTTCTGTATTTATAAATGATATTGATGATGGTATATCAAGCTTAATGTCCAAGTTTGCAGATGATACAAAGGTTGGCAGGGTTGTCAAGGACACTACTGACACTATGCTGCTGCAACAGGATCTGGAAAGGTTGAGCAGATGGGCTGAGAGGTGGCAAATGAAGTTTAACATTGACAAATGTAAAGTACTACACATGGGAAACAGCAACCCCAGAGCAACGTATCAACTCTGTGGTACAACACTGACAGTGGTAGAGAATGAAAGGGACTTGGGGGTGGTTGTGCAGGCAGATATGAAGTTCTCTGAGCAGTGCAGACGGGCTGCAAGAGTAGCTCATGGAGTATTGTCAATGATATACAGGAATTTTTCCAGCAGGGATAAGGAGGTGATTATTCCATTGTATAAGGCGATGGTCAGGCCACACCTAGAGTACTGTATACAGGTCTGGAGGCCTCATTTCAAGAAGGATGTAGAGCTGCTGGAACGAGTACAGAGAAGGGCAACAAGATTAGTGAATGGAACAAAGGGGTGCTCTTACGAAGAACGGCTTAAGTTTTGCAAATTACAGTGTCTGGAGACTAGGCACCAGCGAGGTGATCTGATAGAGGTGTATAAAGCCTTGAATGGTTTAAGCATGCTCAATGCTGATGGGATTCTTCCTCTAGCTCAGAATAATCACCTGAGAGGGCATAAATTCAAATTGAGGAAAGACAGATGTAGGATAGACGTGCGGAAATTTGCCTTTAGCCAGCGGGTGGTTGGTTGGTGGAACAGACTTCCATCCCTTGTGGTGGAGGTTGATAGCCTAAATAAGTTTAAGGCTCAGCTGGACAGGTATTTTGAACGAACGGAGGGGTGAAGTGGAAGTGGTTTTTTTTTTTTTTTTTTTGGCTGATGCTGCATAAGCTTGCTTTCTTGCATCAAATGCCTCTACTAATGCTAATGCTAATGCTAACTTAAGCCTTTTCTTGGTGAGAACGTAATTTGCTACAGATAAGGTGCAGAACTTAAGCCTTTCCTGGTGAGAGCAACCCTTTATTCCCCTAACTAATCTCACTGCTCTTCTCTGTACTCCTTCTGGAAGCTCTACATCCTTCCTAAAATGAGGCCTCCTGACCTGAATGCAGTATTCAAGGTGTGGCCTGACCATTGTCTTATACAAAGGGATAATCACATGCTTATCTCTGATAGCAAAATTCCTGTTTATCATTGACAAGACTCCATGAGCTGCTCTGGCAGCTTCTCTGCACTGCTCAGAAAATTTTATAGCTGACTGCACAATTACCACCACATCTTTTTCATTTTCTATCTCCCTCAAAGGGTAGTACCACACAGTTGGTACATTTCTCTGGGGTTACTTCTACCCATATGCAGTACTTTGCATTCGTCAATGATAAATTTCAGTCTCCACTTCTCAGCCCATCTGCCCAACTTTTTTAGATCCTGTTGTAGTAGTGTACTGGCTCTGCTGTCATTAACAACCCTGTCAACCTTTGTATCATCTGCAAACTTGGACATTGAGCTTGATACACCTTCATCAATATCACTAATAAATATAGAAAACAACAATGGGCCAAACACTGAACACTTGGGGACTCCACTAATAACTAGTCCACAAAGAGCAGTATCCGCTGATTACCACTCTGTCTTCTCCCACTCAACCATCCTTTTATCCATAGCAGCAGACTTTTTCTTAATGCCATACTGCTCCAATTTGTACAGTAGTCTTCATGTGCAACAGTATCAAAAGCTTTCCTGAAATCCAAGTATATGATATCAAAATTATTTTTTGCATCCAGTTCCTTTCTAGCCACATCATAGTATCCAATCAAATTGGTCAGACAAGACTTCCCCTTAAGAAACCTATGCTATGACTGAAATATAACTGCAGTCTTGTCTAGATGATCCTGCAATGCTTCTTTGGCCTCTGACTCCATTTTTTTCCCCAGAACAGAAGTTAAACTAAGAGGTCTGTAATTACTTCACAACCAGGCAATAGAAATGCCTATGACTAAGTCAAAATCATCCTTCTAGTCTAACAATGATAATAAATTTCCAAAATGGAAGTTGAATATTTAAAAATGGCTGGTGTAATAAATTTCTACATAATATTCTTCAACATATATTTAAGTAATGACCTCGGTAATAGATGTATGTGAGTTACATGTATTGAAGAGTTACATCTGGTTTTTCAAACTTCAAACATCACCTGCTTAGTGAATTCATGTTAAGAGGGGAAGATTTGTCCATAGGAAATAATGTAAATAGTTTTATCTGGTTGGTGTTACTAGCATTTCTGGCTGATTTTAAGGCTGCATTTCTCTATGTAACAATATTAAATATAGCACAAATATTTAAACCTTTAAATACATAAATTGCACAATAAAATATATGTTAAGAAAATGCAAAAAATTTACCTTAAAATTATTGAAATTTATATATTATATTTACATTTTTGTACAATAATGACTTGCAATACTGTTAATTTACAGATCACTCAAAACCACTAATGTGGTTTGAGAACTTGAAGATGGACAGGAATATCTTCTTACTGTGGCCACTGCAACAAAATATTGAAGGTCGATCTTCCTTAGGGCTGAAGAAAAAATCCAAAGAGAGCTGTAGTTTGCTTTCATCTTGTTGTTACAGATTGCCCTTTAAGAACTCACAGCATTTTCAACCATTCCACATACAATGAGGAATCTGTTCATTATTACATCATTATTACTGAAGTAAGAAATACATTTATTTCTTACAATTTATATAGCACATTAAATACAATTTAACACAAGCTTTTAGAGTGCCTAAGGGAAGGCCTTTAGTGGTCATGATCTGAGGGGAGACTTAAGTTCTTCCTTTTCTCTTTCCTTTTTGAAGTTTTCAAGAGCTTTCTTCTTATATTCAGCAGCCATTTCTATGAGTTCTCCATTGCTTAAGCCATCTTTTCTGGATTGTGATGAGATCCTGGTATGTCTTCAGATTCTATATCAGTCAATCCAATATATGCTTGCCAAGTTCTACTATGTTGTGTTTAATCTTCTTGAAATCAAAGCCATGAAAGTATTTAACACAATCTTCTCCACACTCCATTCATCAATTTGTGTTGAACTTCTGCTAGGCACTAACAGTATTACCAATGACATGTTTAATATTGGATACTTTTCAAAATTCTTTAAGCCACTATTGCAACCTGGTTCACTGGTCAGATGGGAGAGGTGGTATCGGGGGACAAAAATTTTACACTGGCACTAAACTCGGTGGATGTCCTGATGCATTATCCAATATCAAAAGAGCTTTATTGGAAATGTTATTGGCTGCCTAATATCGTTCAATGCTCAACAAAACTAATCTGAAAACCATGTTTGGAAAAGACTTCTACTGACCCAAGACTTATTAGATCCATATGACTGGCAACTTTGATTTAATAAATCCGTTAAGAGCCCTGCAGTTTTTTTAAGTGTTAGACTAACAGGGACTTCAACTTGAAGAAGCCCAGCACCATTCCCATCCACATCACTGTTATTGTTATTCCATCTTTTGCCACTTTAAATCCAGGAATGGATTTTTCTTCTCTAGAAATAAAAGTTCTCTTGCCATTCTCTTCCAAAATAGACCACATTCATCAACATTAAACACCTGCAGAGGGATGTAGTCTCCTTCAATAATATCCGAAAGTGCCTTCTTAAATTTTTCAGCCTCCCCACATAGCACTGGCTGCATCTCCCTGGGTAGTAATATTATGCAGGCTACAAAGCATACAGATCCTATCAAACTGGCCTTTACTAGCATTAAAAGGTTTGGCACTAGATCCCTCTGGCAATTTTTTTTTTCAAATATTCATTCATGCCTGCTCTTGAATTATTAAAAAATTTAAGAGAATGCTGTGCTGCATGCTGTCCTCTGTAAACAAATTTAACAATCATTCCATTTCAATCAGCATTGAAAGCTAGATCAATGTAATTTCATTACACTTAAAACAGTTGCTATTTTGCCATATTCCAAGATTTTTTACTTCTTCTTTATTGTGGTTTTTATGGTACACCCCATTAAATAAAATGTCTTCCACAGATCAATCTGACATTCTCCCAAATCCAGTCTTTTTAGAGTATTGAATTTAGTTTCTAATAAAAGTTTTTCTGGTGACCTTCTTCGCATTATTAGCACTAGCTGACCCAACTGTTTTGATGCCATTTAAAATTAAAAAGAAGCTGAAATTACCTACAAGGTAAACTAAAATCAATCACATTAACACAAAAATGCTCATAAAAATAAGTAAACCAGAAGCAACTAGAATGCAAAACTAAAGTGAAAACAGCATTGCCAAGCAGTGCTACTGTGAAGTCAAAAATATTCCCCCTTTTTTTATGAAAACCCCAAACACAAGAGGTATTAGAACCTATAGTACTTGGTACCATGCTTGGGTTGGAGGTTGAGAAGATGAGAGACGATATTTGTTGACATTAGACTTCAACTACTGTAGACTGTAATTTTCAGGAAATATGTATAAAGGAAGGTTGTTCCTAAAAACAGCAGTAGAATGAATAAATGAGGAAGATGAAAATTTGGTTCTGTGAGTTTGAAGTTGGACAGTAAATGGATGTTGGCTGGTGGCAGCATGTGTTCGGACTGTTTTGAAAGAGAGACCAGTTATTATAAAAGCAGATTCAGAAGAACAGTGCCCATGGAAGTATCTGTAGAAAAGGCATGCAGCAGAAACAGTATGTCTATGAGGCAACACGTGGAGAGACTCTGTTAGAGAGGAGTCATTAATTAACCTAACTGCCCTCTTCTAAATGGAGTCTGGAAGTCTGAGGGAGGTTTTGGGGGCACTGCCCCATATGTGGAAACAATATTCCATGGTAGGGCAGGTTTGTGATTTGTACAAAGTGAACAGTTGTTTGGAAGAAAAGTAATGCCAAGAGCAAAAGAGAAAACCAAGTTTTTTTTAGATGCAGAGGAAGCAATATTTGTAATGTGCTTGTGCCAAGAGAGATTAGAAGTCAGGGTTACCTCCCAAAGAGAGATATATCATCTTGTCTAAAAATCGGAGTGTCACCAAAGATAAGCATAGGAGCAGAAGAACCCTTTTTGCGAGATATAAGACAAGACTGAGTTTTAGAAGGATTGAAATCAACTAAGTTGTCTTTGCCCCACTGGAGATCAGTATTTAAGGAACTGGTAGTGGATATTCAAGAAGTTGAAACTGATTGAGCAGGGCAAGGTTTCTCAAATTGTAAAGTGGAATGCAATGTGCTATCATAAGAAAAACTATCGAAAAGATTTCCATTCGATGGAAGAAGGTCATTAATATACAAGAGGAAAAAAGTGGGGGAAAGAACTGAACCTTGGGGTACACCAGCATTAGTGGGGAAGTTAGAAGAGGAGAGCCATCTACCATCACCCTCAGTGAGCGATCAGAGAGAAAACTGGATAACCAATTACAAAAACAGTTGGCAAACCATAAGATGGAAGCTTGTTTAGAAGACTTTTATGCCAAACACGATCGAAAGCCTTTGAGATGTCAAGAGCAACTGCTTAACTTTTCCACTGAATTTGTCCATAAATGGACAAATTCAGTGGAATATCACCAGTGGATCGACACTGATGGAATCCATACTGGTGATCATTGATCAGAAGGAAGGTTTCTAGGTAGTTTAAGAATTGGCGGTTAATTGATTTCTCCATTACTTGAGAAAGAGTAGAAGTAATTGCAATGGGACAATAATTGGATGGGATGGATTTGTCACCCTTTTTTAGGAACTGGCTGGATACGAGCAAATTTCCAAGCAGAAGGAAAAACACCTTTGGAATAAGAAAGTGAAAAAAGGTGGCAAAGAACAGGAGCTCAGGTTTTGAGAACAAGTGTAGAAATACCATCAGGACTTGGAGCTTTCTTAGCATCAAGATTCGTCAAAATCCTTCTGACATCCTTTTGACAGAAGACCACAGGAGGCATTGAATGGAGTGTGTTGGGAATGGTGGGAGGTGTTTAACCAAGATCATTAATACACGAGTTGGAAGAAAAATGGGATGCTAACAGGTCAGCTTTATCCTTGGCTGAAGTGACAACAGAACCATCTGGTTCTGACAGATGTGGGAGCAGTCTTTTTAAGAGTACTGAATTTAGTTTCTAATGAAATTTTTTCTTGTGGCATACTGCCTTCTTCGCATTATTAGCACTAGCTGACTCAACTGTTTTGATGGCATTTAAAATAAAAAATTGGAGAAGCTGAAATTATATACAAGGTAAACTAAAATCAATCTCATGAACACAAAATGATCATAAAAATAAGTAAACCAGAATGCAAAACTAAAGTGAAAACAGCATTGCTAAGCAATGATAGTGTGCAGTCAAAAGCAATCCCCTGTCAGGCATATTGCAATTCTTAAAGAGAAGCTTGATAAACAACATTGCAATAAACTTTAGTTAATTATAATTCACAAGTAGATGCTCTCTTTCCCATAACAATGACGGGATGATGTATAAAGGTTCGCTGCTGGATCCATCTGACCACTTTGGTACACATCTATAAGCAAAAACATTAAGACCATCTACCTAATAGCATGTTGGGCTGCCTTTTGTCATGATAATCACTTGCACCTGGCATTGCATCAACTCCACAAGACCACAAAAGGTGTCCTCGGGTAGCTTTGACCAACTGGACAGAAGGACATGCTGAATTTTGGCAATAGAATGAGGCACTGATGTGACTGGCGAATGCTATGTTCCCCTGCATCCCACAAGTCGAGGGTTTAGTGTCAAACAACGTTAACTGCAAAATTGCATTTTCTTTTTGTAATAACTTTAGTTTTATTTTATACAAATAACAATGCATATCATGTCATAGAATTATACCTCTCTAGTACTTTACAAGTTAGCTTAGGCTATAAGTACATTTCCGGTAAACCAAGAAAATGTCAAATGATTTTTTTTTTTTTTGGTTAATTACAAAAACATCAACTACAAAATTATTTTGTATTTAACGTTGTTTGATACTAAACCCTCAAAGCGTTCAATGGGATTGATGTTGGAGGAATTTGTGAGACAAGGGAGCACACAAAATGACTGGACATAATCCTCAAATCATTCCTGGACAGTGTGGGCTTTGTGATATGGGGCATTGTCTTACTGAAAGAGTCCAGTGTCATCTGGATGCATGGTCACCATGTAAGACAAAACCTGGTATGAAACAATGCCAAAATAGGATCTGGCAGTGAGAGTGTGTTCAATGGGGATAAGAGAACCCAACACTGTCCATGAAAAGTCCTCCAAACCATGATACTACTGCCCCTGGCCTGTTTTGTTCAACCATGCAGTCTGGTTATAGCTGTCCACCTGCTCGCCATCAAATACATACCTGTCCATCGGCATGATGGTGCTGGAACCTTGAGTCAGACTAGGCAACTCTTTTCCAGTTGCCCAATGTCCAGGAATACTGCTCCCATGCCCACTGCTGATGGAAATATTGATGATGGTTGGTCAACATGTGCACATGAACAAGTCACCTACTCTGTAGGCCAATCTGCAAGAGCATCTGCTAGATGGTGTACTCAGAAGCGTTTCTCTGTGCATCCTGGTTGTAGTTGCTGTAAACTGGGGGATTGTGAGCTATCTTGTCCTGGACACTGTGCCAACCACCATTCACTTTGACTGTCAATCAGTGGTAGTTTCCCCGTCCCAGCACATTGGATGGTTGTATGTCCCTCTTTGGACCATTCCCGCCACGCCTTCATTATGGCAGCCTTCAAACAGACAAGAGTTACTGCAGTTACTTAGAAGCTAGCCACTGCCTTCCTAGCATTGCAAATCATTCCCCATTCAAACAGGTCCTTACCTTTCCCTGTTGCATGGGTGTCATACTGACGAACTGACAGGCATTATCTGTATCATCACTATATATGCTGGCACTTCCGTAGCCAGGTGGGCAGGAGCAGCAGTGCGTAGCACACGCTTCTTGATTAGACCGGGGTTTGAGACCGTGACCACTAAATATGGAGGATGCAGAAAGGTCAGGGAATGACCACCGCATATCCTCAGAGCAATATGGCCTTAGTTGCTAATGCTCCTAAAAACCAAATAACAAACAAACAAACTATTTATGCTAAGCTGGTAGGTGACATCACTTTGGGTGCTGTAGGATGCATCTAATCATGGAGACAGAGGTGGTCATAATGTTTTAGATCATGAGTGTAATTTTCCCCTCCTACATAGCTGTAGTGAATGACTAAGTGTTTTACAATCATGGACATAGTAAATGTGTGCCAGCACAAACAGTTACAGAAAATTAATGCAGAAGTAAATTACTCTGGAGAATGAAAAATAACTTTTGGGCCAATAAACAGACACTTTCAAAGTTTCTCCTTGTCATAAATTGAAAATGCTTTACAGCATGTCCAGTTTGGCTGATAATTCAGCTATTTTATTGTTAATTATGTTATCGGTTAAAGGTCAATTTAAATTAAATAATATCTTTGAAGGCATGAACTGTGAATTACAGTCAATTGAAAAATCAGACTGAAGAGCATTAGAGTTTTTTTTTGACAGGAGTTCTCAAGTACCAGAACCTCTGATAATGGATAACCCCTCCAAGCTGTTTGGAGTAAACAGCAATGTCCTGTGGGAACAGAGTGAAACTCTGGAGTAGGATATCAAAAATTATAGAGTATTGTAGCAAACAAACTGAACCATGAGTGAACCATGCTACAGAGGGAATAACTGTATTAAATATTGCATGTTTTGTTCACTTAACATTTAAAAGAAACAAATAAATTGCTTTATTCAAGTTGGAAGAGAACAAAAAGCCCTCAACAAGCTTCGGGTAGTTATCTCCCTTTATACCTCTAGTTTTTGTCATGCAAGGATATAAGGTCAAATCATTCTTTTGTCCTGTTACAAGGTTCATCCATTGAAGAGTTTGTAACATATTTTAGGCAGGTCTTCCAATACTAATTCCATCTATTTTAATTACACTGCACCGTGAAGCAGTTATTATGGATTCCCTTTTCTAAAGAACTGAATAAAACTTGAAAATGTCAGCTAAGAGAATTCCTGGCTTAAAATATCTATATTTAAAAAAAAAAAAAAAAAACCCTTCTGCTTGAGATCTTAGAATGATTTAAAAATTTAATTCAAAATGAGGACACAGATTCTATACAACAGAAAATCACGAGTTAGCATTTGTCTCATTTTACGGATATTAACAGGTCTCAATTAATGTCTCGACAGACAAATTGGGACAATTTGTCTGTCCAACATGTCAGAACAGATAATAAACAGACTTTCTGCACTAGTGAGGATAGCATATCTAGAATTATAACCTTACTTTGTCTGTTTAGAAAATGTTCTAAACAGATGTTTGCAATTCAGAAGTTCTTTTTCTTGGAGAGAAAAAGAACTTCTGATTCATTAAATTGTCTTCTTTCAAAATTCTTTTCGATTTGCTAACTCTGAAAGTGCTCATTTGGATTTTCTCAGAACTTCTAGCCACTTCTTTAAATAGGCTTGTCAAAGGTTGTCATTGTTCTACAGTCTAGTTACACATTTAACCAAAGGCAATCAACACGTGAGTTGACTGCCTTTGATTAAATTATCTTTCCTTTTCAGCACACAAATAAGGTGAGGTGACAAAGATTCCCTATTACCACCAAGTGTTCAACCTTCTCTTTTAATACATGCTGCTTTGGATTTTAGGCCTACATAACAGCACTATTATTACTATCAGCACTAAGTGCCATGCAGTTTTTTTGAAATCTTACATGCTTGTACTCCATAGCTCCAATGCTGGTGGCACTGAGAGCAAGTTGGTTTCAATTTGATGGGTTTTTTTTTTTTTTTTTTTTTTTTTGTTTGCAAAAAGTCACCATAATGGGATATAGTTTGGGCCCACTTTTTGGAGCCTTCCCTACCTCTTCGTTCCCTATCTATGCTATTTCACTATCAGGAAACATATCTCTGAAAAACACATGAGCATGAGCAACCACAACTCAAGAGGCCATTATGTTTTATGAAAAAATTTGCAAATAAACATTTAACACTATGAAGTGCATAATCTATTTCTGCATTTCTTTCTATGAACTTCAAGCTATCCTTATGCTTATCTGTTTTCAAAAGTCTGATTACATTGTGTTTCCCTACTACTCAAAACTGAAACATCCCATGTACATACACAAAGCAAGTACATATTGCAAAAAAAGATTTTACAATAGGTAGAAAATCGCGTGTGTGTGTGTGTGTGTGTGTGTCTTCTGAAATTTTACATCATATTTCCTTGGTATCTTACTAAAGACATTGTTAATTAGCTTCGCACCACCCGGGTACTACAACAGCCACACCATCTGATCACAGAAGACCATGGCTTTAACACATCCAAATCCTGAATGTTGTGCACCCTAGCAAAAGAAGGATCTTTTGGAAGCATTACCACAAAGAAGAATTTTAACAACAGTCAACAACAGGACCACAGGCAGTTTTAATTTCCTCCCCAGCATGACTATTTTTATTCCAGAGAAAACAGACTTCTATCCACACCACTCATGAGTGATTTATAATATTTCTATTTAAAAAAAAAACACCTCTGCTTAAAATTTCTGCTTGAGATCTTAGATTGATTTAAAAATTTAATTCAAAATGAGGACAAAGTCCTATACAACAGAAAATCATGAGTTAGCACAGAGCTAGCAATAGAGGCTCTAAAATGTAAGCTAGTCCTTCTTCCAAAACTAATCAGGTAGCTCTGGAGCTAACATTGTCACCCAAGATCTTCCAAAATCCTTTTTCTCCTAAAAGCTCAGAACAACTAGCAGTCAAGAGAACTTCAATGCTCTGGCACAGGAATCGTTTATTAACTGTTCAATCAAAGTTCAGGATGAGAATCTCTTGGCTCCATAGTTGAAGGAGTGCTGACCACCCCTCCTCCCAATTCATTACGATTCTTATCTTTTCTTCAAGTAGTTCTCGACTTTACGAGTTAATTCATTCTTAGCACGCACTTGTAAACTGAAAACTCAAAGCAGGAGTTAATTACCCATTGACATAATGTTAAAAATAGGGGTTATGTTCTCAACAATGAAATTAGTTAGCTAATTAGTTTGTTTGAACAATGATTGATTTATCCAAAGAAATGAAAATGTAGTCTGTAAAATCAAGCAAATTATAATAATAAAAAAATTATTTATGACTTACAAACATTAAAGAATATTTATTCTTCATCATCATCGACTAAATGCATGCGACTAAATGAGTGATCAATAATGATCACTCATTATTGACTCGGCACTCGCTGGTTTGTTGCACGAGGAGTTGTCTTCTTCAGAAATGCTTCAAGATGCATTTGCTTCCAAGATAATCTTTTCTTTTCTTTTCTTTATAAATTTCAATAGCATGCATGAGCATTTTTTAACAGAACACACAAATTGTAACTAACACAACTGATGTGGAGTAACAAGTTTAGGAAGCTTAAAAAAAAAGGAATGAAGAGAAGATTCTGAAAATTTATTTATGTTTTTATATGATTGAAGATTTCAGTAAAGGGGAAACACATTTCACCATAATAATGTAAAAATACCACACAATTCCAGCTATCAGTATTTTCGCAAATGCAAGAAGATCGAGTTTACTATCCATTTATAACAGATTGCACTAACAGAAAAGCCCAATAAAGCGGAAAGTGCAAATTGTTTTTATTGTTTTATGGTTGTGACCTCCAAAAATATGATTTAGAAAAATATCACAAAGTCATTCAAAATTGGTTGTTATAACAGAACATATATGATAACAATGAAAGTGTAGTGCATTTTAATGATTTTAATTGGTAACTAATACAATTTACACTATAAAAACAACCTTTTAGAGAGTTATATAGTGAAAATTTCAACTTCCGAGCTTGTGGAACAAATTACCAAAAAACAATGTGTTACAATGGTGTCGCTGGAACAGATTAATACTGTAAAGCAGGGTACACTGTATTTTACAACTACTGGCATGGTTTGAAATGTGGTATTTATGAATGTAATGTTTAACAGTCATTTTTTTGCAATTAATGTTCATATTTTCGATTTTGTTGATACTTGATACTTGGGGGGAAAAAACTCGTAAAGCGGGAACTTCCTGTATAGCAAAGTAATATTGTGCTAATGTTTGCCAGTCTTTAAATTTTATATTTGTAGGGCCACTGGCAAAGGTAACAGAGAGTTATGAAACATTTGGTTTTACTTATGCAAAATTTTAATTAATATTCTGGTAATTATATACAGTGCCCCCCCCTCCACTTTGTGGTATTAATCTGTTCTAGAGACATCATCGCATCAAGAAAATATCGTAATATGAACCCAATAACACATTGTTTTTTTTGGTAAATTGCTCCAAGACCTTGGAAGTTGAAATTTTCACTATATAACTAAGTTATTTATCTTTCTAAAAGGTCATTTTTACAATGGAAATTGTATTAGTTTTATATAAATTTATGTCAAATAAGAACAACACAAAAATCGCTTTTAACTAAAGGATGCAAAAACAAAATGCATCCAACACGTTTACAAATGCTACTAATGGCTGAGAGGAAGGACTACATGATCAAGTCGAAGACAATTGTAAGCCCATCGATGGGCTTATAATAAGTAGGCACCGGTTATATGATTACTGGTTAGTAGAATCGGTCATTATATAGAATAAAATTTCAAAAAACCAATTCAAATCATTAAAATGCACTACACTTTCATTGTTTTCATATGTTTGTTTATAAGAATCAATTTTGAGTGCCTTTACGATATTTTTCTAAAGCACATTTCTGGAGGTCACTACCATAAAACAATAAAAACAATTTGCAGTTTCCAGTTTAATGGACTTTCTGTTAGTACAATCAACCTATTGTAAATGGGTCGTCAACTTGATCTTATTGCATTTCTGATAATACCAATAATAGGAATTGTGAGGGTTTTTACGTTATTATAGTGAAATGTGTTCTCCCTTCACTGAAATCTTCAATCATATAAATGACATAAATAAATTTTCAGAATCTTCTCTTCATTCCTATTTTTTGAGCTTTGTAAACTTGTTACTCCGTATCTCACCTGTGCATATCGTTAGTTGCAATTTGTGCATGCCATGTTCTTTGTTATTGATTGCTTATCTTTTTTATTGTTTTAAATTTTACAACCCAAAAAAAAAAAAAAAAAAGTCAGTGAACAGAAATATCAATTAGTTAGTATGTAGATATTATAGTACAGCAGGCCCCCGTTATAACGCAGTTCGCTATAGCGCTGTTCTTATATTATAACCCGTATCTGACTATAACGCTGTCACAGATCACTATAACGCTCTTTTACAGATTGCATTTTTGCATATTTAACAAAATCGTTTCATTTGATGGAGTCAATAGCGTGAAAATGAATAGCAAAACAGCATTAAAACGTTTCCCACGCCGACTTGAGAAATTTTTCCACGCTCAGTGAAATTTTCTCGCTCGCTAATTTAATTGCAGTACAGTGACCTGTTACGTAGTTCCGAGATCATCATTTTAAAAAATTATCAAGTATATTGCTTGTAATATTTGCGTTATATGCATTTATCCGAAGTCTAGTCATCACTCAGTACAGTATTAGACAAGAAATTCATTTAAAGTTTTAAAAACCGTGCATAACGGACAGTTTACTCGAATATTGTATCATAATTAATGCAACCTACGCAGTTACATTTTCGAAGAGTTAATAATGGCCAATAAGAATGAAAGAGCAACAACGTCTGGGCACAGTATGAAGACTATAAATGTAAGAAAAAGACTGAATTTGAAAATTAAATTAGACATTTTGAAGCAAATCGATTCCGGTCAACGACAAGCGGATGTGTGCCATAATTTAGGACTCGCAAGTTTAACTGTAAAAACAATTATAAAAAAATAAAGAATTAATTTTAGCAGCGGGAAAGATAGCTATTCCACTGCAAGCAACTAGGGCTAGGCCGACTATTAGGATTAAAATGGAAAGATGTTAACTAATTTTATTGAAGATAATATCCAATGCAGAATTCAGTTAAGTTAAATATTACAAAAAAAGAGAGAGAGAGAGAGAGAGAGAGAGAGAGAGAGAGAGAGAGAGAGAGAGAGAGAGAGATTAGCCAATATGATGATCTGAAGAAAACTCACCTAAAAAAAAAAAAAAAAAAATGTGGAACCATTTAAAACTGGTAAGGGCTGGTTGAATAGATTTAAAATCTAGGGAGAAGCCGCAAGTGCAGATCAAGGAACCGAAACTTTCAAAAAAGAATTTGTTAAAATTATTGGAGAGGGGTATTGTGTGTGTTATACTTCTCAACAAGTTTATAACATAGATGAAGCAGGACTTTTGTGGAAACAAATGTCTAAAGGAAGTTTCATATTGAAAGAAGAAAAAAAACATGCCAGGTTTCAAAGCAGCGAAGGATCTCGGGTGACTTTATTGTTGGGTGGTAACGCTACGGGGGATTTAAAATTAATACCCCTTTTAGTTTATTTAGAAGATGGCCAACCCAAAATTGACACATTTTTCATGATTAAATTCATCAATTAAATTAAATCAATTAAAATCAATTTAGATCAATTAAATTCATGATTTTAATTGGAATTTTAAGTTTAATTTTGATACATAAGTAGTTACCACATAATTATATACGTATGTAATGCAGAATATTTTATATGTATAAATATTTGAATATTAAATATTTTGACCGACATTTGTGCATCTTTTCACTACGATTTATTATTGATTAGGAAATATCCTATGGCACCGACCGCAACTTACAAATACATATGTTACCTTATGGGAATGCAGCATTCGCTTAGCGCCCCATTTTTTTCTGGAACGAGTTATCAGTGTTAAGCGGGGGTCACCTGTATTAATTAAGCTATGTACATAAGCGTAAATTTATTCTTATTTTGTTAACCCGGAAAATATTCTTCCGAGTATCACATATCATTTAATTTTGTTAATTGGTAAGGTAATAAAGTGTAAATTTGTGCTTTATATGTTTACTTTTATAGCCAGTGGATAACATTCCTCCTATTTTCACTTATTAGAATTAAAAAAAATAGAATTAAAATTCAATTCGTAAATATGATCTATTTACGAATTGAATTGAATTGAACCGGCGCTTATTACATATCCTATAGTGAATGATATTTTATTATGGAGAGTCCATCATAAAGTGATTTGATCATACAATGAACCAATTATAAAGCAGGGGTCAATTGTACTTCCTATGCAATATAATGTAATGTGTCTAATTTACATATTGTTCATTCCTGCATTATTAATAACATCCTTCACCTTTTCATATTGAAGAAACAAATTAAAATTCTTTGCTTTTTTTACTGTTTTCAAATAAAATTTGTCAGTTTCCATTCACCCCCCACCCCTTCACAGGCATTTTATTCATAACCGTTTAATCAAAATTTTCCATTACAGCTATAAATTATTTCCCAATCACAAAAGGGATATGCCCCAGTTTATAAAGCATTGGTTTAAATCAAGAACTGAGGCAACTAATTCTTTTTCATTAGTACGTTGTCCATAAGTAACTAACATTTCTGTGTGCAGGAGGTTCACCCAGAGACAGAGAAGTTTATAAATATACCATATTTTGTGACACTGTTTGGATTAAAACACGTGGGGAACTGTACCCATTTGCTGATCAAATTTAGTGTAGAAATTTTAAATCAATGTGTGGGAGGATCACACTTCGGTATTCAGGAGGGAAAAAATCCTTTAACAACTTCAGATGGAGACTGGCTAACTATAATCATGATTGAGACAGGTCTTTACAGAGAATTCTTTTAATCTGACAGTCATCCACTCTTTGCCACATGGGTGACAATGAATTGAAAAGGCACTACACCATCACAGAAGATGTTAAGCAATACAAAATTTCTAACTTCCCATATAAAAAGAAAAGCACCATAATGTGAAAAAAAACCTATCATAAGATATAAACGTACCTTTTCTCTTACCTGTTCTCTCCTAGTTTGATGAGTAGTCTGTAGTCTTCTTAGAAGAGGAACACCATTTCGATTTTGTCTTTTCAGCGTCCAATATCCCAAAAGTCGCTGAAGGAACTGGTGTTTTTTTGGCATAGATATTAAAGATGACACTTTTGTCAACCTGAAAGAGTTATAACAGCAAAGATCTATTTCATTTTATGAAACATAATTATTCCCTGAATATACTTCATTTTACACAATGTATTTTATATATGACCTAAAATGTTTGTCATATGATTATATAACTTCATTTTACAATAAGCATACTTAATTTTAAATTATTATTTATACTATACTACTTATGCAATTATCTTTATTGGAACCGCTGTAGTTCTGCTTGATCAGTAAAATACATACACAGGCAAACTGTACAGTCATATGCACTCATTAACTTGCAAGTAATTTAAAAAAAAAAAACAAAAAAAAAAAACATTTCAGTTGCTGATTTTCAAGACAGCAAGAAGGTGCAGGGCTATTTGAACTTAACAAGGATTTCTGTGAGACTAGAATCAAGAAGCTGGTGCCATAACAGAGCAAATGTTAAATCAAGCTGGTGGCCATGCTGAAAAATAAAGTAATGGTTTGTATATCATATATTTTGTTAATTCCACCTCATTTTTTTCATAATTTTGCTTGTTTCATAATTTGGTTTTAGTGTCCATCTCCTCACATTTACAATAAAGTTCCCAGACCAGCGATGTTGAAGTCATGTTCAATGAGTTTGAAAATAAATGGAAGTGGTATGGTGGGGTTCAAATTTACTTCAACAGATCATGTTACAGAGCTTGTTCAGTAGACTGAGAGGTTTCAATTAACAAACAGTTTCATTAGTAATATTAACATTCAGTATCATGATTTTGCAATGGAGCAATGAACAAATATCAAATTTTGCTTTAAAAGTGAGAAAACCTGCACCAGAAACATATGTAATGTTAAAAACTATGGTGATGAAACATTAAGTCATACATAAGAGAAGAAGTCATACATAAGGTGATGAAACATTAATTCATACAACATAAGAGAAGCAGCGAAGAGTGTCATCATGTGAAGCCTTCACCTAGACTTGTCAAGACAATTCTAATTTCCTCAGCTGTATTGCCACTGCAGACAAGTGCTGAGTGTTTCGTCACGACCCAGAGATGAAGTATCAGAACATGCAGTGGACTTCAAAATCATCACCAAGGTCCAAAAAGTTTCAATTACAGAAGTCCAGGATCACAATGATGCTGATTATTTTTCAATAAACAGGGTGTGTGATTTCACAAGGAATTTATACCCAAAGAAGAGGAGATATTCAGTGCTACGTTCTATGTACAGATGCTTCAAAGACTATTGAAGCACATTTCCCATGTGAGGTACAATTTTAAGACAAAGGAAGCTGGTTCTTGTTGCATGGCAATGTCCTCGGCCATTCCACACTTGTAGACATTTCTGATGAAACATGGCACCAAACAGATCAACCATTCACACAACTCTCCCTATCTAGCATCAGCAGCTTCTTTCTCTTTCCCAAGGAGAAAACTGCCCTCAAAAGAAAGATATTTCAATATGTTAGGATATAAAGAAAAACATAATCGCCAAACTGAACATCATCTCGATGCCCTTGCTGACTCTTTTCAAAAACTTTTAGAATGGTATAACAAGTGCTTTCAATCAGGTGGTGAATAAAAACAAAATACTTTCAATAAAAATAAAACCACTTTTGAGTTCCATCACTTTGTGTTCTTTTTATAAAATTAGTCTTATTATTTACAGTTGCAACTTATACACCATGAGGCCTGCATCATGTGGCATCAGGCTTGTGTCATGCAGAAGTCATCCTAGGACCATGGCATTTTCCTACTTCCACAAACTAAACAAACATTAGATCAAATAGATCAAACCACATTTGAGATAAAGTCAGATGACCAATCCGTTCTATGAACCTATCTCCATTCACTATTCAACATGCACAGCTGAATATGCTGAAGACACATTACTATCATCTAATAGTATCAGTGCTAGTGCTGCTGTTCTTGAGGATAAAGTGGATCCTAAAAGCAACTGGAAGAAATATTCTCCAAAATGAGAATACCATCCAAGATATTCAAAATTGTCTATTGACAATTCTCTACTGTTCAAGAATTATACAAGAATAGTTCTAAGCAATATTACTAAGATAGGTATGTTCCTAATGAATTTTCCAGACTACCAAGAAAAAAAAAAAAATATATATATATACAGGGTGTTTCAGATAAACGTTTCAGAACTTCTAAGAGGGGTAGGGTACATCCTGGCAACTCGAAATCATATAGCAATGTGGGGTCGGAAATGCTTTCCTGAAGCGGTGTTGTACACAGAAGCACCATAAAAAGAAAAGAGACCGTAAGTGAGAAATCGTTTTAATAATACATGAAAAGAAGCAAAAAGTACATGGATTAAAGTAAGTGTTCGAAGTTTCTTCCACGGGCTACAATGCACGCCTCACATCTCCGACGAATGGACATCCGAACATTCTGGAATACTCTAGGCGAATTTCGAATTTCTTCGGCAGCTACTGCGATTCTTGCAACCAGCTCCTCAGCATTGTCAACAGGGGTGTCATAAACTAGCGATTTCATATGACCCCAGAAATAAAAATCAAGACATGATAGGTCGGGTGACCGAGCAGGCCAACGCACGGGACCACCACGTCTGATCCACTGTTGACCAAATGTGACATCCAGGTAGTTACGAACATCTCCGCTATAATGGGCAGGGGCTCCATCGTGTTGGAACCACATTGTCTGTTGCGTCGATGCAGAAATCTATTCATCTCTCAAAAGTTGTGGCAATACTTGCTGCAGAAAGATCAAGTAGATAGGTCCGGTTAGACGACACGGTAACAGGTAAGGTCCGATGAGGTGATCTCCCATAATACCGGCCCATACATTGACCGAAAATCGAATCTGTGCTGCACGACGTCGTATTGCATGCGGGTTCTCGACCGCCCAGATATGGTCGTTATGCGTGTTGAAAATTCCTTCCCTTGTGAAGGATGCCTCATCGGAAAACAACACTTCAGCAGGAAAAAGGGGATTTGTAGCACATTTTCCAAGGTACCACTGTGCGAAAGCAATACGAGGTGCATAATCCTCCGGTTGCTGTGTCTGGACACGCTGCACGTGAAACGGATGCATGTCTTGTTCTCGGAGAATCCACCAGACGCTGCAATGGGAAACCCCGACTGCGTTTGCTAGACTTCGTGTACTCGTTCTTGGATTCCCCTGTACATGCTGCAGCACATTCTGTTCGAAGGCTGGAGTCCGTGCTGTTCTTACACTGTTCCTGTCAGCTCTTTCAAATGAACCTCTCTCAGCTAACCTCTGGTGCAGTCTTGCAAAGAAATTATGACTGGGAATACGCCTCGTCGGATATCGTTCCGCGTACAAACGCTGTGCGGCTGGCCCACTACAATTTGCAGCCCCGTACGCTAAATGCATATCGGCTAACTCTGCGTTCGTGTAATCATCCATCCTACTAACTTGGCGTTCTTGTTCAAGAAACTCGAAATTCGCCTGGAGTATTCCAGAATGTTCGGATGTCCATGCGTCGGAGATGTGAGGCGTGCATTGTAGCCCGTGGAAGAAACTTCGAACACTTACTTTAATCCATGTAACTTTTGCTTCTTTTCATGTATTATTAAAACGATTTCTCACTTACGGTCTCTTTTCTTTATGGTGCTTCTGTGTACAACACCGCTTCAGGAAAGCATTTCCGACCCCACATTGCTATATGATTTAGAGTTGTCAGGATGTACCCTACCCCTCTTAGAAGTTCTGAAACGTTTAACTGAAACACCCTGTATATATATCTATATATATATATTTTTTTTTTTTTATGAAAACTCCAAACACAAGAGCTATTAGAACCTATAGTACTTAGTACCATGCTTGGGTTGGAGGTTGAGAAGACGAGAGACGATATTTGTTGACATTAGACTTGAACTACTGTAGACTGTAATTTCAGGAAATATGTATTAAGGAAGGTTGTTCCAGAAAACGGCAGTTGAATGAATAAACAAGGAAGATGAAAACTTGGTTCTGTGAGTTTGAAGTTGGACAGTAAATGGATGTTGGCTGGTGGCAGCATGTGTTTGGACTGTTTTGAAAAAGAGACTAGTTATTATAAAAGCCAATTCAGAAGAACAGTGCCCATGGAAGTATCTGTAGAAAAGGCATACAGCAGAAACAGTATGTCTATGAGACAGAGAGTGGAGAGACTCTGTTAGACAGGAGTCATTAATTAACCTAACTTCCCTCTTCTGAATGGAATCTAGAAGCCCGAGAGAGGTTTTGGGGGCACCGCCCCAGATGTGGGAACAATATTCCATGATAGGGTGGATTTGCGATTTGTACAGAGTGAACAACTATTTGGAAGAAAAGTAATGCCGAGAGCAAAAGAGAAAACCAAGTTTTTCAGATGCAGAGGAAGCAATATTTGTAATGTGCTTGTGCCAAGAGAGATTAGAAGTCAGGATAATCCCCAAAAGAGATATATCATTTTGCCTAGAAATCCAAGTGTTACCAAAGATAAACACAGGAGCAGAAGAATCCTTTTTGCCAGATATAAGACAAGACTGAGTTTTAGAAGGATTGAAATCAACTAAGTTGTCTTTGTCCCACTGGAGAATTACCTGGAGATCGGCATTTTAAGGAATTGGTAGTGGATATTTGAGAAGTTGAAGCTGACTGAGTAGGGCAAGATTTCTCAAAATGGAATGCAATGTGCTTTCATTGGCAAAACTATGGATAGTTTTTACAGTCAATGGAAGAAGGTCATTAATATACAAGAGGAAAATAGTGGGGGAAAGAACTGAACCTTGGGGGACACCAGCACATTAGTGGAGAAGTTAGAAGACAGATGTTATTTGTTATTTGTTGTTATTTGGTTTTTTTTAGGAGCATTAGCAACTAAAGCCATATTGCTCCGGGATATGAGGTGGTCATTCCCTGACCTTTCCGCATCCTCCGTATTTGGTGGTGACGGGCTCGAACCCCGGTCTAATCAAGAAGCGTGTGCTACGCACTGCTGCTCCTTCCCACCTGGCTACGGAGGCGCCTTTAGAAGACAGAGAGCCATCTACTATCACCCTCAGTAAGAAATCAGAGAGAAAACTGGATAACCAATTACAAAAAATAGTTTGCAAACCATAAGATGGAAGCTTGTTTAGAAGAGCTTTAGGTCAAACACGATCGAAAGCCTTTGAGATGTCAAGAGCAACTGCTTGTGTTTCACCGAACTAACAGTAACATATACAGTAAACTCCCGCTATTCGCGGGGGTTACGTTTCTGAGAAATTCCGCGAATACTGAGTTATGGCTTCCACAGTAATAAAGGGGTTCCGTTCCAAAGTAGGAAATATATAAGAAAAACTAGTCTAAAATTTTGTCTATGTATGTATTATATGTACCTTCATAATATGACTATGTACATAGACAGTACATAGTGAAATGCAAGCATATGGCATCGAAATGAAAATAAGAAACAATTTAATATTAAATGTAATATTTATTAGAAATTTCAAACAAATCTTTCAAACCAGCATCTTTGCTAGCTAAAAAACTTATCCCACCAGTGCTATCGCCAGTTTCACTAAAGTGTTGATAAAGGAGTTTTGCCTTTTCACGAATGATGAGTGAACGTAACAGAATTTTATTTTGAGTTCGGTCTTCTATCCACAGATTTAAAGCCTTTTCCATTTTTTCTAATTTAACATCACGAGTTACAGAGCAAATTTTTGAAGAAATTAGCGCGTTTTCAAGGACACTACGGCGGATTTTTCTTCCAATTTCTTGATTGATCGTACCGTTGACTCATTGATTTTATAATCGATTTTCTCAATAACAGAAAGTGAGAAGACACTTTCACCATTAGAAATTTTATCTAATAACTCAATTTTATTCGCTAGTCATCACCTTCTTTGATCTTTTCACATTTCCTTTGTTATTCGTAGCCATATTTTTGTACGGGTTAGAAAGAACTTGTCCACAATAAAGTCACTTTCTTCCATTAACACACCAGAAAAAGTCTGTTTTACACTGCAAAACGGTTGATTTATCACTTTTGTAAGCATATCAATTTATAAATTGTTAAATTTATAAGCATATAAATTAAAAGCAAACAACGAAACCTTCCATGACAAGCGCATAACACATACTGAACAAGGATTAGCGAGAAACATCCACGCTCACAATTTTGCCACCCCTCTCCCCCCCCCACCCACTGAGCACTGTTTTGATCGGGAAAGATAATTTTAGCCATGCCCATGTTTTTTTATGGCGGAAAATGTTCACGGCGCTTTAAAATTCACATTTTTTTAGGTTTAATTTTATAGTAAATCAGCGACCGCGAATACAGATACTGCGAATAGCGGGGGTTTACTGTAATACAAACTGACAATGAAGATAATAAGGGTTGAGAACAAAGATAAGCTATATGAATGTAGAAGATGCTTCCATACCAAGAAACTACACAACTTTTCTGAATTATGTGGGTATAACACATTTGTCCTGAACTGACATCTTTTTAGAATAATCCAGGTGATCTTTGTATTTGTGGTCCCTGTTAAGTGATATTTCACTGTTACTTTCTGGAATACATACTTTAGGGCACTATTTATTATAAGAGTTAATTACAGTTTTACCTTATTAATTCCTATTAATTATACCTATTTCAATTATGATAAAAAATAATAGTAATTAAGCAATGCTCAAATCATTCTTCTCTTTCTTGGTGATTCCCTTCTACTTCTGACTCTCTCTCTCTCTCTCTCTCTCAGGGTAAAGCAGAAATTTTTATTTTATTTATATCTTTTTATTTTTATTTTTTTCTGGCTGGTGCAGCATAAGCCTCAGGCTTCCTTGCACCACATGGCTAATAATAATAATAAACTTTCAACATCCATACATTGCCACTACCCAGTCCTTCAAAATGCACTACTCATTTATTATAATATTTAAGTATAGAAAAGAACTGCAAAAAAAAAAAAAAAAAAAATGTGAGCTTTAACATACCTATCAGGAGGAATTGTAGGCAGGGAAACAACAGGAACTGCAGAACGCTTTTCAGCTAAAATTTTACGTGCTTTACGCATTTTTTCTCTTGACTTTGCTTTTGCTTTGGCCTTTTTGATGCTGTCTGTCTTTCCATCCCCATCTTCATCAAACTATAAGATTAAACCAGAATTCAAACTAACAACTGGAAAACCTCTAGTATCAATAAAATAAATTCAAATTTTTAGTCATTTAGTTAATACGATTTAGCCATTTATTGATTATTACATTAATTGCATGCATTTTCTTGTCTTCCCCATATAAGTGTCACTTCAAATATCCAAAAACTGATTAGTATATCAATGAACCATTATAAAAAAAAAAGTGATCAAGAGGGGAGTGCACACACTCCTAGTGGTAGAGGGAAAGATTTGGGTGAAGGAGTCTGAGTTAGAGTTATGAGTGAGTACAACTAAAGCAATGAAACAAAACATGATAAAAATAAACAAATTATTAATAAAGGGATTTAACTAGATTCATTTCTGTCCTTCTTAAGATCTTTGTAAAAATGGGAAAGTGAGGAAACTGCAATTATTTTTACCACTAGTGGCCTCCCTGAACAGACGGCTTATTTCACATCCACAACAAAAGTTGTTCGTTGAGCAATATTTCTCAAATCTTACTCTCTCCATGCATGCTGACAGAAGCAGAAATGCACAAAGAATGCAAAACCATAAGATACTATACAAGGTAATATGGCTACCAAAGTTTCTAGTGGAGGCCAGATGAGAACTAGTGCCATGTTTCGATTCTTATCACATTTTAAGCTGCATTTTGAAGTATGAAAAGGGCAAAGTTGTTCATCTGCAGTTTCCACAGTCAATGTTTGGAATAGTTGGAGAGTTCAAAATCTGCATTATGTTTGGTAAACTTCATATTTAAAGAATCTATTACAAAAGCAATACAAATAAAAATTTTTTTTGATATGTTAAAGATTTTTAGCAGTTGCTAATATGCTTAAAAAATCGAGTGATTGAATTTCCCATTACAGAAACTGTATTCTTATAAAAGGAGTATTTACTCTTTATTTCTATTATTGCATTTTCCTAATCCATTTCTAATTCAAGCATGTGCAAAAGTAAAATATTCTGTCAACAAATTATAAAGTGCAAGTAGAACAATAATAAAAAAAAAAACCTCAAAATTATGTTAATGATTGCCATTATCAGTACGGTGAAATTTAAAACAATGATAGGTTAAATTCTCGAGTTCTCAATAATAATCGTTAAAAATTACCAGGCTATCAGAATCCACTGGGGTATGAACATCACAATAGGCTGTCTTCCTCACATTGTATGAAGTCCCATTACTACCATTTTCTCGTACTGCTTCCATTTTCATGTACAATCCTGCTTGCTGTGCACACGTAACATGGAATGCTAAAAATTGTAATAAGCTGTATCAGTGTTTAAAAAACATACAATCATGCCATTTCAGTCATTTAATACATTAACCTAAGATTTAAAAAGAATATTAGAATTAGTATTAGCCATATAGTGCAAAGATGAAAGAGGTTTTTTGTTCACCAGCCAAACCAGGAAGAAGATTATGTTCTATAATTTGCAAATAAACAATCAACATATATGAAATCATCATTATGAAATGCTACATCTATTTTTCTATTTCTTTCTATGCCCTGCACTGTATGCTGTTCTTACACTTATTTGTTTTCAAATGACCGGTTACATCGCATTTCCTGGCACTTGATATTAAAGATCACCTCCATATGCCATACACAAGGCATGTGTGCTACCTTTTTCAGATTTCACAGTACATGAAAAATCTTGCGAATATGTCATCTGAAAATTTAAATAGTATTTCTTTGGACCTTACTGAAAGACTATTTATTACCCTTTCACCATACAAGTATGATGAAATGGTTACACATTACAGAGGACACTTATCTTGCATTTCTATTTTGAAATTAGTATTAGTAGTGGCAAATGATGCAAGAAAGCAAGCAAAAAAAAAAAAAAAAAAAAAAAACTTGCACAATTCACCCATCCGTATTTTCCAAAGTCTAGGTATTCCATGGTTTTATTCAAAACACACTTCCACAACATATGGAAGTTTGTTCCAACAATCAACCACCTGCTGGCTGAAGGCAAACAACACCACATATCTATCCCACAACCATTTTCCACAATTTGAATTTATGCCCCTCATGTAGTCTCAGCAAGAGGAAGAATGCCATCAACATTTAGCTTACTCAATCCATTCAAGGCCTTAAACACCTCAATCAGATCTCCTTGTAGGTGCCTAGTTACCAGATGCCAATTTGAAGAACTGAAGCCTTTCTTTTGTTCCCTTTACCAATCTGGTTGCCCTGCTTTGCACCCGTTCCAGCAGATCTACATCCTCCCTAAAGTGAAGCCTCCAGACCTGTACAGAATACTCAAAATGCAGCCTGATCATGGCCATACAAAGGGATAATCACCCCCCCCCCCTTTATCCCTGCTAGCAGAGTTTCTGTATATAATTGACAAAACTCCATGAGCTGTCCTAGCAGCTTGTCTGCACTGCTCAGAAAACTTCATATTTGACTGCACAACTGCCTCCAGATCTTTCTCACTTTCCACTAACTTGTTTAGTATTATACAGTTGGTGTCAATCTGGAATTACTGCTACCCATATGCAATACCTTGCATTTGTCAATGTTAAACTTCAATTTTCATAATCTTATTGCAGTAGCTCAACCTGATTACTGTCATTAACCACCATGCCAACTTCTGTATCATCTGCAAACTTAGATACTAAGCCTGATAAACCTTCATCAATATCATTAATAAATATTGAAACAATACAGTTGGTGTCAATACTAAATATTGAAAAAAATATTATAAATATTAAATTGTTTAATATTATAAATATTCAACTGTATAAATATTATACAGTTGGTGTCAATCTGGAATTACTGCTACCCATATGCAGTACCTTGCATTTGTCAATGTTAAACTTCAATTTTCATAATCTTATTGCAGTAGCTCAACCTGATTACTGTCATTAACCACCCTGCCAACTTTTGTATCATCTGCAAACTTAGATACTAAGCCTGATAAACCTTCATGAATATTGTTACTAAATATTGAAACAACAATGGGCACAGCACTGAACCATGGGAGACTCTGCTAATATACATCCACAATGTGAACATTTGACTGCTAATATAATTTGTTCCATTTTTTGCTTTGTAGTTTTAAGCTTTTCTTCATTTCTTTTGGTGAGTGCCCAAGTTTCAGTTTCACAAATCATGGTGAGGAGTATAAATTGGTTCATTATTTTGTTTCAGACAAATTGGGTTATTGCTCCTTAGTATGTGACTATATTTCCTGAATGCTATCCATCCAAAATTTATTCTTCTCTTGACTTCCAGCCATTTATCATTATTACAGCTAATGATTTGTCCCAGATAAGTATATGAATCCACCTTTTCAATTACTGCTCCTTCAATCATCATATCCCATGATAGGGTTCATCATTACTTTTCTTTTAGCCATATTCATCTTTAGTCCAAAATCCTTACTAACTCTGCATAGCTGATTAAGATTTTCCTAATTCTTTGGGATCGTGGCTTATGATCACAAAGTCATCTGCAAATTGCAAATAGGTTAGGTACTCTCCATTCACATTGACTCCCTTCTGCGACCAGTCCAATCTTCTGAAACCTTCAAGGGCAGCAGTAAACAAACATTCAGTGCAGCTAGTGAACCAACTGTGTCTCCTTGTCAAACTCCTTTCTCAGCTTTAAATTTGCTACTGTCTTTGTCTAGTCTAATACAGGAGGTAGCATTCTCATATATTTTCTTCAAAATCATAATGTATGAGGTCTCAATGCCTTGTCTTTCCAGTGCCTGAAACATTGGTATTAGCAATGGCCACATGGTGCAAGAAAGCCTATGGATTATGCTGCACCAGCCAAAAAAAAAGAATAAAATAATAAGAAAATTTTAAAAAATAAATAATTAGTAAAAGGAAATAGACAACCTATGCATTTCCCTCCTACCGTAAGTAAATATCCAGCTGACTTTGAATCTACCCAAACTGTCAGCCTCTACCACCCAGGTGATCTGAATGGGGTGTTTAAGGCTCTCAATGGATTGAGCAAGCTCGGTGCTGGTTACATTCTTCCTCAGGCTACACACAAGGTGGACATATATTCAAATTAAGAAAGGATGGTTGCAGAACAGACATGTGGAAGTCTGCCTTCAGCCAGAGTGTGGTTGATTAATGGAACAAACTTCCATCTGCTGTTATGGAAGTGAATACTTTTGAATAAATTCAAGGAAGAACTAAACAAACTTTTGGAAAATATGGACAGGTGATGTTGGAAGTGTTTTTTTTTTTTTTTTCTTGCCAATGCTGTACAAGCTTGCTGTCTATCATTTTCCACTACTAATACTTGATGATATCACATATCTCTAGGGGTAAAGGGAACGGTTATTGCTTTCTTCAAGGCGACTACGATGGACTGAGACAGTATTTAAATTCTATACAGTGGGACCAACTGATGATGTTACCAACAGCAAATTCAAAATGGGAAGCATTCAAAGAACTTATCTTGGAAGCTACTAGGCTTTACATACCAACTAAGAAATATTGTTCAAGGTTTAGGCCTAAGTGGATGTCAGATGAACTAATGAGACATATGGCAGAGAAGAAAAATGCATGGGACACATACAAATTAACACGTGACACAGAAGCCTATGATAGATACAAGTTGATCTGTAACAAAGTTACAGAGGAGGTTAGGCAGGCTAAGGCAGATTACGAGAAATCTTTGGCAAGGGATGCAAAGAAAAACAGCAAAGAGTTCTTTACTTATGTAAATTCTAGAAGGAATGGGATGAATCAGATTGGTCCACTTGATATCGATGGGTCAACTGTTGATGATCCTGCTCAGGTAGCTAACAAACTAAATGAATATTTTGCATCGGCATCCACACATGAGGAGTTATTCAGCAAGGGGAATGCCAGAGGGGAAGCAAACTCTGGCAGTGAGCTAGATGATTTTGTAATAATTGAGAGTAAAGTGGAGGAGAAATGGTTGAAGATAAAAACAAGAAAGGCACCTGGGGTGGATGGGATCTATCCAGTTATATTAAAGGAGGCAGCAAAGGAAGTAAGCAAACCCTTAGCCATAATTATGAGAGCTTCCTTGAACTCAGGGGAGGTACCCATGGACTGGAGATGTGCAAATGTGACCCCAATTCACAAAGGAGGATCAAAGGGCGACACAAGTAATTATAGGCCTGTTAGTTTAACTTCTGTTCCCGGAAAATTAATGGAAGCACTGGTTAAAGAAGCACTGCAGGATCATCTAGAAAGACTTCAGTTATAGCTCAGACACAGCATGGTTTTGTTAAGGGGAAGTCTTGCCTGACCAATTTGATTGGATACTATGATGTAGTCACAAAAGAACTGGATGCAGGGAATAACTTTGATATTATATATTTGGATCTTAGAAAGGCTTTTGATACTGTTGCGCATGGAAGATTGCTGCACAAATTGGAGCAGTGTGGCATTGGAGGCAAATTGCTGCTATGGATAAAGGGGTGTTTGAGGGGGAGAAGACAGAGAGTGGTAATCAATGGACACTGCTCATCGTGGACTAATGTAATTAGTGGAGTCCCTCAGGGTTCAGTGTTGGGTCCATTATTGTTTTCTGTATTTATAAATGATACTGATGATGGTATATCAAGCTTAATGTCCAAGTTTGCAGAAGATACAAAGGTTGGCAGGGTTGTCAAGGACACTACTGACACTATGCTACTGCAACAGGATCTGGAAAGGTTGAGCAGATGGGCTGAGAGGTGGCAAATGAAGTTTAACATTGACAAATGTAAAGTACTACATATGGGAAACAGCAACCCAAAAGCAACGTAGAACTCTGTTCTACTACACTGGTAGAGAATGAAAGGGACCTGCGGGTGGTTGTGCAGGCAGATATGAAGTTTTCTGAGCAGTGCAGATGGGCTGCAAGAGTAGCTCATGGTGTATTGTCGATGATATATAGGAATTTTTCTAGTAGGGATAAGGAGGTGATTATTCCCTTGTATAAGGCAATGGTCAGGCCACACCTAGAGTACTGTATACAGGTCTGGAGGCCTCATTTCAAGAAGGATGTAGAGATGCTGGAACGAGTACAGAGAAGGGCAACAAGATTGGTGAATGGAACAGAGGGGTGCTCTTACGAAGAAAGGCTTAAGTTTTGCAAATTACAGTGTCTGGAGACTAGGCACCAGTGAGGTGATCTGATAGAGGTGTATAAAGCCTTGAATGGTTTGAGCATGCTCAATGCTGATGGGATTCTTCCTCTTGCACAGAATAATCACCTGAGAGGGCATAAATTCAAATTGAGGAAAGACGGATGTAGAATAGACGTGAGGAATTTTGCCTTTAGCCAGCAGGTGGTTGGTTGGTGGAACAGACTTCCATCCCTTGTCGTGGAAGTTGATAGCCTAAATAAGTTTAAGGCTCGGCTGGACAGGTATTTCGAACGAACAGAGGGGTGAAGTGGAAGTGGTTATTTTTTATTTATTTTTTTTTTTGTCTGATGCTGCATAAGCTTGCTTTCTTGCATCAAATGCCTCTACTAATGCTAATATACAGGATTAGAGAAGTGGATCATGCTGGGTTGTTACATGATGAAATGGTGCTATGACTGCCACAAGCCACCAAAATAGTATGATAATTTTCATGGCCTGTGGGAGTACATAGCATGCAGCGTGTGCATTTTGACATGACACTATACAATTTTTTTTTTTTTTGTTTGTTTTTCTTTGTTGGCAAGATCATATTTAATCTTTTAATGCTACTTTTTAATCCAGCTTATGGACTGCACCTTTATCCCCATTCTCCTTCATCTGACATTTCGGCACATATTATCTCACAGCAACCAGAAGTATCATTATAATAATATACATTTACAGAGATGTCTGAAACATTGGGACATAACAGTACATAGCAGAATTACTTACCCCCCACTCCCATCTGTTGTGTAAAATGATAAACTGTTTGAGAGTTGCTTTATATTCCTAGTAAAAATACGTTAGTTTAAATTGAATTTAGACAGAGATTTTGTAGGTTATTACTTAGTATCGGTAAGGGTATCAAATCCACGTGTGGACAAGTTTTGCAGCTCCCGCGAACGCAGAGTTTTTAATTATACTTAGCCGCTTTATTGACCTAATTGTTAAATTAAATTATTTTCTATAAGTAGCTTATAGACCTAGTCAAGCTCCATGGTTTATTTTGAATTTAGATAGAGTGATTTGGAAAGTAAATAATACCTCGTGTCTGTAGATTAACCGTTCGTAACTTGCCACCATTGTCATAAGATAAAACGTGTGCTAGTGTAAGGCTTAAGGTAAAACTAGATAGCAAGTATGGTAGTATCAATTAATCAGTAAAATTTATTAAACTTATTAAATTTCATTGGCTAGTAAAAGATAGCGAATGCTTAGAAAGCGGTACTCACCTTGAATTAATCTGCGATGGCTTACTTAGGCAGCGTGGTTAATATTTAGGTTGAATTGTTAAGTTGAATAAAAGTAAAAGGGGGGAGAATAGGTAAGTGTTGACTGAGTTAAAATAGGCCCAAGGAAACAGAAGCGTACGCATCCAATCCTTGATTGTCATTGAAGTAAAGAAGCAAAAGAATAATTGAAACCTAAATCAGATGAATACGGCGAAGCCAATAGTTATTACGGGGACTTTCGTTAGTTAAAATGTCTTCAGTTGGCAACGTGTGGAGAGTGAATACGCATGGTATTTAAGAAATAAATTATACTCTCGTGATGCCTTTTTTAACATGTGGGAACTTTAATCGCGAGAGATTCCAAATTGGGGAAAGATTGAAGGGGAGTTTGGAATTTAGAATTTTAAGGTTTGAGTGGTGCCGGTACCATTCAATAGCTAGGGCTTCATATTGAAGTATTCTGTAGCTGGATTTTAGTTTACTGATGGAAATGGCAGAGTAAATGAGGGGGGGGGGGGGAGTTGGTCTGGGCATGAATTATAAGTTCTGTAACAGATTGGTTAGACATGAGACTATGGAAATGATAGTATGCACGGGTGTTGGATGTTTTTGATGAGCCTAATTTGGCAGTGGTACTTCCGATGTAACGTATTACAGTTTTGTTGACAATTTATGAGGTATATTATATTATTGAGGTCGTTTGTAGGATATTTGTGTGTGTTTTTATAGGAGCTGAAGAAGGATCCTAATTTGTTGTAGGTGGAAAAAGCAAGGGAGATATCAGTGTCGTTAAATAAATGGCAAAACTGTCCTACGAGTTCATTGTGATAAGGGAGGACTAAGCGGATGTTTGTTTTATCATTGTCTTTGATTGGATTGTTAAGTTTAATTTTATTTTTAGCGATGGAGATTGCGTTTAAAATAAGTTGGTGGGGGTAACCTCTGGATATAAATTTGTCGGTAAGATATTGGATTTCGTTATAAAGGTCGGTTGGTGAGGAGCTGTACTTTAGTGCATTGTGAATTTGATTATATAAAACTGCTTTTTTAGTGTTTAAGGGGTGATAAGAGGTAAAATGTAGGTATTTACCGGTGTTTGTATTTTTCCTGAAGATTTTTGTATTTAATTTGGTGCCTATTGAATAGATAGTGAGATTGAGGAAATTTATCTGATTGTTTTGTCCAATTTCAAGGGTGAATTTAAGTCTGTCGTGTATAGAGTTGAGTTTTACGAAGAGGTTATCAATGATGGATCTGTTGCCTATTACAAGAATGTCGTCGGCGTAGCGCATGTATAGTTTTAGTTCGGGGGAAAGGGGTGTAGAATTTGGCTCTCAATGGTGGCTAGGTAAATTTCGGACAATGAGGTTGAAATGCCTAGGCCCATCGGTAAGCCAAATATTTGTTGAATCTAAAATATCTTGCCTCTAATAGAAGGGTGGTGAGCTCAAGAATATGGTCTATAGAAAGGGAGGTACGTTTTGTTAAGGTATTGTCTGTTTCTAAAAACTTGCGTAAGGCTTGTAAAGTAAATGGGATGTGGACATTAGTGTAGAGAGAAGTGATGTCATAGGAAACTAAGGTGTCTATATCGGATATTGTAATATTATTGATTTTTTGAAAAGCTTGATTGGTGTTATTGATCTTGAATGTGACCCTTGAAATTGGACAAAACAGTCAAACAAAACTAGAGCCACATCACTTCCACTAGTTTGAGCCTTTTGCTTTGCTGCTCTGGTCTGAGTCATGATTTCTATTCAAATTCAATAAAATTCCAATACAAAATATAACCCTAAACCTATATACCAATGGAGTTATAACACTATATATATGTATTTCGGTATCAAATATTATCCCCGAGTTACGTTATATGACTTTCTTATCCCCTGTCAACTTATATGTATTAATTTATGATGTGACGTTTGTAATAACTAGGTAGCTATATTTATTTAGTTAAAAAAGTACAATTCAATTGACATTGCGAAGTTTTAGAGATCTTCAAGTACCGTGTTAATACACTAGTAAAAGATAGCGAATGCTTAGAAAGTGGTACTCACCTTGAATTAATCTGCGATGGGGGGGCAGTTGTCCTCTGAATCACAGTCTATTGAAATGCATGCTTGTTTGATGTTTATGGAGCAATCAGGAACGGTACATGATATTGCCAAGGGGAATGTCTTTGTGTGTGCGCGCGATCTAAGGATGACGAGGAAATCAGGCGCCAACTCGGCATTGTTATGGGCTTATATGAGAGATTGAAGGACAGGGTGGATGCCCTCGAAGGATTTAAATTGAGGGCCCATCAGGCTCTCATCTGACCACATTAATGTCAGAGGTTGCACTTGAACATCACACAACACAGTGGCAACCCCCAAGGCAAAATGTGCTAGTCCCAAAGGAACTAGTTGTTGTAGGTGACTCTATTGTCAGGGAAATGGGGAACATATTGTGCAAAAAGGATAGATGGAACAGGACCAGGGTATGTCTGCCAGGGGCAAAGGTTGATGACGTTGTAGGGCAGATATCATCCTTTAAGGGCACAAAGAGTGATATTGTTGTACACATTGGCACTAATGATATTAAGAGTAGGAGACCGGCAAAATTACTTAACAAGTACAAGACAATGCTGAAAAAAAGCCATGAGTTATGGTTCAATTTGAAAGTGTCTGCAATTCTGCCCAGACATGATAGAGGGAGTATATGATGAGAGTCTTATCGATCAATTCGGCCCTGGAGAGATTGTGCAAGGCTCAAGGGATAGAATTTTTCTCGGCCTGGTTTGTGCTTGTTAACAGGAGAGACTGCTTCTACAGGGATGGTATACACTTAAATAGAAAGGGTGCAAGAATATTTGCTGATGCTATCGAGGCAGAGTAAGATGGGTCAGAAAACTGCTATCTTGGGAGGGGATACACGGAATAATAGAATAACAGTAGCTGCTGGCAGAAGTAAAAGTGATTCTTGCACTACTTCTATTGAAATGCAATTGAGCAGCAGCCTGGAAAGCAAGGCAATAGGAATTTCCAGGACTGGTGGGAGTCATAGTGGAACAAGTAAATACATGGGCTGTGTTAGAGTAACTAAGAGTAGAAACAGGTGCATGTATACTTGCATGTACGCCAACGCTAGGAGTATAGTTAATAAATTCGATGAGCTTGAAGTGCTAGTCAAGACACCAAAGGCAGATATTTTTGGGATATCAGAGACATGATGTCAAACAGACATAAGCAATGCAGAACTGGAATTTGGGGAGTACAATGTGTACAGAAAGGATAGACAGGACAGGAAGGGAGGAGGGGTTATGCTGTTAGTTAAGAAACACATAAAATCTAAGGAAGTGCATCCAATTGATGTGGGTGGACAATGCAATGTTGAGTCTGTTTGGTGACATAAGCACTGAGAAAGGAAAAATGAGAGTAGGTGTGTGTTATAGGCCTAATGAATCTGATCAGTATAATAAGCAATTGTGTAGAGAAATAGAGTGGGCCAGTAAATTAGAGTGTCTTATAATGGGGGATTTTAATTACAGGATATTGACTGGAATTTGTGGTTGGTCACTCACACACTAGCAAGGCTTTTATGGATTCATTGGATGATTGTTTTCTACATCAGCATGTTCGCGAGGCAACTAGAGGGAGTAATACTCTTGATCTGATTATCATTAGTAATTCTTCATGCATTAAGAATCTGCAGATAAAGGAACCACAAGGTGGCAGTGATCCCAGTGTGCTGAAGTGGGATTTACTCAAAGAGGTAACTACCATCAGGTGTAAACGGAAGAGTTTTTGCTTTCATAAAGGCAACTACAATGGTCTGAGACAGTATTTAAATTCTATACAGTGAGACCAACTGATAATGTTACCAACAGCAAATTGAAAATGGGAAACATTCAAAGAATTAATCTTGGAAGCTACTGGGCTTTTCATACCAACAAAAAAATATTGTTCAAGATTTAGGCCTAAATGGATGTCAGATGAACTAATTAGACATGTGACAGAGAAGAAAAAGGCATGGGATACATATAAATTAACATGTGACACAGAAGTCTATGATAGATATAAGCTGGTCTGTAACCAAGTTACAAAGGAGGCTAGGCAGGCGAAGGCAAATTACAATAAATCTTTGGCAAAGGATGCAAAGAAAAACAGCAAAGAGTTCTTTAGTTATGTAAAATCGCACAAGGGAAGGGGATCAATCAGATTGGTCCACTTGATATCAATGGTTCAACTGTTGATGATCCTGCTCAGTAGATAACAAACAAAGAATATTTTGCATCAACATTCACACATGAGGAGTTATTCAGGGAGGGGAATGCCAGAGGTGTATTCAACTCTGGCATTCTCTGATAATAACTCTGATATATCTGATAATCTTGTAATAACTGAGAGTAAAGTGGAGGAGAAATTGTTGAAGATAAACACAAGAAAGGCACCTGGGGTGGATGAAATTTATCCAGTTATATTAAAGGAGGCCGCAAAGGAAGTAAGCAAACCCTTAGCCATAATTATAAGAGCTTCCCTGGACTCAGGGGAGGTACCCATGGACTGGAGAAGTGCAAATGTGACCCCAATCCACAAAGGATGAACAAAGGGAGACACAGGTAATTAGAGACCTGTTAGTTTAACTTCTGTTCCAGGGAAATTAATGGAGGCACTGGTTAAAGAAGCATTGCAGGATCATCTAGACAAGACTTCAGTTATAGCTCGGACACAGCATGGGTTTGTTAAGGGGACGTCTTGTCTGACTAATTTGATAGGATACATGATGTATCCATAGAATAACTATGGATAAGATGCAAAGAATAACTTTGATATCATATATTTGGATCTCAAAAAAGCCTTTGATACTGTTGCACATGGAAGACTGCTGCACAAATTGGAGCAGTGTGGCATTGGAGGCAAATTGTTGCTACGGTTCAGTGAGAGAAGACAGAGAGTGGTAATCAATGGACACTGCTCTTTGTGGACTAATAATATTAGTGGAGTCCCTCAGGGTTCAGTGTTGGGTCCATTGTTGTTTTCTGTATTTATAAATGATATTGATGATGGTATATCAGGCTTAATGTGCAAGTTTGCAGACGATACAGAGGTTGGCAGGGTTATTAATGATACTACTGACAGTACACTGCTGCAACATAATCTAGAAAAGTTCAGCAAATGGGCTGAGAGTGGCAAATTAAGTTTAACATTAACAAATGTAAAGTACTACATGTGGGAAGCAGTAATCCCACGGTAACATATCAACTTTGTGGTACTATGCTGACAGTGGTAGAGAATGAAAAGGACCTGGGGGTAATTGTGCAGGCAATTACCCCCAGGTCCTTTCTGAAGTTTTCTGAGCAGTGCTGACGGGCTGCAAGAGTAACTCATGGTGTCTTGTCAATGATATACAAGACTCTTTCTAGCAGGGATAAGGAGGTGATTATCTCCTTGTATAAGGCAATGGTCAGGCCACACCTTGAGTACTGTGTACAGGTCTGGAGGCCTCATTTTAAGAAGGATGTAGAGCTCTTGGAATGAGTACAACTAGGCACCTGCGAGGTGATCTGATTGAGGTGTATAAAACCTTGAATGGTTTGAGCATGCTCAATGCGGATGGGATTCTTCCTCTTGCTCAGAATAATCGCCTGAGAGGGAATAAATTCAAATTGAGGAAAGACAGTTGTAGGATATATTTCAGCAATCAACCACCCGCTTTAGCCAGCTGGTGGTTGATTGCTGAAACAAACCTCCATCTTTAGTTGTAGAAGTTGATAGCTTAAACAGATTCAAGGCAGAACTTTACAAAAAATTTGGAGCAAGTGGATGGGTGAAATAAGGGTTTTTTTTTTTGGCTGATGCTATATAAAGCTTGCTTTCTTGCATCATGTACCTTTGCTAATGCTAATGCTAAAACAAACTTCATAAAATAGAAAGGACAAACTTCTCTCAATTCCCACTGACTCCCAATCAATGTTAGCATTAGCATTAGTAGAGGCATTTGATGCAAGAAAGCAAGCTTATGCAGCATCAGCCAAAAAAAAAAAAAAAAAAACCCACTTCCACTTCACCCCTCTGTTCATTCAAAATACCTGTCCAGCTGAGCCTTAAACTTATTTAGGCTATCAACCTCCACCACAAGGGATGGAAGTCTTCCACCAACCAACCACCCGCTGGCTAAAGGCAAATTTCCGCACGTCTATCCTACATCTCTCTTTCCTCAATTTGAATTTATGCCCTCTCAGGTGATTTTTCTGAGCTAGAGGAAGAATCCCATCAGCATTGAGCATGCTTAAACCATTCAAGGCTTTATACACCTCTATCAGATCACCTCGCTGGTGCCTAGTCTCCAGACACTGTAATTTGCAAAACTTAAGCCTTTCTTCCTAAGAGCACCCCTTTGTTCCATTCACTAATCTTGTTGCCCTTCTCTGTACTCGTTCCAGCAGCTCTACATCCTTCTTGAAATGAGGCCTCCAGACCTGTATACAGTACTCTAGGTGTGGCCTGACCATTGCCTCATACAATGGAATAATCACCTCCTTATCCCTGCTGGAAAAATTCCTGTATATCATTGACAATACTCCATGAGCTACTCTTGCAGCCCATCTGCACTGCTCAGAGAACTTCATATCTGCCTGCACAACCACCCCCAAGTCCCTTTCATTCTCTACCACTGTCAGTGTAGTACCACAGAGTTGATACGTTGCTCTGGGGTTGCTGTTTCCCATATGTAGTACTTTACATTTGTCAATGTTAAATTTCATTTGCCACCTCTCAGCCCATCTGCTCAACCTTTCCAGATCCTGTTGCAGCAGCATAGTGTCAGTAGTGTCCTTGACAACCCTGCCAACCTTTGTATCGTCTGCAAACTTAGACATTAAGCTTGATATACCATCATCAATATCATTTATAAATACAGAAAACAATAATGGACCCAACACTGAGAGACTCCACTAATAACATTAGTCCACGATGAGCAGTGTCCATTGATTACCACTCTCTGTCTTCTCCCCCTCAACCACCCCTTTATCCATAGCAGCAATTTGCCTCCAATGTCACACTGCTCCAATTTGTGTAGCAGTCTTCCATGTGCAACAGTATCAAAAGCCTTTCTAAGATCCAAGTATATAATATCAAAGTTATTCCCTGCATCCAGTTCTTTTGTGACTGCATCATAGTATCCAATCAAGTTGGTCAGGCAAGACTTCCCCTTAACAAAACCATGCTGTGTCCGAGCTATAACTGAAGTCTTGTCTAAATGATCCTGCAGTACCTCTTTAACCAGTGCCTCCATTAATTTTCCTGGAACAGAAGTTAAGCTCACAGGTCTATAATTACTTGCGTCAGCCTTTGATCCTCCTTTGTGAATTGGGGTCACATTTGCACATTTCCAGTCTATGGGTACCTCCCCTGAGTCCAAGGAAGCTCTCATAATTATGGCTAAGGGTTTGCTTACTTCCTTTGCTGCCTCCTTTAATATAACTGGATAGATCCCATCCACCCCAGGTGCCTTTCTTGTGTTTATCTTCAACAGTTTCTCCTCCACTTTACTCCCAGTTATTTCAAGATTCTGTAGCTTACTGCTAGAGTTGAATACACCTCTGGCATTCCCCTTGCTGAATAACTCCTCATGTGTGAATGTCGATGCAAAATATTCATTTAGTTTGTTAGCTACCTGAGCAGGATCATCAACAGTTGACCCATCAATATCAAGTGGACCAATCTGATTCATCCCCTTCCTTCTAGAGTTTACATAAGTAAAGAACACTTTGCTGTTTTTCTTTGCATCCCTTGCCAAGGATTTCTCGTAATCTGCCTTCGCCTGCCTAACCTCCTTTGTAACTTGGTTGCATATCAACTTGTATCTATCATAGGCTTCTGTGTCATGTGTTAATTTGTAAGTATCCCATGCATTTTTCTTCTCTGCCATATGCCTCATTAGTTCATCTGACATCCATTTTGGCCTAAACCTTGAACAATATTTCTTAGTTGGTATGTAAAAACCTAGTAGCTTCCAAGATAAGTTCTTTGAATGCTTCCCATTTTGAATTTGCTGTTGGTAACATCATCAGTTGGTCCCACTGTATAGAATTTAAATACTGTCTCAGTCCATCGTAGTCGCCTTTACGGAAGCAATAACCCTTCCCTTTACCCCTAATGGTAGTTACCTCTTTGAGTAAATCCCACTTCAGCACACTGTGATCACTGCCACCTAGTGGTTCATTTATCTGCAGATTCTTAATGCATGAAGAATCACTGCTGATAATCAGATCAAGAGTATTACTCCCTGTAGTTGCCTCCCGAACATGCTGATGTAGAAAACTATCATCCAATAAATCCACAAAAGCCCTGCTAGTGTGTGAGTAACCAGCCCCCAAATTCCAGTCAATATCTGGGAAATTAAAATCTCCCATTATAAGACTCTCTGATTTACTGGCCCACTCTATTTCCCTGTACAGTTCCTTATTATACTCATCAAAGTCATTAGGCCTATAGCACACTCCTACTCTCAATTTTGATCTCCCAATGCTTATGTCACACCAAACTGACTCAACACTGCACTGTCCAGCGATGTCGACTGGCTTCACTTCCTTGGTTTTTATGTGTTTCTTAACTAATAGCATAACCCCTCCCCCCTTCCTATCCTGTCTATCCTTTCTGTAGACGTTGTACTCCCCAAATTCCAGTTCTGCATTTCTTATATCTGTGTGACACCACGTCTCTGAAATCCCCACAATATCTGCCTTTGATGTTTTGAGCAATACCTCAAATTCATCAAATTTATTTACTAAACTCCTAGCATTGGTGTACACGCAAGTATACCTGCACCTGTTTCTATTCTTAGCTACCCTAACACAACCCATGTGTTTACTTGTACCGCAATGGCTCCCAGCAGTCTCTGAAATACCATGCATCTTGTTTTTCAGGCTTCTGCTCATTCTAATAGAAGCAGTGCAAGAAATATTTTCTGTTTTAAGAAATAGGAATTTGCTTTACAAAATGTAAAGCCTAGTTAAGGAATGGAAAACCTAGTTTGACAGTTTCCATATCATATAAGTGAAGTTTAATCACAACACTGTCTAAGCAAAAAGTAAATTCTTACAAAAAAATAAAAAATAAAAATATATATATATATATATATAGTTATACATATATTTGAATAACGTTTAAAATAGTTGGAAACTGAATATTTCATGATAAAATAAATAAATAAATAAAAAGGTACAGCAAACATCAGAGGCAGCAAAAAGCATATTCCTCTACATGATGCTTGAAATATAACCATACTTTGAAATTTAACTCTCATTCTAATTTATTTGTATGGTGTTATATATATATGTATGTATGTATACTATATAAATAACAGTTAGTTGTAGTGAAAAGTAACAGCTAAAAAAGGAAAGATTAATGAATATATTGGGCTGGTTTATGGACCCGGGGCACTGATACTGTATACCCCTCCTTCCAATTCTATTAGGGCTGCTTGTTATTGCTTTTTACTGTCCTTAGACTATGTTACTTATTTCTTGTGCACGATTAGGTTGACCGACAACAATATTTTAGATGCTACTCTTCTGCTATCTTTCTCTTTTTTCATCAACAACAAAGTTTAGAATCTTTTATGCTATTTTGTAAGTTATTGATTTCTCCCCTATACTGGTTGATATGCCTCATTTGTTTAATTACCAACTTCTTTGGGTAATATTTACTTTGACCTATTTACACCTTCTCACCCTATACCCGGGGTTACTTTAACATGTTAGAAATATCTGGGAACTCATTTGCTAACTTCTTGGTCACCGATACAGCCTTGTTGATGTTTGCTTCCCTCAGCCCATTTCACAGACCCCGGCCTGACACCACAGTAGGTTGTCCTACTTTGACTATATCCTTTTGTCCTCATTGTCCTCATATTACATTTCCTTTGTTTAAATTCTATTAGGGCTGCTTGCTATTTTATTCAATTTAACTTTTATTGGAATTAACATTATATTGATTGTTTGCTTTTTACTTTTAATTTTAATCAGATTTGATTTGTTTCTTGTTCCTTTTCATTTTGGTCTCTGTTGGGTCGGCTATGATATATATGTCAGCTTACTTTCCGTTTGCTACATATAATTCATATCAGAAACAGAGGCCTTACTTTGTGCTGTATTTTCTTTGGTTTTGGCTGCTGACCCTTGATGAAGAAGTTAAAATCTTAGGAGCCAATAGCATTAGGTACCATTTAAAGTATTTTATTTTAATTAATCTGCTTTTATTTTTCAGGCACTTATTTAATTTTTCCGTTGTAACTACATCTGACAGGTCAGCATTTCCCATTCATATTCTATATTCTAATCTACTTATTAGCATTAGTAGAGGCATACGATGCAAAAAAGCAAGTTTATGCATCATCGGTCAAAAAAATAAAAAAAACACCACTCATTTCATCCCTCCATTTGTTCCAAATGCCTATCCAGCTCAGCATTAAAATTGTTTAGTCTATTAGCTTCCACAAAAAAAGATGGAAGCCTGTTCCACCAATCAACTACCTGCGAGCTAAAGGCAAATTTTCACACATCTATCCTACAAATATCTTTCCTCACTTTGAAACTGTCTCCCCTCAGATTCTTAGTCTGAACAAGAGGAAGAATCCCATCAACATTCAGCTTGCTCAATCCATTCAAAGCCTTATACACCTCAATCAGATCACCTTGCAGGTGCCTACTCTCCATGCACCGCAATTTGCAGAACTTAAGCCTTACTTGGTAAGAGCACCAATTGTTCCCCTCACCCATCTTGTTGCCCTTCTTTGTGCTCATTCTAGCAACTCTACATCCTTCCTAAAATGAGGCCTCCAGACCTGTACACAGTACTCTAGGTGTTGCCATGACCTTGCCTTGTATAACAGGATAATCACCTCCCTGTCCCTGCTAGCAAAATTCCTATATATCACTGACAAGACTCCATGACCTGCCCTGGCAGCCCATCTGCACTACTCAGCGAACTTCATATTTGACTGCACAATTACCGCCAGGTCTTTTTTACTTTCTACTTCCCTGAGTCTAGTAACACACAGTTTGTACGTTTCTCATCAGTTATTGCTACCCATATGCAGTACTTTGCATTTGTCAATGTTAAACTTCAGTTGCCACTTCTCAGCCCATTTTCCCAACTTATCTAGATCCAGTTGGAGTAGCATACTGTCTTTACTGTCATTAACAACCCTGCCAATCTTTGTATCATCTGCAAACTTCGACATTAAACGTAATATACCTTCATCAATATCATTGATAAATATACAATGGGCCCAACACCGAACCCTGGGGAACTACACTAATAACATTTGTCCATGAAGAGCAGTGTCCACTGATTACCACTCTCTGTCGTCTTCCACTCAACCATCCTTTTATCCATTGTAGCAACTTATCCTTAATGCCATACCTCTCCAATTTGTACAGAAGTCTTCCATTTGCAACGGTATCAAAAGCTTTCCTGAAATCCAAGTATATGATATCAAAATTATTTTTGGCACTCAGTTCCTTTGTGACCACATTATAGTGATTTGATTTTGGTAGTTGTTGGCGCATCGGCTTCTGTGGCCATATTGCACCTCCCAAGGTTTTTGCAGTACTTTGATCCAAGCCCGAGGCGGGAATCGAACCCGCGACCTTTGGGTTGCCGGGCAGGTACTTTACCCACTTGGCTAGCCTGGTCGGCACCACATCATAGTATCCAATCAAATTGGTCAGACAAGACCTCCCTTTAACAAACCATGCTGTGTCCTAGCTATTACTGCAGTCTTGTCTAGATGATCCTGCAATGCTTCTTTAACCAGTTATTCCATTATTTTCCCCGGAACACAAGTTAAACTAACAGGCCTGCAGTTACTTGTGTCACCTTTTGATCTCCCTTTTTGAATTGGTGATACATTTGCACACCTCCAGTCCATGGGGACCTCTGCTAAGTCCAAGGAAGCTGTCATAATTATGGCTAAGGGTTTGCTTTACTTCCTTTGCTGCCTTCTTTAATATAACTGGATAGATACTGTCCACCCCAGGTGCCTTCCTTATGTTTAACTTCAACAATTTCTCCTCCACTTTGCTCTCAGTTATTACAAAATAACTTAGCTCCCTGTTAGTGTTTGATAAACTCCTGGCACTCCCCTCATTGAATAACTTCTTATGTGTGAATGTAGATGCAAAATACTCATTCAGTTTATCAGCTGCCTGAGCATGATCATCAATAGTCAACCTATCTATGTTAAGTGGTCCAATCTGATTCATCCCTTTCCTTCTAGAGTTTACATAAGTAAAGAACTCTTTGCTGTTTTTCTTTGCATCCTTTTCCAAAGATTTCTCATAATCTGCCTTTGCCTGCCTAACCTCCTTTGTGACTTGATTACAGTGATATATATACATATATAAAAATTACTTCATGATCAGGGGCTCACATCTGGTGAGTATGGGCTTGGCAAACCCAGGGTCCTGAGCTGGACATCATCATTCTTCTCTTTCTTGCCTTCTTGGTGATTCCCTTTTACACTCTCTCTCTCTCTCTCTCTCTCTCTCTCTCTCTCTCTCTCTCTCTCTCTCTCTCTCTCTCTCTCTCTCTCAGGGTAACATGGGAATTATTTTTTTTTATTTTTATTTTTTTGGCTGGTGCAGCATAAGCCTCAGTCTTCCTTGCACCACATGGCTAATAATAATAATAATCTTAATGCCAAGAGTTACCGCCCCTGCTGCTATGAGGCATGGCTCTACTATCTAGCTGTAGATTCCCTCTTCTTTTAAAAACCGCGACCACATAATTACTGAAATAGGAAAATAACTGTTTATCTGGGAATAGGATCCACAAGGACCCCCTTTCAAGATTTCCCATAGAAACCTCCAATTCGTGTCTGAAATTATATATATACTATCAACTGAATTATATTAAATAAGGTTAAATTATAATGAAATAAATAAATAATTAATTAAATAATTAAGCATTCATTAGAGGCAGCGACATGCAGTTCCTCCATATGAAGCTGAAATACATCCAATATGTTAAATTAAAATAAAACATAAGCCAGTAGTATGGCAAAAACTGTATAGCGAAAATTAACATAAAATAACCCAAATAAACAATCGAACGAAAAGAAAAAATAGATATAAATAGTAGCCCATAAACCCTTGTATGTCGAACTTTAAATCCAATTAAAACTATACAAAATTTAGACTAATGCCAATTATTTATTAATTTAGCGGTACCCCCCAGAGGTACCAGTTCTGAAAGACGTGAAATATCACCAAAAGAGGGTTGAAGGAATTACCAGACGATAACAAAATCAAAATAAATTAAAATAAAATAGACTGACCATCATGCCCCATATCGACAGAGGACCACGAGGCCAACAATGGTCATGGAATCGCTGCATTTCAATCGCTATCCAAATCGTCGCCATGGTGAAAAGATCGAAGTACCACTTCACCCTCCCTCCTCCGATCGATCCACCAATGCAGAGGATTTGCACGGCGGTGGTCCTTATGCAGCGAAAAATAATTTATTTTATTTTATTATATTATAATTTAACTTTTGTCAACATTTAATATAATTCAACAGTAATGGGTCGATATGCTAATTTAGCAACGCCTGTGCCGCCATCTATTTTCCTTTCTTTTTCTATATAAGCTGATTCAGCTTACAGTATGTCAGTGGTGTGGCTCTGCTCTAGAGTGCTGTCTGTTCTATATTTTATTTTTTGCTGCATAAGGACCACTGCCGTGCAAATCCTCTGCATTGGTGGATCGATCGGAGGAGGGAGGGTGAAGTGGTACTTCGATCTTTTCACCATGGCGACGATTTGGATAGCGATTGAAATGCAGCGATTCCATGACCATTGTTAGCCTCGTGGTCCTCTGTCGATATGGGGCATGATGGTCAGTCTATTTTATTTTAATTTATTTTGATTTTGTTATCGTCTGGTAGTTCCTTCAACCCTCTTTTGGTGATATTTCACGTCTTTCGGAACTGGTACCTCTGGGGGGTACAGCTAAATTAATAAATAATTGGCATTAGTCTAAATTTTGTATAGTTTTAATTGGATTTAAAGTTCGAAATTATACAAGGGTTTATGGGATACTATTTATATCTATTTTTTCTTTTCGTTCGATTGTTTATTTGGGTTATTTTATGTTAATTTTCGCTCTACAGTTTTTGCCATACTACTGGCTTATGTTTTATTTTATTTAATTTAACATATTGGATATATATATATATATATATATATGATGACATTAATCCAAAAATTAAATAAAGAGATAGAAATTAATAAAATATATATTAAAAATAAATAAGAAAAATAGTAGGAAAGCTAACATCAGTGGAAGCAGAAAAGCACAATCCACTTCATGTTGCTTATAAGAAGCTAAATTAAAATAGGATATTTGCCAGTAGCATGGTAAACTAGTATAGTGAAAAAGAACTTAACCAAATAAAATAACATAACAATAACAGAAAAATACATATGGTGAGAGGGGGGGGGAGATAAAGAAGAAGAGGTTAGTGTTGAAGCAACGTTCTAAAATAATTTAGAAAATTAAGCCAATTATATATATACATATATATATATATCCCTTCCTCTCTATGGTATTAAGCCTATGGTATTAACACCCATTTTTAATAACGCTTGCTTATACCAGAACCCTTTCTTTAAGGTTGGGTCTTACACACCCAGTATATTTTTAATGACTTTTTCTACACTTTTTATCTTTATACTGTCTTTTTCTATTTTTCATGTTCATTGAACTATTAGTGTAATACGAGGGTGATACAAACACTCCATCTATTGCTAATGCTCCTAAAAATCAAATAACAAACAAACAAACTCCATCTATCCTCAATCCTATCACTATTTTCGCCTTCTTTTGACCATCTTTTTCTTCCCTTCCCCTCCCCAAGAATTTTACCATTCCCTGTACCATTTGCTTGTCCACACTTTTTCGTTCAAATTTCTCTGCTTTATATTTGAATTTAATTACCTTTCACCCCTTCTGCACTTCACATTTGTATTATATTTCACATTACACTTTGTAAATTTGTATTTATTTTAATTCACATTATTAACTTTATTTTTACACTGCATAGGGACTACCTTGTCTACTAGTATTACAATAAAGCCGCATATTTGCTTCCCCCCCCTTTCTAATACTACAGACAAGTTTGGAAACGCAGTGTCTGATACATGGTCAGGAGTGGTCCCCCTGATGAATTTCCTGACTATGTATCATATTTTCATCTACTATATTCAGATTTTGCATATTTGCCATCCCCTGATTCGACCTCTTGCTAAAATTGCCCTCCCATATCTGAATATGGTGTTATTTACTTATTTATTATTTTTATTTTATTCTTTTTTTTTATGCTTCCTCTGCCCCAGTTCATTTTTGCCCTAGGTTTTTCAAATTCTTTCACCTGTTTTAACCACCACTTCACTTCCACTTTCACTTTCAACTATCCCTTAAACTTCTCTTAGTTCGGGCACCGTGTGCACTTTTCATTTCCATTTTCACAGACACTATTTTACAAACTACACATATATATATATCATTTATGGGTTTTCTGTACATTTTTTATAACTATTAATTAACTTTTAATTAAAAATAGGTAAAACATTACCCAACATTATAACATTTCCAATAAAACTTATGCTTCCCTCCCCCCAGTTAAACAAATAATAGATTTTACTTGTATAAAATTAAAGGTAGCAATGTAGATGCCAAAGTTACCTGTACATATAAAAACCCATAAAAATTCATTTAGATTTTAATGAATTCATTTAGATTTAAATGAGATTAGTACCACGGATACATATGGTATACACATATATCATATGTATACGTGGTACTAATCCAAGCACCAACTTTATATTCCTCAGTCATATACTGTTAACTTTCCTAAAACTAAAAAATTTTCTACACTCTGGACTATTAGTACGAGGGCAGCAGTGTCTATCACTATTCTAATTACTTACCTAATTTCACCTTCTGTTAGCTAAACCACTATACAAATTACATAACCACAAAACACAACATGTACAGAAAAATACAGTAACAAAATGAACTTTAAAAACATTTCAAATTACACACAGGTCACAAAAACTGTTAAAACAACTCACAATCTTCATGTCCACCCAGACATACAATTCTCAACTGAATAAGAAACATTTATAGAGGTAATCATTGTTATTTAGCCATTTATTTTTAACATGATTCAGTTCCTATGTACACATACTTGGACTCAAATGTTGGGTCTTTTTCATACAAGGTAACTTTTGGATTTGAATGACGTCTTTCAACAGTTTTGTGACTTTTTGTAGCTTGAGTTGCTGCTAAAACAACCTTTCGTGCAACTGACATTCTTCCTGCTTCAAGATACCTTGCAAGAGAACCCCACTGTTCCCTTCAAGTATCTCATTGCCCTTCTCTTTGCCCATTCTAGCAGCTCTATATTTTTCCTAAAATGAACTAATTATACGAGCATCACTAGACAGTGGGGAGATTCCCTTGGATTGGAAAAGTGCCACTGTATCTCCCATACATAAGGGTGGCTCTAAAAGTGAAGTGGGAAATTATTGACCTGTCAGTCTGACTTTCAGTGATAGGGAAAATCATGGAGGCAATGATCAAGGGTGGAATTCAGGTTCATTTGGATCGAATTGAAATTCTCAAGGATACTCAGCATGGTTTTGTAAAGGGAAAATCATGTTTAACAAATCTGGTTCACTATTTTGAAAGGGTCACTCATGAGCTGGATTTAGAAAATAATTTCGACATTGTTTATTTAGATTTCAGCAAAGCTTTTGACTCAGTCCCACATGAGCGGTTGCTTTATAAGCTGGAACAGGTTGAAATCACTGGGAAAATCCTTAGATGGATAGCAGGACGGCTTCAGGGCAGGAGGCAGAGGGTTGTGATAAATGGCTATTCCTCAGATTGGGTTGATGTAAGAAGTGGGGTTCAACAAGGATCAATATTAGGACCACTGTTGTTTTTAATTTTCATAAACAACATCGATGAAGGGATAGAGGGCGTGATGTCTAAATTTGCAGATGATGTTAAAATTGGTAGAGTAGTTAATGATCACTGTCAAGCTGAGCTTCTTCAGAGAGACCTAGATAGACTTCAGGAATGGTCAGAAAAATGGCAGCTATGCTTTAATCCAACAAAGTGTAAGGTATTACACCTGGGAAACAGTAATCCCAAAATAATTTATTCACTTGGTGGAGTTCAACTAAACCCAGTACTGGAGGAAAGGGACTTGGGTGTTATGATACGGTCAGACATGAAATTCTCTGAGCATTGTAAACAGGTTGCAAGGAAGGCCCATGGTTTTCTATCGATGATCGATCGAACTTTGGCAAGTAGAGATAGGGACGTGATAATCCCATTATATAAGACTTTTGTTAGACCACACTTGGAATACTGTGTTCAAGTATGGAGACCGCACCTAAAGAAAGATATTGAGCTTCTTGAAAGGGTGCAAAGATGGGTCACTCGCCTGGTGAAATCGGCAAAAGGGCGTCCTTATGAAGAAAGACTTCGAATATGTGGGTTGCAGAGTTTGGAAACTAGACACCTTAGAGGAGATTTCATTGAGGTGTTTAAAGCTCTGAGAGGCATCAGTAAAATGAACGAGGACGAAATTTTCAAGATTATAAATGATGCTAGAACTAGGGGACATAAATTCTAGTTACGGGGGGAAATGTTTAGATGGGATTGCAGGAAGTTTTATTTTAGCCAGCGAGTTATAAATTACTGGAATAAGTTGCCTACATGGGTGGTAGAGGCTGACAGTTTGGGGAAATTCAAAGGTCATCTGGATAGTACCTGCGGGTGAGGAAAGCGCATAGGATGATAGGTTTAATTTCCTTTTTTTTATTAATTATTATTATTTATTTATTTAAATTTTTTTTTATCATTGTTTTGTTCGGTGGTTTTTTTTTTTTTTTTTTTTTTTGGCTGGTGCAGCATAAGCATAGGCTTTCTTGCACCATGCGGCCATTACTAATACTAATTCTCAACTGAATAAGAAACATTTATAGAAGTAATCATTGTTATTTAGTCATTTATTTTTAACATGATTCAGTTCCTATGTACACATACTTGGACTCAAATGTTGGGTCTTTTTCATACAAGGTAACTTTTGGATTTGGATGAAGTCTTTCAACAGTTTTGTGACTTTTTGTAGCTTGAGTGGCTGCTAAAACAACCTTTCATGCAACTGACATTCTTCCTGCTTCAAGAGACCTTGTAAAAGAGAACCCCACTGTTCCCTTCAAGTATCTCATTGCCCTTCTCTTTGCCCATTCCAGCAGCTCTATATTTTTCCTAAAATGAAGCCTACAAACCAGTATGCTGCTCAAGATGTGACCTGACCATTGCCTTATAGAATGGAATAATCACCACCTTATCCTTTCTAGCAAAATTCCTGTATATCATTGACAAAACCCAATGAGCTGTTCTGGCAGCCTGTTTGCACTGCTGAGAGAACTTCACATCTGACTGCACAATTGTACCTAGGTCTTTTTCATTTTCCACTACCCTGAGTGTAGTATCACAAAGTTGGCATGTTAATCTTGGATTACTGCTACCCTTTGCAATATTTTGCATTTTCCAATATGGGGTTGTGATAAATGGCTATTCCTCAGATTGTGTTGATGTAAGAAGTGGGGTTCAACAAGGATCAATATTAGGACCACTGTTGTTTTTAATTTTCATAAACAACATCGATGAAGGGATTTGCCATTTCCCAGTCCATCTGCCTAATTTTTTTTTAGATCTTGTTACTGTAGCATACCATGATTACTGTTATTAACCACCCTACCAAACTTTTTATCATTGCAAACTTGGACATTAAACCTTATATATCTTCGTCAATATCATTAATAAAATGGAAAGCAACAACAGGCCCAGCACGGAACCCTGAGGGACTCCACTAATGATGTTGTTGTTGTTTGTTATTTGGTTTTTAGGAGCATTAGCAACTAAGGCCATGTTGCTCCGGGATATGCGGTGGTCATTCCCTGACCTTTCCGCATTCTCCGTATTTGGTGGTGACGGGCTCGAACCCCGGTCTAATCAAGAAGCGTGTGCTATGCCTGCTGCTCCTTCCCACCTGGCTACGGAGGCGCCTCCACTAATGACATTTGTCCATGAAGTGCAGTGTCAATTAAACACTTTGTCTTCTCCCACTCAACTCTCTTTATCCAATCATAGCAGTAACCTTCCCTTAATGCCAAAATGCTCTTATTTATACAGCTGCCTTTTATGTGCAACAGTATCAAAAGCTTTCCTGAAATCCAAGTACTGTATATGATTTCAAAATTATTTTTTTGCATCCAGTTCCTTGGTTAGTGCATCATAGTATCCAATGAGATTGGTCAGACAAGGCTGCCCCTTAACAAATCTATGCTGTGACTGCAATATGATTGCATTCCTGTCTAGATGGTTCTGCATTACTTCTTTAACGTGTGACTCCATCATTTTCCTTGGAACAGAAGTTACAATAACAAGTCTATAATTACTTAGTTGCCTTTTAATCCCCTTTTGTAAATTGGGGATACATTTGCACATGTCCAGTCCATAGGGACCAACCTTCAATCCAAAGGTGCTCTGATAATCATGGCTAATAGTTTGCTTACCTTCTTGGCTGCGTCCCTTAATAAAAGATCCAATACATTGCATGTGCCTCTTTTATGTTTAGCTTCAACAAGTTCTCTTCCACTGTGCTTTTCAGTTATAACAAAATTAATTAGATCACTGTTAGATTTTGATGAACTTCTGGAATGCTTCTGCCTAAAGTACTCATCATGAGTGAATGTAGATGCAAAATACCTATTCAGTTTGTTAGCAACCTCAGCAGGTTCATAAACAGTTAAACCACCAACATCAAGCAGACCAATGTGATTCAGTTCCTTCCTTCTACGATTAATATTAGCAAAAGTCAGCTGTTCTTTTCCAGAGACTTCTCGTAATCTGACTAAGCTTGCCCATCCTCCTTTGTGACTTGATTACAGACTAGTTTATATCTTCCATAGGCATATGTATCTCCTGATACTTTCTATGCATTTTTCTTCTCTGCTACATGACATCAGTTCATTAAGTCACCAACATTATTTCTTAGTTCATATGAAGAGCCTTGTAGCTTCTATAATTAATTCCCCTGAATGCCTCCCATTTATAATTTCCTTTCCTTTTGGTAACATCATCAGTTCTTCCCACTGCACCAAATATATTAAAATTGTGAGACCAATGTAGTCACCCTTACAAAAATCAATAGCCCTTACCTTTACCCTTTCACAGTATTTATGTCTTTAAGTAAATCCACATTATTATACTGTGATCTCTGCCACCCAGTTGGTCTTTTACCTGCAGATTCTTAATTCATGAAGAATCTCAGCTTATAATCAAATCAAGAATATATCTTTCTCTCATTGCCTCTTTCCCCCCCCCTCGTCTCCAGTCTCTCTCCCCCACTCTAACTAAACTGACTGAGTACTCCCCTAACAATGCTGCCAAATTCTAATCAGCATCAAAAAATTCAACCACTTTCTCTTTAACCTCTTTCAGCCTTTCCAATTTCTAGTGTTCAACCCCCCCCCCTTTATTTTAGGCAGCGCCACTGAAATCGTCAGAAAATAGGTGGCAGGACCTGCCAGAGTACTTAAATAATCTACTGGGTGCTCAACCTGCCTCCTCATGGCAAAGTGTGGGCAACGGTGGGTCTCAATAGGGGCCCAACGGCTAAATGATCAGAGAAACAACAGAACATAACACTACACAACAAACCACTCCCCACACACTTTTTAAATTTCTGGCCCCCACAAAATTCTGTGTCACTTACAAAGAATACAATGAGATAGGGGAAAACCCCTGGTGCCATCAGACAACTAACACACCTTACACTTTACTTTGCCTCTCTAACATACTGCTGTAGAAAACAGCCATCCAGTAAATACAGAAGTCTTGCTAGAGGGTAAACACTCAATTAAACATAAAACACGGAACAACCACTTTCCTTACCTGATTCCTCTCCTACACATCAGCTAGTGAACCAATTTCAAAAAACACATAAAAGCAATATGCTATTTATGAGACACGGAAAACGAAACTATTACACTGAAGCAATTGGCAAACACGGTCAACACCTCTTGATCGTGACCTGACAGATTCTTTGCATATTTATCAATGATATTGATGAAGCTATATCTGGCTTGATATCCATGTTTTCAATTGATATGAAGGTTGACAGGGTTGTTAATGACAGTATGCTGCTGCAACAGGATCCAGAAAAGTTGGGCAGATGGGCTGAGAGGTGGCAACTGAAGTTTAATATTGACAAATACAAAGTACTGTAAATGGGTAGCAGTGACCCCAGATTAATAGATCAACTGTGTGGTACTACACTCAGTGCACTGAAGAATGAGAAGATCTGGGATAATAGTGCAGTCGGATATGAAGTTTTCTGAGCAGTGCAGACAAGCTGCCAGAGCAGCTCATGGGGGGCTTGTCATTGATATACAGAAATTTTGATTTTGATAGCAAAAATAAGGTGATTATCCCTTTGTATAAGGCAATGGTCAGGCCACTCTTTGAGTACTGCACACAGGTCTGGAGGCCTTATTTTAGGAAGGATGTAGAGCTGCTGGAATGAGTATAGAGAAGGGCAACGAGATTGGTGAGGGGAACAAAGGGCTGCTCTTACCAAGAAAGACTTAAGTTCTGCAAATTGTAGTGTCTGGAGACTAGGCACCTGTGAGGTGATCTGACTGAGGTGTATAAGGCCTTGAATGGTTTGAGAAGCTCAATGCTGATGGGATTCTTCCTCTTGCTCAGATGATGCACTTGAGGAGACAAATTCAAATTGATGAAACACAGTTGTAGAATAGTTGTGCAGAAATTTGCCTTTAACCACTGGGTGGTTGATTGCTGGAACAAACTTCCATCTGTTACTGTGAAAGTTGGCAGCTTAAATAAATTCAAAGAAGAACTGGACAAACGTTTGGATGGATGAAATAGAAAAGTTTTTTTTGTTGTTGATGATGCTATATAAGCTTGCTTTCTTGCATCATATGCCTCTACTAATGCTAATACTAAATGTGGGGGTTTCAGATTTTTAATCAATTAACAGTCAATGCAAATAGTTGTTTTCAAGAGGGAGCTGTCTAGTCCTGTACAACGAATGCCAGGTTAAGATCATTGAAAAGTACCAAAGCACATAATAGCTACAAGTTGATCTGTAAGAGCACCGCTGGAAAGGCTGAGTATGAGAAATCACTATGAGATCAAAGAAATGGGACAAGGAGGGACAGTTTTTCATGAGTAAATACAAAGAAAAGAACAAATCAGGTTGGACTCTTGCATAATGGGTATGGAAAATCTCAGTTAATCTAGCTGTTGCTGCTGATGAATTTTACAGAATTTCACAGATAAGAATTAGTGGTTAAAATCCTGATAACTGGTGGTCATTTCCCTGATTTTATTCCATATGGTCTTCATATTCATGAAGCTATTTACTATCAGGTCAACTGGATCAAGGATGACTTTTTACGTACTTGTAAAAAGGCATCCTTGATCACATAATATATATGTGACCAAAAAAATGCATGTGGATTTACATGCATTTTTATGCATGTAAATAAAAAAAATTAACAAAAAACATTCCCTGTGATTATTGACAATACCAGCTGTATTCCACCAAACACACAGTAAAATCTTTTGTTGGCAAAGTGGGGACTTTATAATGTGAGCAGCACAGGTTCACAGGCCAGTAACCAATGATATATCATTTGGTGTTGCTGGCAGAAGCTATTTTACATTGCACATCAACAATTTGCATCAATAATGGTTCATTACTTTGATGCTAAAGCAGCAACAAACAAATTGATAGTCTCTAGAGTCTGCTGTCAGCTGTAATTGCTCAGTTTGCCCGGTTTAAACATACTTCTTCCAGTTGATGCAAATACAAACTAATGGTTTCACTGCTCACATTGAAACATTCTTCACACACTTGGCATGTATGGCTTGAATCCAACTCAATGGTAGTCTTCACTTCGTCATCATCACTTGTTCTTCGTGGGATGCATCCAGTGATTCATCACCCGATTAAATTTTTGAACTACAGCGTGGAGGAAAAGTCTCTCAGCAGTAGTGCCAGACACAATTTTCACTTTATTAGCAAACATTTTACATAACAATTACAAAGAGTACATGCACTACATTTGTTTAGTTTAGAATAAATGCTGAAAGTGCTTTTCATCATTTTATGTATGCCAACAGCTATTGTGAAGAGACTTTTTGATCATGCTGTATTTTTGGGCTGTGTTCATTTGCTCTATCTTCTCTGAATTCTGTGCATATTATACAGACCACCTGTATAGCATTTGTGCCCAGTTTATACTTGTAAAACAAACATATTCAAATAATTAATAAGAACAGTCATCTTTTCATTACTTTCACAATTTTGCTGAACCACACTTGCTTGGGCACCAAATTACTCAGACTGTACTTTCGAATTGCTGCGATGGAAAATCACCATCAACAATGGCTTCCACAAAATTCGTTTCAACATATGAAACTGTTTAAAAAGTTATTGGGAACAAAAATTACACTGGTTGACAAAAAAAAATTTTCTCACTGTTAAAATTCAGGGCAATTCTTGTACATTTGCCTTTGCTGAATTCAAATATATCAACCATATTGCTGTAACACCCACCAATTTTAAGTAAGACACGATTAAAGTCAAAAACTAAGTTTCTAGTAAAAAAGATTCTCATTCTATTTACAAAAATGTTTATCTGATAACAAAATGCTTATTTTGACTTTTTTTTTTTTTTTTTTTTCACAATCATCCATTGGTATTTCTCGTATGAGAAATACCAATGGATGATTATTGTAGATTATAGTAGTTAATAAATTTGATGAGCTTGAAGTGCAAGTCAAGACACCAAAGGCAGATATTGTTGGGATATCAGAGAAATGGTGTCACACACAGACATAAGCAGAGCAGAACTGGAACTTGGGGGAGTACAATGTGTACAGAAAGGATAGACCAGACAGGAAGGGAGGAGGGGTCATGCTGTTAGTTAAGAAATGCATAAAATCTAAGGAAGTGCATCCAATTGATGTGGGGGGACAATGCAATGTTGAGTCTGTTTGGTGTGACATAAACATTGGGAGATCAAAATTGAGAGTAGGAGTGTGCTATAGGCCTAATGACTCTGATGAGTATAATAAGAAACTGTACAGGGAAATAGAGTGGGCCAGTAAATCAGAGAGTCTTATAATGGGAGATTTTAATTTCCCAGATATTGACTGGAATTTGGGGGCTGGTCACTCACACACTAGCAGGGCTTTTGTGGATTTATTGGATGATTGTTTTCTACATCAGCATGTTCGGGAGGCAACTAGAGGGAGTAATACACTTGATCTGATTATCAGTAGTGATTCTTCATGCATCAAGAATCTGCAGATAAAGGAACCACTAGGTGGCAGTGATCACAGTGTGCTGAAGTGGGATTTACTCAAAGAGGTAACTACCATCAGGGGTAAAGGGAAGGGTTATTGCTTTCGTAAAGGCGACTACGATGGTCTGAGACAGTATTTAAATTCTATACAATGGGACCAACTGATGATGTTACCAACAGCAAATTCAAAATGGGAAGCATTCAAAGAATTAATCTTGGAAGCTACTAGGCTTTTCATACCAACAAAGAAATATTGTTCAAGATTTAGGCCTAAATGGATGTCAGATGAACTAACCAGACATGTGAGAGAGAAGAAAAATGCATGGGATACATATAAATTAACATGTGACACAGAAGCCTATGAGAGATCTAAGCTGGTCTGTAACCATGTTACAAAGGAGGTTAGGCAGGAGAAGGCAGATTATGTAAACTCTAGAAGGAAGGGCATGAATCAGATTGGTCCACTTGATATTGATGGTTCAACTGTTGATGATTCTGCTCAGGTAGCTAACAAACTAAATGAATATTTTGCATCGACATTCACACATGAGGAATTATTCAGGGGGGGGGGGGAATGCCAGAGGTGTATTCAACTCTGGCAGTAAGCTAGATAATCTTGTAATAACTGAGAGTAAAGTGGAGAAGAAATTGTTGAAGATAAACACAAGAAAGGCACCTGGGGTGGATTGAATCTATCCAGTCATATTAAAGGAGGCGGCAAAGGAAGTAAGCAAACCCTCAGCCATAATTATGAGAGCTTCCCTGGACTCTGGGGAGGTACCATGGACTGGAGAAGTGCAAATGTGACCCCAATCCACAAAGGAGGATCAAAGGCTGACACAAGTAATTATAGACCTGTGAGTTTAACTTCTGTTCCAAGGAAATTAACGGAGGCACTGGTTAAAGAAGCATTGCAGGATCATCTAGACAAGACATCAGTTATAGCTCGGACACAGCATAGGTTTGTTAAGGGGAAGTCTTGACTGACTAATTTGATTGGATACTATGATGTAGTCACAAAGGAACTGGATGCAAAGAATAACTTTGATTCATATATTTGGACCTTAGAAAAGCCTTTGATACTGTTGCACATTGAAGACTGCTGCACAAATTGGAGCAGTGTGGCATTGGAGGCAAATTGCTGCTATGGATAAAGGGATGGTTGAGTGGGAGAAGACAGAGAGTGGTAATCAATGGACACTGCTCTTTGTGGACGAATGTTATTAGTGGAGTCCCTCAGGGTTCAGTGTTCGGTCCATTGTTGTTTTCTGTATTTATAAATGATACTGATAATGGAATATCAGACATAATGTCCAAGTTTGCAGATGATACGAAGGTTGGCAGGTTTGTTAATGACACTAATGACAGTACACCGCTGCAACAGGATCTAGAAAAGTTGAGCATATGGGTTGACAGGTGGCAAATGAAGTTTATCATTGACAAATGTAAAGTACTACATATGGAAGCAGTAATCCCAGAGTAACGTATCAACTCTGTGGTACCACACTGATAGTGGTACAGAATGAAAAGGACCTGGGGGTAATTGTGCAGGCAGATATGAAGTTTTCTGAGCAGTGCAAGATGGTATGCAAGAGTAGCTCATGGTGTCTTGTCAATGATATACAGGAATGTTTATAGCAGGGATAAGGAGGTGATTATCCCCTTGTATAAGGAAATGGTCAGGCCACACCTTGAGTACTGTGTACAGGTCTGGAGGCCTCATTTTAAGAAGGATGTAGAGCTGTTGGAATGAGTACAGAGAAGGGCAACAAGATTAGTGAATGGAACAAACGGTTGCTCTTGCGAAGAAATGCTTAAGTTTTGCAAATTACAGTGTCTGAGACTAGGCACCTGTGAGGTTATGTGATTGAGGTGTATAAAGCCTTGAATGGTTTGAGCATGCTCAATGCGGATGGGATACTTCCTCTTGCTCAGAATAATCGCCTGAGAGGGCATAAATTCAAATTGAGGAAAGACGGTTGTAGGATAGATGTGCGGAAGTTTGCCTTTAGCCAGCAGGTGGTTGATTGGTGGAACAAACTTCCATCTGTCATTGTAGAAGTTGATAGCTTAAATAGATTCAAGGCGGAACTTGACAAACATTTGGAGAGAGTGGATGGGTGAAATAAGGGAGGGTTTTTTTTTTTGTTTTGTTTTTTTTTTTTGGCGGAGGCTATATAAGCTTGCTTTCTTGCATCATGGCCAACCGGGCTAGCCGAGTGGGTAAAGTACCTGCCCGGCAACCCAAAGGTCGCGGGTTCGATTCCCGCCTCGGGCTTGGATCAAAGTACTGCAAAAACCTTGGGAGGTGCAATATGGCCACAGAAGCCGATGCGCCACCAACTACCAAATCAAAAAAAAAAAAAAAAAAATCAATCAAAAAAAAAATATCAATCAAAAAAAAAATATCAATCAAAAAAAAAAAATCTTGCATCATGTGGCTTTGCTAATGCTAATGCTAACTGGAAAGTTCTAATGCCACCAAATCAAAAGATAAAGCTGACCTGCTAGCATTCTACTTTTCTTCTAATTCATGTATTGATGATCTTGGTAAACCTGTGGTCTTCTGATAAAAGGATGTCAGAAGATTTTTGAAAAGTTTTAATGCCGAGAAAGCACCAGGTCCTGATAGGATTTCTCCACTTGTTCTCAAAACTTGTGCACCTGAGCTTATTCCTGTTCTGAATTGAATTTTTATACTTTCATATTCCACTGATGTTTTCCTTTCTGCTTGGGAACTGCTCATATCCGGCTGGCCAGTTTTAACAAGGGTGACAAATCCTTCCCGTCCAATTATCATCCCACTGCACTTACTTCTACTCTTTTTAAAATAATAGAAAATCCATTAACTGCCAACTTCGAAACTATCTAGAAACATTCAATCTGATCAATGATCACCAGTATGTATTCCATCACTTCAATTCACTAGTGATATACTAGCATATGTTTCTCATCTACGAAAAAATTCGATGGAAAACTTTGGAGAAATTCAAGCTTATTGTTGTTATTGTTATTTTTGGTTTTTAGGAGCATTAGCAACTAAGGCCATATTGCTCCGGGTGGTGGTCATTCCCTGACCTTTCCACATCCTCCGTATTTGGTGGTGACGGGCTCGAACCCCGGTCTAATCAAGAAGCGTGTGCTACGCACTGCTGCTCCTTCCCACCTGGCTACGGAGGCGCCCTAGAAATTCAAGCAATTGCTCACTACATTTCAAAAGCTTTTGATCATATCTGGCATAAAGGCCTTCTAAATAAGCTTCCATGTTATGGTTTGAAAACTGTTTTTTTTTATAATTGGGAATGCAGTTTTCTCTCTGACCACTCAATCCAATGGTACATGGCTATCTTCTAACTTCTTCACTAATGCTGGTGTTTCCAAAGGTTGACTTCTTTCTCCCACTCATTTCCTCTTGCATATTAATGACCTTCTTCCAGTGACCAGAAAATCTATCCATAGTTTTGTTGATAAGAGTACATTGCACTCCACCTTTCAATTCGAGAAACCTCGCCCTGCACAAACAGTTTCAACATCTCGAATATCCACTACCAATTCCTCCTGTGGGGCAAAGATAACTTAGTTGATTTCAATCCTTCTAAAACCCAGTCCTGTCATATCTTCCAAAAAGGATTCTTCTGCTCCTACATAGACACTCAGAATGTTTGTCTAGCACTCTGAGTGTTATCTTCAACAACTCAGCCTGCTAGACGAGATCATATATCTTTATTAGTGATTACCCTGATTTCTAATCTCACTTGGCATAAGCCCAAAAATAATATTGCTTCTTCCTCAGCCTGCTGGACAAAATCATATATATTTATTAGACCTTACTGTAATTTCTAATCTCTCTTGGCATAAACACATAAAAAAAATATTGCTTCTTCCTCTTCATCTAAAAAAGTGAGTTCTTTTTCACTCTTGGCATTACTTTTCTTCTAAACAGCTAGTCACTTTATACAAATATCAAATCCACCCTAAAATGGAATATTGCTCCCACAGCCAGCAAAACCTTTCTCAGGCTTCTAGAACTCTATTCAAAAGAAGGCAGTTAGATTAATTAATAACCCATGTCTAACAAAGTCTCTCCACTCTCTGTCTCACAGACAGATACTTCCATGGGCACTATTCTTCAATAATTCCAAACCAGCCCAAACACATGCTGCAACCACTCAGCATCTTTTCACTATCCAAATTAAAAACTCACAGAACCAACTTTTCTTTTTCTCATTTATTCCTTCAACTTACATGTATTTCCTGAAAATTAAAATCTACAGAAATTCAAGTCTAAAGACAAATATCTTCTTTCATGTTCTCAACTATAAACCCATGGTACTGCATACTGTAGGTTGTAATACTTTTTGTGTTTGTAGTTTTCATAAAAAAAAAAAAAAAACTAAAAGAAAACTGTTTCTTTGTTTGGGGGTATGGTATCAATAGTAGCAAATGATGCAAGAAAGGAAGTTTATACAGAATCAGCAAGGGAAAAAAAAAAAAAATTTACCCATTTCACCTATCCATCCCTCCAATAGGTAGATGACTCTCATCTACTGGTGCAATACCACCACTTTGCTTATTGGAGGCTTGAAGTGGTGGAACCCATGTTTAGTCTCCAGGGCTAAGTTCAAGTCAACCCTTCCCTACCTCTTCCATCACGCAGTATGACTGATGACTTTTGAGGTTATGTACCTTCCTTACATTTCGAGGGTACAGCTCTAAAACGGTGCTCGCAGGTCGGCCGCTAGTTAGAACACCGGACCGAACCTATTGGTAACTCTTTAGGAGGCTTCCGGATCAGCTAGGGTATAATCTTACTATCTCTAATGTGCCAGATAGTGACTGGAGGGAGCTTGAGTAGTGTGTATGCAGGGGGAATTGTCGAGGCCACGTTATGTCAAATATCTGGGTATATTCTTACCATGTGTACGCCATATCCAAAAAATTTCATTACTTCATACAGCATGTCCCCCCCTTTTTCTTACTATTGAATAAACCATGAATCGTCAAACTAATAGAGTAAGCTTATCTGCGAAAAGAGATCTAAACTTGCCAAACACTTCCTAGTTCATTTCCCGAATATGCATTGTCCCAATTCTAATCTCAACAATGTCCATTTCCACTAGCAGTCTGCCAAACCCCATGTACTTTTTCTAACAGAATCTCAGTTATCAGTTGATTCAACTACTGTTCATCTCAGTTGGCCGAATTATTTGCTGTATGATTCCTTTCTCCTCAAAGGTGGTACTTGTGCATATGTCCGTTCCGATATTCCCTGTCAGAGACTTGGTAATTTGGAATCTCCTCTTTTCAATCTTCTCTGGCCTAAAATCTCTCTACCTCGCTGTGTCAAATTCACCTGTTGTCTCTACTGTTCTCCCAACTCCACTAATCACTTGGAGCTCTTTGACTTCCTCTTTTTGCAACTTGACTTTCTCCAGTCCAACTTTCCTAACAGTGAAGTCATTTTACTTGGTGATTTTAATGTTCATAACTCCATCTGGCTTCCATTTTCTAGTCACACTGACCGAGCTGGTCAAGATGCTGAGGCTTTTGCTATTACTAATGACCTTGCACAAATTGTTCAGTTACCTACAAGGATACCAGACAATCCTAACCGTACAGCCAAGACATTTGATCTTTTTCTCGCAAACAACCCTTCTAAGTATACGGTCAAAGTGAGCGGTCCTTTAGGCACCTAAGATCACAACTTGGTGACTGTCTCTTCTCCAATGGAGCCTTTATCTCATGGCTATTCCCAACCTTGTATTGTTTGGCATTACAATAATGCAAAATGGGATGACCAGCGAGATTTCTTTTCTTCTTTTCCTTGGTAGGATTACTGTTTCAAAACTTCTGATGTCAACTTTTGCTCAGATCGTGTCAGTGAAATTATTCTTGTAGGAATGGAATCCTTTATTCCACACTCCACTTTAAAATCTCGTCCATTATCTAAACCTTGGTTTTCCAATAAATGTGCTAAGGCTGTTCAAGAGAAGAACTTTGTATATTGTAATTGGCTTATTTCCAATTCTTCAGTTTCATTTTCTGAATACACCAAAGCTTGCAACAATTGTAAAGCAGTTATTAATCAGTCCAAACTAGATTTTGAACATGCTAAGAGTAGAAAACTTGCTTCTTGCCCTAATGGCAGACGAGCATTCTGGTCTCTTGCCAAAGCTATTGGCCGCAAATTTTGCCCATCTCTGCTCCCACCTCTGTCAAAACCGGATGGTTCTGTTGTGACTTCGCCCAAGGATAAAGCTGACATGCTAGCATCCCATTTTTCTTCCAACTCAAGAATTAATGAAAATGGTAAAACACCTCCCACCATTCTTAGCATGCTCTATTCAATGACTCCTGTTGTCTTCCATCAAAAGGATGTTAGAAGAATTTTAACGAATTTTGATGCTAAGAAAGCTCCAGGTCCGGATGGTATTTTTCCACTTGTTCTCAAACCTGAACTTACTCCTGTTATTTGCCACCTTTTTTAACTTTCTTATTCCAAAGGTGTTTTTCCTTCTGATTGGAAATTTGCTCATATCCAGCCAGTTCCTAAAAAGGGTGACAAATCCCTCAAATCCAATTATCGTCCCATTGCAATTACTTCTACTCTGTCTAAAGTGGAGAAATCAATTAACTACCAACTCTTAAACTACCAAGAAACCTTCCATCTGATCAATGATCGCCAGTATGGATTCCGTCAGTGTTGATCCACTCGTGATATTCTGGCTTATGTTACTCAATTATGGCCAAATTCAATAGAAAAGATTGAGGAAACACAAGCAGTTGCTCTTGACATCTCGAAGGCATTAGATAGTGTTTGGTATAAAGGTCTTCTAAACAAGCTTCCATCTTATTGTTTGCCAACTGTTTTTTGCAATTGGTTATCCAGTTTTCTCTCTGACCGCTCACTGAGGGTGATGGCAGATGGCTCTCTGTCTTCTAACTTCTCCACTAATGCTGGTGTCCCCCAAAGGTACAGTCCTTTCCCTCACTCTTTTCCTCTTGTATATTAATGACCTTCTCCTATTGACTGGAAATGCTATCCATAGTTTTGCCGATGATAGTACATTGCATTCCACTTCCCATTTTGAGAAATCTTATCCTGCCCAATCAGCGTCAACTTTTCGAATATCTGCTACCAATTCCTTAAAATTCCTTTAATTCTGCAGTCAGGGCAAAAACAACTTAATTGATTTCAATCCTTCTAAAACTCAGTCTTGTCTTATATCTCGCAAAAGGATTCTTCTGGTCCTATGCTTATCTTTGGTGACACTCTGATTTCTAGGCAAAATGATATATCTCTTTTGGGGATTACCCTGACTTCTAATCTTTCTTGGCACAAGCACATTACAAATATTGCTTCCTCTGCATCTAAAAAACTTGGTTTTCTTGTTCGCTCTCGGCATTACTTTTCTTCCAAACGGCTGTTCACTCTGTACAAATCGCAAATCCGCGATTTGTACAGAGTGAACAATTCCCTACCATGGAATATTGTTCCCACATCTGGGGCAGGGCCCCCAAAACCTCTCTCAGATTTCTAGATTCCATTCAGAAGAGCGCAGTTAGGTTAATTAATGACTCCTCTAACACAGTCTCTCCACTTGTTGCCTCATAGATATACTGTTTCTGCTGCATGCCTTTTCTACAGATACTTCCATGGGCACTGTTCTTCTGAATTGGCTTCTATAATTCCCACTCTCTCTTTCGAAACAGTCCGAACACATGCCGCCACTAGCCAACACCCATTTACTCTCCAACTTCAAACTCACAGAACCAACTTTTCATCTTCCTCGTTTATTCATTCAACTGCCGTTTTCTGGAACAGCCTTTTAGCATTAGCATTAGCATTAGTAGAGGCATTTGATGCAAGAAAGCAAGCTTATGCAGCATCCGCCAAAAAAAAAAAAAAAAAAAAGTAACATAAATAAATAAAAATAACCACTTCCACTTCACCCCTCTGTTCGTTCGAAATACCTGTCCAGCTGAGCCTTAAACTTATTTAGGCTATCAACTTCCACGACAAGGGATGGAAGTCTGTTCCACCCACCCACCAACCACCCGCTGGGTAAAGGCAAATTTCCGCACATCTATCCTACATCTGTCTTTCCTCAATTTGAATTTATGCCCTCTCAGGTGATTTTTCTGAGCTAGAGGAAGAATCCCATCAGCATTGAGCATGCTCAAACCATTCAAGGCTTTGTACACCTCTATCAGATCACCCCGCTGGTGCCTAGTTTCCAGACACTGTAATTTGCAAAACTTAAGCCTTTCTTCGTAAGAGAACCCCTTTGTCCCATTCACCAATCTAGTTGCCCTTCTCTGTACTCGTTCCAGCAGCTCTACATCCTTCCTGAAATGAGGCCTCCAGGAGTGTATACAGTACTCTAGGTGTGGCCTGACCATTGCCTTATACAAGGGAATAATCACCTCCTTATCCCTGCTAGAAAAATTCCTATATATCATTGACAATACACCATGAGCTACTCTTGCAGCTCGTCTGCACTGCTCAGAGAACTTCATATCTGCCTGCACCACCACCCCCAGGTCCCTTTCATTCTCTACCACTGTCAGTGTAGTACCACAGAGTTGATGCGTTGCTCTGGGGTTGCTGTTTCCCATATGTAGTACTTTACATTTGTCAATGTTAAACTTCATTTGCCACCTCGAAGCCCATCTGCTCAACCTTTCCAAATCCTGTTGCAGCAGCATAGTGTCAGTAGTGTCCTTGACAACCCTGCCAACCTTCGTATCGTCTGCAAACTTGGACATTAAGCCTGATATACCATCATCAATATCATTTATAAATACAGAAAACAATAAAGGCCACAATACTGAACCCTGAGGGACTCCACTAATAACATTAGTCCACGATGAGCAGTGTCCATTGATTACCACTCTCTGTCTTCTCCCCCTCAACCACCCCTTTATCCATAGCAGCAACTTGCCTCCAAAGCCACACTGCTCCAATTTGTGCAGCAGTCTTCCATGTGCAACAGTATCAAAAGCCTTTCTAAGATCCAAGTATATAATATCAAAGTTATTCCCTGCATCCAGTTCTTTTGTGACTGCATCATAGTATCCAATCAAATTGGTCAGGCAAGACTTCCCCTTAACAAAACCATGCTGTGTCCTAGCTATAACTGAAGTCTTGTCTAGATGATCCTGCAGTGCTTCTTTCACCAGTGCCTCCATTAATTTTCCGGGAACAGAAGTTAAACTCACAGGTCTATAATTACTTGTGTCAGCCTTTGATCCCCCTTTGTGAATTGGGGTCACATTTGCACATCTCCAGTCAATGGGTACCTCCCCTGAGTCCAAGGAAGCTCTCATAATTATGGCTAAGGGTTTGCTTACCTCCTTTGCTGCCTCCTTTAATATAACTGGATAGATCCCATCCACCCCAGGTGCCTTTCTTGTGTTTATCTTCAACAATTTCTCCTCCACTTTGCTCTCAGTTATTACAAGATTCTCTAGCTTACTGCTAGAGTTGAATACACCTCTGGCATTCCCCTCGCTGAATAACTCCTCATGTGTGAATGTCGATGCAAAATATTCATTTAGTTTGTTAGCTACCCGAGCAGGGTCATCAACAGTTGACCCATCGATCTCAAGTGGACCAATCTGATTCATCCCCTTCCTTCTAGAGTTTACATAAGTAAAGAACTCTTTGCTGTTTTTCTTCGCATCCTTGCCAAGGATCTCTCGTAATCTGCCTTCGCCTGCCTAACCTCCTTTGTAACTTGGTTACAGATCAACTTGTATCTATCATAGGCGTCCGTGTCACGTGTTAATTTGTATGTATCCCATGCATTTTTCTTCTCTGCCATATGCCTCATTAGTTCATCTGACAACCATTTAGGCCTAAACCTTGAACAATATTTCTTAGTTGGTATGTAAAGCCTAGTAGCTTCCACGATAAGTTCTTTGAATGCTTCCCATTTTGAATTTGCTGTTGGCAATATCATCAGTTGATCCCACTGTATAGAATTTAAATACTGTCTCAGTCCATTGTAGTCGCCTTTACGAAAGCAATACCCCTTCCCTTTACCCCTAATGGTAGTTACCTCTTTGAGTAACTCCCACTTCAGCACACTGTGATCACTGCCACCAAGTGGTTCATTTATCTGCAGATTCTTAATGCATGAAGAATCACTACTGATAATCAAATCAAGAGTATTACTCCCTCTAGTTGCCTCCCGAACATGCTGATGTAGAAAACAATCATCCAATAAATCCACAAAAGCCTTGCTACTGTGTGAGTGACCAGCCCCCAAATTCCAGTCAATATCTGGGAAATTAAAATCCCCCATTATAAGACTCTCTGATTTACTGGCCCACTCTATTTCTCCGAACAGTTTCTTATTATACTCATCAGAGTCTTTAGGCCTATAGCACACTCCTACTCTCAATTTTGATCTCCCAATGCTTATGTCACACCAAACTGACTCGACACTGCACTGTCCAGCGATGTCGACTGGCTTCACTTCCTTGGGTTTTATGTGTTTTTTAACTAATAGCATAACCCCTCCTCCCTTCCTATCCTGTCTATCCTTTCTGTAGACATTGTACTCCCCAAATTCCAGTTCTGCATTTCTTATATCTGTGTGACACCACGTCTCTGAAATCCCCACAATATCTGCCTTTGATGTTTTGAGCAATACCTCAAATTCATCAAATTTATTTACTAAACTCCTAGCATTGGTGTACACACAAGTATACATGCACCTGTTCTTTTTCTTAGCTACCCTAACACAACCCATGTGTTTACTTGTACCCCAATGATTCCCAGCAGTCTCTGAAATATCCTGCATCTTATTTTCCAGGCTGCGGCTCATTCCAATAGAAGCAGTGCAAGAATCACTTTCACCTCTGCCAGTGGCTACTGTTAATCTATTAGTCCTTGTATCCCCCCAATCTAGCAGTTTTCCGACCCACCTAACATTGCCTCGATAGCATCAGCAAACATTCTTGCACCCTTTCTATTTAAGTGTATCCCATCCCTGTAGAAGCAGTCTCTCCTGTTAACAAGTACAGACCAGGCTGAAAAAAATTCTACCCCTTGAGCCCTGCACAATCTTTCCAGGGCCGAATTGATTGACAGGGCTCTCATCATATACTCCCTCCTATCGTGTCTGGGCAGAATTGCAGACACTTTCAATTTCAACCCTAATTCACGTTTTTTTCATCAGTGACCTGTACTTGTTAAGTAAATCCGCCGGTCTCCTACTCTTAATGTCATTAGTGCCAACGTGTACAACTATATCACCTTTTGTGCCCTTAAAAGATGATATCCGCTCTACAACGTCATCAACTTTTGCCCCTGGCAGACATACCCTGGTCCTATTCCACCTATCCTTTTTACAAAGCATGTTTTCCGTTTCCCTGACAATAGAGTCACCAACAACTACTAGTTCCTTTGGGACCAGCGCATTCTGCCTTGGGGGTTGCCGCTGTGTTCCGCGATGACCAAGTGCAAGCTCTGGCATTGGTGTGAGCAGCTGAGAGCTTGATGGGCCCCTCACTTGTAATCCTTCGAGGGCATCCACCCTATCCTTCAAGCTCTCATATAGGCCCATAACAACGCTGAGTTGTCGCCTTATCTCCTTACACTCCTTGCATCGCACACACACAAAGACATCCCCCATGGCAGTATCATGTCCCATACTTGACTGCTCCGCAAACATCAAGCAAATAGTGCACCTTACAAGGCTGTGATTCAGAGGACAACTGCCCCCCTCAGTTCTCCCCTGGGCCACAGCATTCCCATTGGCTTGAGCCCTTTGCTTTGCTGCTCTGGTTTGAGTCATGATTTAGATTTACTTTCAATAAAATTTCAATTTCTGTACAAAATTAAATCCTAAACTTGTATCCAAACACAGTTATAACGCTATATTTATGTTTCAGTAACGAGTGTTATCTACGGAATATTTACGTTTCAGTAACGAGTGTTATCTACGAAATATTTACGTTTCAGTAACGAGTGTTATCTGCGAAATCCCTTTATGTAACTTTCGTATCAAGTTATGTATTAATTATTTGTTTTTACCAATTATTTATGTTACGTAACCTAAGTGGTTATATGTATAATTAATTATGTTAAATATAATTAATTATATTACGTTTGTAATCTAAGTCGTTATATGTATTTATTTAAACGTACAATTTAACTGCTAATGAAGTTCAACTAACGCTATCTAGTACGGTATATCGTATCACAAAGGCGGGAAAATTACGAACGGTTAGCGGAGTTGAAACACGTGGAAACCTTTACCGATACTTTTATGCAATTACAAGGCCGAGTAAAGAATAAATACACCAAATTAATCAGAAAATCACAAAATAATGTTATACTACTAAATTTAAATCAAAAGTTTTAGAAAAACAATAATTTCAAATCAATAAATAAGAAAAATCCACTTAGCGGCTTTGAAAACGACCGTCTCTAGTAGCCTCGTCAGCAGACTCGCCAGCAGCCTTCCTTCATACGCATTTCCTGAAAATTACAGTCTACAGAAGTTCAAGTCTAATGTCAACAAATATCTTCTTTCATCTTCTCAACATCCAACCCAAGTACATTACTAAGTACTATAGGTTCTAATACCTCTCGTGTTTGGGGTTTTCATAAAAAAAAATATATATATAAATATAAAAAAAAATATATATATATATATAGTTTTTCTAGTGCTTCCATAAATATATTCAAACTATCCAATTCCACAACAATGGGTGGAAGCTTGTTCCAGCAATCAACACCCATTGGCTGAAGACAAACGTTCACACATATAATCTGCAACTATCCATCCTAAATGTGAATTAATGCCCACTCATATGCAAGTCTGAGCAAGAGGAAGAATTCCATCAGCACTGAGTTTGCTTCATGCCAAATACCTTGCATGTGCCTAGTATCCAGATGCTGCAATTTGTGAAATGAAGCCTTTCTTGTTAAGAGCACCCCTTTCTTCTCCTCTCCAATCTCATCACACTCCTTTATACCCATTCCAGCAGCCCTACATCCTTCGTAAAATGAGGTCTTCAGACCTGTACCTGCTAATGAAGATGTGACCTGACCACTGCCTCATACAATGGAATAATCACCTTATCCCTGCTAGCAAAATTCCTGTATATCATTGACAAAACCCATGAACTGTCCTGGCAGCCTGTTTGCACTGCTCAGAAAACTTCATATCACACTGCACAATTATGCCCAGATCTTTTTCATTCTCCACCTCTCTGAGTGTAGTACCACACACTTGGTTCATTTCTCTTGGTTTACTGCTACCCATACGCAGTACTTTGCATTTGTCAATGTTAAACTTCAGTTGCCACTTCTCAGGCCATCTGCCTAACTTTTCTAGATCCTGTTGCAGTAGCATACTATCTTTAGTATCATTAACAATCCTGCCAACCTTTGTACCATCTGCAAACTTGGACATTAAGCCTGATATACCTTCATCGATATCATTGAAAAATACACAAAACAACAATGGGCACAGCACTGATTCTGCCAGTGTAGATCCACTGGTGATATTCTGGCTTATGTTACCCATTTATGGACACACTCAATTGAAATGTTCGGTGAAACACAAGTAGTAGTAGTAGTAGTGGCATGTGATGCAAGAAAGCAAATGTATGAGCTTATGCAGCATCAGCCAAAAAAAAAAAATAAAAAATCACACCATTTCCTCCAAATGCCTGTCGAGTTCCTCCTTAAATTTATTCAGCCTATCAACTTCCACAACGACAGATGGAAGTTTGTTCCAGCAATTAACCACCCGCTGGCTAAAGGCAAATTTCTGCACATCTATTCTACATCTGTCCTTTCTTAATTTGAATTTATGCCCCCTTAGGTTCGTAATCTGAACAAGTGGAAGGATCCCATCAGAATTCAGCGTGCTGAACCCATTCAAGGCCTTAAACACCTCAATCAGATCACCGCGCAGGTGCCTAGTCTCCAGCCACAGCAGTTTGCAGAACTTAAGCCTCTCTTGATAAGAGGATCCCTTCATTCCCCTCACCAATCTTGTTGCCCTTCTCTGTACACGCTCAAGTAAATCTACATCCTTCCTAAAATGTGGCCTCCAGACCTGTACGCAGTACTCAAGGCGTGGCCTGACCATTGCCTTATACAGAGGGATAATCACCTCCTTTTCCCTGCTAGCAAAATTCCTATATATCATTGACAAAACCCCATGACCTGCCCTAGCAGCCTGTCTGCATTGCTCAGAAAACTTCATATCTGACTGCACAATTACTCCCAAGTCTTTTTCATTTTCTACCAACTTAAGTGTAGTACCACACAGTTGGTACGTTTCTCTGGTGTTACTTCTACCCATATGCAGTACTTTGCATTTGTCAAGGTTAAACTTCAGTTGCCACTTCTTAGCCCATCTGCCTAAATTATCTAGATCCTGTTGCAGTAGCACACAGCCATTACGGTCATTAACAACCCTGCCAACCTTTGTATCATCTGCAAACTTTGACATTAAGCCTGATATACCTTCATCAATATCATTGATAAATATACAAAACAACAGTGGACCCAACACCGAACCCTGTGGGACTCCACTAATAACATTAGTCCAAGAAGAGCAGCGCCCATTGATTACCACCCTCTGTCTTCTCGCACTTAACCATCCTTTTATCCACTGTAGCAACTTACCCTTAATACCATTCTACTCCCATTTGTACAATAGTCTTCCATGCGCAACAGTGTCAAAAGCTTTCCTGAAATCCAAATATATGATATCAAAATTATTTTTTGCATCCAGTTCCTTTGTAACCACATCATAAAATCCTATCAAATTTGTCAGACAAGACTTTCCCTTAACAAACCCCATGCTGTTTCTGAATAATTGCTGCAGTCTCATCTAGATGATCCTGCAATGCATCTTTAACCAGCGACTCCATTATTTTACCCGGAACAGAAGTTAAACTAACTGGTCTGTAATTACTCGTGTCACCCTTCGATCCCCCTTTGTGAATTGGGGATACATTTGCACATCTCCAGTCCGTGGGAACCTCCCCGAGTCCAAGGATGCTCTCATAATTATGGCTAAGGGTTTGCTTAGTTGCTTTGCCGCCTCCTTTAATATAACTGGATAGATCCCATTCACCCCAGGTGCTTTTCTTACGTTTAACTTCAACAGTTTCTCTTCCACTTTGCTCTCAGTTATTACAAAACCATTAAATATCCTGCTACAATTTGATAACCTTCTGCCATTTTCAAACCTTAATGATTCCTCATGTGTGAATGTAGATGCAAAATACTCATTTTGTTTGCTATCTGAGCAGGATCATCGACAGTCGAACCATCAATGTCAAGTGGACCAATCAGATTCATCCCCTTCCTTTTAGAGTTTATATAAGTAAAGAAATCCTTTACTATATTATGGACAAACTCAATTGAAATGTTCGGTAAAACACAAGTAGTTGCTCTTGGCATCTCAAAGGCTTTCAATCGTGTTTGGCATAAAGGTCTTCTAAACAAGCTTCCATCTTATGGTTTGCCAACTGTTTTTTGTAATTGGTTACCCAGTTTTCTCTCTCACTGCTCACTGAGGGTGATGATGGATGGCTCTCTGTCTTGTAACTGCTCCACTAATGCTGGTGGCCCCCAAGGTTCAGTTCTTCCCTTCTTGTATATTAATGACCTTCTTCCATTGACTGGAAATTTTATCCATAGTTTTGCTGATGATAGTACATGCATTCCACTTTCCAGTTTGAGAAACCGCACCCTGTTCAATCAGTTTCAACTTCCCGAATATCTGTTACCAATTTCTTAAATGCCAATCTCCAGTGGGGCAAAGACAACTTAGTTGATTTAAATCCTTCTACAGCTGAGTCCTGTCTTATATCTGCCAAAAAAAGGATTCTTTAGCTCCTATGCTTATCTTTGGTGACACTCCGATTTCAAGGCAAGATGATATATCTCTTTCAGGGATTACCCTGACTTCTAATCTCTCTTGGCACAAGCAGATTACAAATAATGCTTCCTCCTCTGCAACTAAAAAACTTGTTTTTCTCTTTCGATTTGAGCGTTGCTTTTCTTCCAAACAGCTGTTCACTCTGTATAAATCACAAATCAGCCATACCATGGAATTTTGTTCCACATCTGGGGTGGTGCTCCCAAAACCTCTCTCAGGCTTCTAGATTCTATTCAGAAGAGGGCAATTAGGTTAACTGATGACTCATCTCTAACATCCTCTCCACTGTCTGTCTCATAGATGTACTGTTTCTGCTGCATGCCTTTTCTACAGATACTTCCATGGACACTGGTCTTCTGAATTGGTTTCTATAATTCCCGCTCTCTCTTTCAAAACAGTCCGAACACGTGCCACCACCAGCCAACATCCATTTACTGTCCAACTTCAAACTCACAGAACCAACTTTTCATCTTCTTTGTTTATTCATTGAACTGCTGTTTTCTGGAACAATCATCCTTCACACGTATTTCCTGATAATTACAGTCTACAGAAGTTCAAGTCCAATGTTAACAAATATCTTCTTTTGTCTTCTCAACCTCCAACCCATGCACGGTACTAAGTACTGTAGGTTCTCATGTTTGGGGTTTTCATAAAAAAAAAAAAAAAAAAATTGTTGTAGTAGAAGTTAACAGCTTAAATAAATTCAAGGCAAAAGTAGACAAACATTTGGAGCAAATGAATGTGTGGAATGGGAAGGGTTTTTTTTTTTTTTTTTTTGCTGATGGTGCTGTATAAGCTTGCTCTCTTGCATGATATGCCTCTAATAATGCTAATGGCAAATTTACATTTTGCACTTTGAATGTAAATCCCAGATGATCCATCTAAAGTGAAAAAATATAAATTGCATTTCATTTGAATTTTATCCAAAATGAACATGAAAAGTGAAAATTGATCAAAGTGAATATACAGGCATACCTCGGTTAACGTTACCTCTGATAACGAAGCTTCGATATAACGAAGTCGGCAATTTCAAGCCCCATTTAACATTAAAAAAATATTCCAGTTTAATCACCTGAAATCTAAACAAACTGAAGAAATTACGGAAACCTTTGGGGCTTCTCGTGGTTGGTTCGAGAAATTTAAAAAACGGGCCAGGATTCATAGTGTAAAATTAACAGAAGCTGCAAATAAGTTTCCAGAAAAACTAAAGGAAATAATTGAACTTAAAAATTTTCCAAATTTGGTGTTCAATGTTGACGAAAGCGGTTTGTTCTGGAAACGGCTACCAACAAAAAGCTTCATTTCTATTGAAGAAAAATCAGCTGCTGGGTTCAAAGCAGCCAAAGACCGTTTAACGTTACTCTTTGGATCAAATGCGATTATAAATTAAAATTGTTATTAGTTTACCATTCAGAAAATCCGAGGGCGTTAAAAGGTAACATAAAAATGAATTTACCTGTAATATGGAAAGCAAATAGAAAAGCGTGGGTTACCAAGGAGTTATTTACTGATTGGTTTGTTAACCACTTTTGTCCTGAAGTAAAACGGTATTGTCAAAAAAAAAAAACAACTTTGAAGAAAAAGTTCTTTTGTTGTTAGACAATGCTCCGGGACATCCTACTGATCTTAACACGTTGGACACATGCATTACTGTCAAAGTTGTGTTTCTTCCAGCAAACACAACTTCCCTGATTCAACCATTGGATCAGGGAGTAATAGCATCATTTAAAGCTTATTATCTGCGTCGAACATTAAGCAGTGTAACTGATCTAGAGGATAAAGAGGAAATGACAGTTAAAACTTTTTGAAAAACTACACCATTAAAAACGCAATTGAAAACATTGATAGTTCTTGGAAAGAAGTCACTAAGAAATGCTTAAATGGAGTTTGGCGCAAAATATGGCCAGAAGTTGTACTACAAGAAGAAATTAACATCCAAGAAATTAGAAATGAAGTTATCCAGATGGCTCAATCAATAGGTTTCGAAAATGTCGATGAAGGGGATGTTAGAAATTTATTGAATGCAGAAAATGATCGTTTTTCAGTGGAAGATTTAGAAAACCTTGTTAGCAACGAAGACAAAGATAATGAAGACGAAGTTAAAGAAGTTCCTGCCGAAAAAGTGTTAACAACCAAAGATTTAAAAAGGTGCTTAAATGACATTGAAAACGTTTTAAATTTTTTTAGTGAAAATGATCCTGATTTAGGAAGAAGTGTTATTGTTAAGCGATCAGTGTTAAATGCAATAACTCCGTATAGGCAAATGTTAAATGAAAGAGAAAAAGAGCATAAACAATCAACTTTAGACTCATATTTTAAAATGTGATTTCACTTTGTATGTAAGTTGACTGTTTATTTAATAAAACTTTTCTTTGTTCGAAAAAAAGCTTTTCATTTTCTTTACGTAGGAACGTATCCCTATTTTGGCCATAGTATTTTTACCTCTGAAAACGAAGTTTCGGTTAACGAAGTAATTTCGTGGAACGCATCCTATTCGTTATTCGAGGTATGCCTGTACATTCTGCGTATTTTAGTGAACTGTGACCATTCGTAAAGGTTGTTTTGTTTTCAAACTGTGGTTGGAGCTCAGATATCTGTATAATAATCTACAACAGCATTTAATAGAAAGGATGAGCGTACAAAAATTGTGCCTGCTTGTCGAACAATAAGTGTCAGGATGGTTGATTAGTTAGTTGTTGTTTTATGGCACACTGATAACTAAGTCCATAATGCATCAAGTCATAAAATGAAAAATCCCATCAAAATATATTTGGTAATCTAAACAGGTTACTGCATCAAAAAATGAAAATGTACATCAAAATATAAAAATATAAATTTAAATAAGCTTATATAAATTCACGGACTGCAAAAAAGTTAAAAATATTAGACATCATATCTGTTGTTTAAAATCGACAAAATACAGATGGGATGCACTGCTAAAAAGTAGACATTCGGTAAAAATATGAAAAATGGTTAAAATAGTTTTACATTTCTCACATATAGTGGATCATCTGCCCTTGGCAAACAAGAGTGTGTCAGATAACTGTGACCTATACGGAGTCAAGCAAGAACAACATCCTGTCTTCGGACCCTGCGTAAACTGGACTGACACTGCATGATTACAGGCTTAACCATATATAGTTTATTTATAGCCTGTCTGTGCCAACAATTTTACAATTAGGAATATAATCTGATGCATAGTCTATATAGGGGACTGTCAGGCAATGATTATTCAGGCTGATTTGGCAGCAACATCATCTAATTCATTTCCCCTGATCCTAATTTGGCTTGGGATCCAGCAGAAGTGAATATGAAACCTGACTCAAGAAGAGAAAAAACATCTGCTGAATCTGGGAGAGGACTGGATGAGGTAAATCCTCATCCAGTCCTGCCACCAATAAAAGAGCCTGTAACACACTCAACAAATCACTATATATTACATACATATGGAAATGGCTATTTTTAATGTGTTCAAGGGAACGTTCTATCGCATACAACTCTGCATTCAATACTAGTATGTATTGCATGCAGAGTTGCATGCGATAGAATTTGAATTTGTTTGTGATTGAGTAACATAAGCCAGAATAGTACCTCGGTGTACTATTAAAGAGTGTTTAGCCAGATAAATAAAAAATGTGTAATTCTATAAGTACAAAAGGCAGATATGTTATAAATAACAAAAAAAAAACTGATGGTTCTTTATGGTTCTTTATGTCTCCATTTCGAGAAATAACAGGAGAAAGCGCCATTTATAAGCAGTTTCGAAAATTGGGGACATATCATCATCAGTTCGTCCTTATATATAATTATCGATAGCATTATTAAAGTGATGCATTAGTTTTGAAATCATATTATATTTATGGAAGCCAGAGCCAGAAATCTTCAGAAAAGGACACTAACAGAGCAGATCAGCTGAGCTATCTCCATCAATGAATTTTAGACATGTCCACACGATTGCTACGCAAATATAAGATGCTATGGCATGGTCTGTTTAAGGGATCAATTATTATATTCATTGCAGTAGCCTTTAAGAGAAATTCTATTATTCATCACTAGCAATCAAGAGAAATTTTAAAAAAATATTGTTTAACCAGACAAGTAAAATATATGTGTAATTGTATAAGTACTTCAGGAAGATAGGTTATTATAAATAACATAACGAACTAATGGTCGTATATCTCCATTTCGAGAAATACCAGGAAAAAGAGGCATCTTAGATGCAGAAAATTTTCGAAAAATGGGTACATACCATCATCAGTTCACCCTTAGATATAATCATCGCTAGCACTATGAATGTTTCGCATTAGTTTTGAAATCAGGTTATATTTATGGAAGCCAGAGCTAGAAATCTTCACAAAAGGAAACTAACTCAGCAGATCAGCCGAGCTATCTCCATCAATGAATTTTAGACATGTCCACAATAAAACTAAGAGAATATCAGATGCTATGGCATGGTTTGGTTTTTTTTTTTTTTTTTTATGTAAATCCCAAACACGAGAGGTATTAGAACCTATAGTACTTAGTACCGTGCTTGGGTTGGAGGTTGAGAAGACGAAAGAAGATATTTATTGACACTGGACTTGAACTTCTGTAAACTGTAATTTTCAGGAAATACGTATGAAGGAAGGTTGTTCGAGAAAACGGCAGCTGAATGAATAAACGGGGAAGATGAAAAGTTAGTTCTGTAAGTTTGAAGTTGGACAGTAAATGGATGTTGGCTGGTGGCAGCATGTGTTCGGACTGTTTTGAAAGAGAGAGAGTGGGAATTATAGAAGCCAATTCAGAAGAACAGTGCCCATGGAAGTATACGTAGAAGAGGCATACAGCAGAAACAGTACATCTATGAGACAACGAGTGGAGAGACTCTGTCAGAGATAAATCATTAATTAACCTAACTGCCCTCTTCTGAATGGAATCAAGAAGCCTGAGAGAAGTTTTGGGGGCACCACCCCAGATGTGGGAACAATATTCCATGGCAGGGCGGATTTGTGATTTATACAGAGTGAGCAGCTATTTGGAAGAAAAGTAACGCTGAGAGTGAAAGAGAAAACCAAGTTTTTTAGATGCAGAGGAAGCAATATTTGTAATGTGCTTGTGCCAAGAGAGATTAGAAGTCAGGGTAATCCCCAAAAGAGATATATCATTTTGCGTAGAAATCGGAGTGTCACTAAAGATAAGCAGAAGAAACCTTTTTGTGAGATATAAGACAAGACTGAGTTTTAGAAGGGTTTAAATCAACTAAGTTGTCTTTGCCCCACTGGAGAATTACCTGAAGATCGGCATTTAAGGAATTGGTAGCAGATTTTCGAGAAGTTGAAACTGATTGAACAGGGCAAGGTTTCTCAAAATGGAAAGTGGAATGCAATGTGCTATCATTGGCAAAAATATGGATAGGATTTTCAGTCTATGGAAGAAGGTCATTAATATACAAGAGGAAAATAGTGGGGGAAAGAACTGAACCTCGGGGTACACCAGCATTAATGGAAAAGTTAGAAGACAGAAAGCCATTTACCATCACCCTCAGTGAGCGATCAGAGAGAAAACTGGATAACCAATTACTAAAAACAGTTGGCAAACCATAAGATGGAAGATTGTTTAGAAGACCTTTATGCCAAACACGATCGAAAGCCTTTGAGATGTCAAGAGCAACTACTTGTGTTTCACCGGACCTTTCCATTAAATTAGTCCATAAATGGGTAACATAAGCCAAAACATTACCATTGGATCGACACTGACGGAATCCATACTGGCGATCGTTGATCAGACCGAAGGTTTCTAGGTAGCTTAAGAGTTGGCGGTTAATTGATTTCTCCATTACTTTAGAAAGAGTAGAAGTAATTGCAATGGGACGATAATTGGATGAGAGGAATTTGTCACCCTTTTTAGGAACTGGCTGGATATGAGCAAATTTCCAAGCAGAAGGAAAAACATCTTAGGAACAAGAAAGTGAAAAAGGGGGGCAAAGAATAGGAGTAAGTTCAGAAGCACAGGTTTTGAGAACAAGTGGAGAAATACCATTGGGACCTGGAGCTTTCTTAGCATCAAGATTCATCAAAATCCTTTTGACATCTTTTTGACGGAAGACCACAGGAGGCATTGAATGGAGCGTGTTGGGAATGGTGGGAGGTGTTTTACCAAGATCATTAATACATTAGTTGGAAGAAAAATGGGATACTAGCAGGTCAGCTTTACCCTTGGCTGAAGTGACAACAGAACCATCTGGTTTGGACAGAGGTGGGAGCAGAGATGGGCAAAAGTTGCGGCCAATAGCTTTGGCAAGGGACCAGAATGCTCTGCTACCATTAGGGCAAGAAGCAAGTTTTCTACTATTAGCCTATTCAAACTCTAGTTTGGACTGATTAATAACTGCTTTACAATTGTTGTGAGCTTTGGGGTAGGCAGAAAATGAAACCGAAGAATTAGAAACAAGCCAATTACGATATGCAACATTCTTCTCTTGAACAGCCTTCGCAAATTTATTAGAAAACCAAGGTTTAGATAAAGGACGAGATTTTAAAGTGGAGTGTGGGGTAAAGGATTCCATTCCTGCAAGAATAATTTCACTGACACGATCTAAGCAAATGTTGACATGAGAAGTTATGAAACAGTAATCCGACCAAGGAAAAGAAGAAAAGAAATCTCGTAGGTCATCCAATTTTGCATTCTTGTAATGCCAAACAACACGAGGTTGGGAATAGCCATGAGATAAAGGCTCCATTGGAGAAGAGATAATCACCAAGTTGTTATTCCAAAATACCTCTCACTTCGACCGTGTACTTAGAAGGGTTGTTTGTGAGAAAAAGATCAAGCGTGTTGGCTGTATGATTAGGATTATCCAGTATTCTTGTAGGTAAATAAACAATCTGTGCAAGGTCGTTAGTAATTGCAAAAGCCGCAGCATCTCGACCAGCTGGGTCGGTGTGACTAGAAAACGGAAGCCAGCTGGAGTTGTGAACATTAAAATCACCAAGGAAAATTACCTCACTGTTAGGAAAGTTAGACTGGAGAGTGTTAAGTTGCAAAGAGAGGAAGTCAGAGAGCTCCAAGTGATTAGTGGAGTTGGGAGAACGGTAGAGACAACAGATGAATTTTACACAATGAGGTAGAGAGATTTTAAGCCAGAGAAGATCAAAGAGAGTAGATTCCAAATTGCCGAGTCTCTGACAGGGAATATCAGAACGGACAAATGCACAAGTACCACCTTTGAGGCGAAAGGAATCATACAGTGAGTAATTTGATCATCTGAGATGAGCAGTAAAATCTCAGTTATCGGTTGAATCAACCGATAACTGAGATTCTGTCAGAAAAAGTACATGGGGTTTGGCAGACTGCAAGTGGAAATGGACATCGTTAAGATTAGAATTGAGACCACATATATTTGTGAAATGAATTAGGAAGTGCTTGGGAGGTTTAGATCTTTTGCAGATAAGCTTGCTCTATTAGTTTGACCATGGTGTATTCAATAGTGAGAAAAAGTGGGTGGGACATGCTGTATGAAGTAATGAAATTTTTGGATATGGCGTACGCATGGTAAGAATATACCCAGATCCTTGATATAACGTGGCCTCTACAATGCTCCCCGCATACACACTACTCGGACTCCCTCCAGTCACTATCTGGCAGAGCAGAGTAGAGGTAGCAAGATTATACACTAGCTGATCCGGAAGCCTCCTAGAGAGTTACCATTAGGATTGGTCCGGTGTACTAACTAGCAGCCGGCCTGCGAACACCGTTTTAGAGCTGTACCCTCGAAATGTAAGGAATATTGGATCTCGCCACGATGTTCATCATAACCTCAAAAGTCATCAATCATATTGCATGATGGAAGAGATAGGAAAGGGTTGACCGGAACTTAGCTCTAGAGACTAAACATGGGTTCCACCACTTCAATCCTCTAATAAGCAAAGTTGTGGTATTGCACCGGTTGATGAGAGTCATCTACCACCTAGTAAGGGATCACATTGTATTCATTGCAGTATCCTTAAGAGAAGTTTTATTATTCATCACTAGCAATCAAGAGAAATTTTTAAAAAAGTGTTTAGCCACAATTTTAAATTCGGTATCTGTAAAGAATCTGTTAAGCTGTTTATGCCACTGTTCAACACATGGGACAGAAATAAAGTATTTTTTAATATTACGATTGTTGATGTAGTATTTTGTATCCTATCCCTAGCTTGTACCCTAATTCAGTTTATTGTAGCAAGGGGATAACCCCTGTTTAAGAATCTGCTGGTAAATATTTGTATTTCTGAGCCCAAAGCAGATTCTGTCGTTGAATATTTATAGGCATTTAGAAATCGATTAAAGATAATAGATCTCTTGTAAGAGAACAAGTGATAGCTCGTAAAAGCATGCTGGTATTTGTAGGTTTACGATCAATGTTAAATTGGATTTTATTCGAGTCCCGGGTAAGCGTGAAATTTAGAAAGTTTAATGACTTTGTATCCGTATCCTCCCTTTCCAATGTAAATTTGAGTCGAGTGAATATTAGTAAACGAATGTAAAATTGTCTTGGATAGTACTACTATCAGTAATAACTAGAACATCATCTAAATTCCTCCCATAGTGGGTGATACGGGGTAGAAATGCATACGCTCAATCATTGAGAGATATTCCTCTGCTATTAAGCCACTCAAGCTCAATCCCATCAGCAAACCAAAAATTTGTTTGTATACTTTGTCTCGAAAGGTGATATAGTTGGCCTCAACTAAGAGTTTAATTAAGCGAAAAATTTCTTTAATAGGAAGCTTCATATAATTAATCGGTATAGAATTATTACTTAAATAATTCTATATTTATCTAATGTGTATTCAACGTTTATATTCGTATATAACAAGGTAATCCAAATTGTATCGCATGTCTAAAGGGTTTTATAATGCTATATACATGTGTGGTCAAGGATGAAAATGCCAAGTTTCTGTAGGAAACAATAGGCCAAATAGGAAATCCGGTCTTGTGTAATTTTATCTTACCAAAAAGTGCATTAATATTGTATGTTCTGGCCTTCCATTCCTTTAACTGGGCCACAGTAATGTAGTTATTTTTTTAATACATGGTTAACGTTTTATTGTATTCATTGACCAAACTGGTAAATAGTGCCAGGTCTACTTCAAGATAAGTGGAGGTATCTGAAACAACTGAATCTAATTTATTAATATAATCATGTTTATCGAATATTACAACTGTATCTCCTTTATCTGCCCTCTGTATAATAATGTCTTTATTTACCCGAATTTCACGTAAAACTGAACTGTCATGTGTATTCAATTTAGGAATTTGCATTTCTTTTATGTTATTCACCACTTGGTTAACTTGTTGAATAAATAAATCTTTTTGTGGAACATTACGAAGTCCAAATTCAATATCAATTATGCACTGTTTTTTAGGTAATTTTCGAAATGGTAAATTATAATTTAATCCTTTGGATAAAAGTGAAATCTGGTCCTGTGATAGTGTATACAAGGAAAGAATTGTAACCGGTTGATATGTCAGTTCATTCAGTGTTGGGTGAGGGGGTGTTTGTGAAGTAGCTGACGTATTCTGTGGTAGCACGTTGTGTGTATGAAAGGGGGGGGGGGGCATCACCCAACTCGTATGTACTTGGTCACAAGCCTGCAACAATATTAGAATTTGCACAAACGTGTTTTGACCCTCCTGATAATGTATTCAATTTGTTAACATGCCTGTTTTTTATTTCTGAAGCTTGTGCTTCACGTCACAAATCTATGGCAGTCTTCAATACAGATCAATCGCTAGGATGTAAATAATTTTTAATTTGTTGCAAAGTTTCCTAACCTGGGAAAGGTATTTTCGTTTATTAAAATACCGAGATCTTAAGGCAAGTTTAATTACTATATTTCTTCGATTCTAAGATGTTCTTTTTTCCCCTATAAACATCTCTAAAAACGGGGTGCGTCTTAGAATCGATGGAGTCCTACAATCAGTTTTTTTTTAAATTTTCCCGCCCTTTGCACAGCACCACGTTTTGTTTTTACATGTAAACCCCGTCTCCATGTTTGACCATTATCGCATTCTCCAATTCCAATGGAGAATAAAGTGCCGTGGGTGATTTCACGTGCTTTCGAAATGTGAAGCCACCATTATTTCATTATAGTGGAGGTCACTCAGTGAAAACTAGGATGTTTTGTTTGTATCTTCGGAAGTACGTAAGTGGAGTTATTGTATTTTGTTAATTTTGATTCCTTATTGCACATTAAAATGTCAAAAAGACTGCACTACGAAGCCGCATTGAAACGAAAAGTTATTGCGTATGCAAAGTACATAGAAATAGAGCTGCGGGTCGACATTTTGACATTAGTGAAGTAAATGTTCGTAGTTGGAGGAATGATCGCAATTCCATATTTTCGTGCAAAGCAACAACCAAGTGCTTTACAGGGCCTAAGAAAGGAAGATTTTAACAAGTCGATGAAGCTGTGATAGGGTTTTTAATGGAGACACGTGCAAAAAGATTACCCATCACTCGATAATCCATGCAATTGAAAACGGGAGAAATTGCCAAGGGTTTGTTGGGGGGGGGGGTCTTGATTGGACCAATTTGATTGGATACTATGATGTGGTCACAATGAAAATGAGAAATTGCCAAGTCCCTAGGAATAGAGATTGTTTTTTTGTTATTTGGTTTTTAGGAGCATTAGCAACTAAGGCCATATTGCTCCAGGGATGCAGTGGTCATTCCCTGACCTTTCCGCATCCTCCATATTTGGTGGTCATGGGCTCGAACTCCGGTCTAGTCAAGAAGTGTGCGCTACGCAATGCCGCTCCTGCCCATCTGGCTACGGAGGCGCCTCGAAATAAAGAAAATAATTTTTAAAGACAGTCACGGCTGGTGCGACACTCATTCGTCGTAGTGGATTATCATTAAGGTGCAAACATCTATCTATCAAAAAATTCCTGCAGACTTTCAACAGAAGCTGATTAACTTTCAGCGACAGGTGATGAAATTAAGGAAAAAAAGAAACCACGAGTTTAGTCAAATTGGAAATGCTGATGAAACCCCGGTCTTCTTCGAGTTATATTAAAGGAGGCAGCCTTAACCATAATTATGAGAACTTCTTTGAACTGGGGGGGGGGGGGCTATGGACTGGAGGTGTGCAAATGTATCACCAATTCACAAAGGGGATTCAAAAGGTGACACAAGTAACTACAGATCTGTTAGTTTAATTTGTGTTTGGAGGAAAATAATGGAATCACTGGTTAAAAAAGCATTGAAGAATCATCTAGACAAGACTTCAGTAATAATTAAGACATAACATGGGTTTGTTAAAGGGGGGGGGGGGCTTGTCTGAGCAATTTGATTGGATACTATGATGTGGTCACAAAGAAAATGAATGCCGAAATAATTTTGATATCATATACTTGGATTTCAGGAAAGCTTTTGATACTGTTGCACATGGAAGACTGCTGTACGAATTGGAGAGGTATGACATTAAGGGTAAGTTACTACAATGGATAAAAGGATGGTTGAGTGAGAGACAACAGATTGGTTTGGTTTAAAATTTTAATGCCACATTAGCAGCAGTGACTATTAGAGACAATAGAGAATGGCAATCAATGGACACTGCTCTTCATGGACAAATGTTATTAGTGGAGTTCCCGAGGGTTCGGTGTTGGGCCAATTGTTGTTTTGTATATTTATCAATGATACTGATGAAGGTATATCAGATTTAATGTCCAAGTTTGCAGATGATACAAAGGTTGGCAGGGTTGTTAATGACAGTAAAGACAGTATGCTACTGCAACAGGATCTAGAAAAGTTAGGCAGATGGGCTGAGAAGTGGCAACTGAAGTTTAACATTAACAAATGCAAAGTACTGCATATGGGTAGCAATAACTGATGAGAAACGTACCAACTGTGTGGTACTAGACTCAGGGAAGTAGAAAGTGAAAAAGACCTGGCGGTAATTGTGCAGTAAAATATGAAGTTCGCTGAGCAGTGCAGATGGGCTGCCAGGGCAGGTCATGGAGTCTTGTCAGTGAGATATAGGAATTTTGCTAGCAGGGACAGGGAGGTGATTATCCTGTTATACAAGGCAAGGTCATGGCAACACCTAGAGTACTGTGTACAGGTCTGGAGGCCTTATTTTAGGAAGGAGTAGAGTTGCTAGAATGAGCATAAAGAAGGGCAACAAGATTGGTGAGGGGAACAAAGGGGTGTGCTCTTACCAAGTAAGGCTTAAGTTCTGCAAATTGCAGCGCCTGGAGAGTAGGCATCTGCAAGGTGATCTGATTGAGGTGTATAGGGCTTGAATGGATTGAGCAAGCTGCATGTTGATAGGATTCTTCCTCTTGTTCAGACTAAGACTCTGAGGGGGACACAGTTTCAAAGTGAGATTGTTGTTGTTGTTGATTAATGGTTTTAAGACACAAGGGCATCAATGGCCAAGATGTGTCTTTCCAATTTTTAATGTAAATCAAACATTTTTTTTCAGATTTGTTTATCAAATCTGATTTGCCGAATAAAATTAAACAATTCATGTATATTCGCATTATTATCTAAGATCTGTTGAAGGGTAACTGGATTCTGGTTATTGTATGAACTCTGAAAACAAAGGAATCTGGAATTTCTGAATCAAGGGCATACCAAAAGAATGTGTTTTACTGAAAGCTGGACTTGACATTGAACACAGAATGGGGGATTTTTGTTTGTCAATAGATGAAAATGAGTAAGATGAGTATGGCCAATTCTCAGTCTGGCAAGTATTACTTCTTCTCTACGACTCTCTCTGATGCTGGAGTTCCATATTTGTGTATTAGGTTTTATTTCCTGTAGTTTATTTTTGATTTCATTTTTCCATATTTGGGCCCATTCATTTTCACTTTCTCTAATAATGATTGGACTAAAATCAGTGTGTGGAACTATCCTTGTTCTGTTTGGCAATTCTGATGCTGACTTAGCTGCAATGTCTGCTTTTTCATTGCCTTCTATTCCGCAGTGTCCTGGGATCCAGCAAAGAGTTATTTCAGAGTGTTTCTTTTGACAGCAGTTGATTAGAAAGCCAATTTCTTGTAGAAGAGGATGCGAGAATGTTGTTTACCCTGTATGGCTGAAATAGCACTGAGTGAATCCGAGTATATTAAGACAGAGAGGGACGATTGTTGACATATTTCACTTAATGCAAGCTGTATAGCATACAGTTCTGCAGATAGAATGCTGCACTCAACTGGAAGAGATTTTGAAATTACATGCGAAGGGAACACAGCTACTGCACCTACATGTGACTGGGTCTTAGATCCATTCGTTTAGATTATGAGTTTCCCAGTGTGTTGTGAAGTATAGTTTGGCATGCAACTGTCGGATATTACATAATGGAATGGTATTTTTTGGCCACTGAGCGAAGTAAAGATCAATGTTTATATGATGTCTATTCCATGGAGGTAAAGGCATGTTTGCACTTTCCGCAATTTTGTTGAGATCGAGTTTCCACTTTTTTATTACTTCTAGAAGATGAATCCCAGCAGGTCTGGATTCATTAGGCTTGGATTCATAAAGCATTGGCCATAAAGGTTGGTTGAGGTATACCCAACAGGGGTGAGTTGGAAAGCTTCTTATTTTGGCAGCGTATTGGCAGAGTAGGCATTGTCTTCTAAGATAAAGGGGGGGTCGTGTGCTTCTATATACTTCTATATCTTTGTACTGGCAAGGTTCTGTAGGCGCCTAGTGCTGATCGAAGGGCACTGTGTTGAATGGTGTTCACAGACCGTAAGATGCTGTTTTTAGCTGATGCATATACTATAGCTCCATAGTCTAATCGTCGTGACCGGATTAGAGAACGATATAAATTCAGCAATGACTGTCTGTCAGCACCCCAAGATGTTGAGGATACTGCACAAAGGATGTTTAGTTTCTGGAGGCACGTAGTTCGTAGACAGGTTACATGTTTACGGAAATTTAATTTGGTGTCTAAGTTCAGACCCAATAATCATATGGAATCTGTCATCAGTATTTCTCTGCCTTTCAGTTTTAATACAAGTTCCGGATGAAGCGATTGTAATTTACAGAAGTGTATTGCTGCGGTTAATTGATAGCCGTTGCTTTCTGTCCAAGTTTCAATTTTGTTCATTGCTATCTGTAGTTGTCTTTCAATGGTAGCCATGTTCGATGATTGACAGGAAATAGCAAGATCGTCTGCATACATATAAACTTCTACCGTGGCTGGGATGTCTCTTATAATGCTACTGGTACGTAATGCAAAGAGTGTGGCACTTAAAATCGATCCCTGAGGTACTCCTTCTTGTGTGTGAATTTTGGACAGCTCATTCTGGAATCTTACTTGAAAGGTCCTGAGGTGAAGAAAATTCTGAATGAATCTAGGCAGGTTACCTCTCAGTCCAAGTTTGCATAAGTCTTGGAGGATTCCATATCTCCAGGTTGTATTGAATGCTTTGGTAATATCGAAAGTTATCATTACCATGTGCTGTTTTTTAAGAAAAGCATTTCGAATGTGAGCTTCAACCTTGATGTGGACATCAAGTTGTACTCCTGTTACGACGGAAACCAAATTGATGGCATGATATAGCATCTTGACCTTCAACAATCCAGACAAGTCTCTTGTGAACCATCTTTTCTATTATCTTTCCTAAACAGCTGGTCAAAGATATAGGACGATAACTATTGGGGGAGGAAGCATCTTTATCGGGTTTCGCTATGGCTACCACAACTGACTGATGCCATGTATCAGGGTAAACATTCTCCTCAAAGATTATATTGTAAAATTTCAGTAGTATAGATTTTGAGTTTGAGTTGAGGTGGCGAAGCATTATGTAGAAAATGCCATCTGGTCCAGCAGAACTATTTCTAGAATTCTGGAGAGCTTCGTTGAGTTCATTCATAGTGAACGGAAGGTTATAAGAATAAGATTGTTTTGTAACAAAGTTAATTTTATATTTTTCCACGGACATTTTTTTGCGTCTAAATGAGTCTTCATAAGATTGAGATGATGAAGTGACTGCAAATGTTTCTGCTAAAGCCTCTGTAATATCAGATGGAGAAGAAATATCTATTCCTTTCCAGGACAAGATTGGGGCTTTGGTTTGTTGACACTTTCCACTGAGAATGCGGATCTTTCTCCAGATTATTCTGGGGTCAGTGTTTCTGCAGATGGTAGAACTGAATCGAATCCACGCATCCTGTTTAGCTTTTCTACGAATTCAGCGTGCTTCAGCTTTCAGCCTTTTATAGTTTATAAGGTTCTCCATTGTAGCATTTCGGCGAAAAATGTTCCAAGCTTTGTTTTGTTTTTTTTGCAAGATAACAATCCCTTGTCCACCAACTATTATACCTTTGTTTCGTAAGGTTAACTTTTGGTATTGTGCTGACAGCAGCTCCAAGTAGTTCTTCTACTATATGTCTAGTGGCATTATTAATAGGTGCAGTAAGAATCAAATGGTTATCAAATTGCACTGTTTTCGAAAACTTCTCCCAGTTAGCTCGGTGAAAATTGCACGTAATTCTTTGGTTAGATGTATAGTTTGTATCCGTCTGTATTTTGCAAATTATAGGAAAGTGATCACTGTTGTGAAGGTCAGTTAATACTGTCCAATCAAAACTAGGATAAATGGACGAGGAACATATGGACAGATCCAGAGCAGAGCTAGACCCTGTAGGCAAGTGGATATAAGTATGCGCACCGGTATTCAGTAGTGTTAAGTGATGGTTATCGAGTACAGTTTCGATCATCCTCCCTCTACGATCTATGTTCAGGGAACCCCACAAAGGATGATGAGCATTTAGATCACCTAGAAAGCATAAAGGTTGGGGCAGTTGATTAAGTAAGTTGTCAAGTTCTGCAATGGAACATGAAACGTTTGGCGGAATATAAATGGAGATAAGAGTGAGATTAATTCCAAGAACAATACGAATGGCTACTGCTTCTAGATTAGTGGAAAGCTGAACGAGTTTCGATGGTACATTACTACGAACTAATATTGCTACTCCTCCTCCTCTGCTGGAGACTCAGAACATCTGTCACGTCTATATAGCGTATACAGTGAGAAGTATGGGGTATAATTTGATGATAAATAAGTTTCCTGTAGACAAATACATGCAGGATCATGCTGGTGCATTAAGTATTTTAATTCGTCAAGATTGCTTCTTAGTCCTCTAGAATTCCATTGAATAATTTTCTGCATTACTTGGGTTTAGGTTAGGTGGATTGATCTGATCGTTTGTTTTTCCCTCGATCCTGTTTGTATTTCTCTTGTTTTGAAAAGACGGGGCGAGTAATATCCATCTCATCATCAGCATGAAGCAGGAGAACAGCATCTTCATTATTTAACTTCTCATCGATTTCCATATTTCGTTCAGTTGGTTTATTTTGTGTACGATGAGCATCTTTCTCTTTTGATAATGTGCCTGAGTTGGGAACGTCTTGTGGCTTGGATGGCTTTGTATTAGTAACATTTGATGGACTCTTTGTCTTTGTTGCTGTCAGTGTCTCACCATCCGCAAGGATGGATCTAGCCCATTGAGAGATAATTTAGGAGGAATAGTAATATAAGTCTGTGTAGAAAATTCTTTAGTGTTTTTGACTGCATTGGAATATGTTTTGGCAGGCATCACATTTAATATCTGTTTACGTGCCTCTTGGTAAGATACATTTTTCTCTACCTTATACTTCATTATTTTCTTTCCCATTTTCCATAATTCGCAAGTTCTAGAATATGCGGGGGTGAGTACCATGGCAATTGGGACACTTTGGCCTTGCTGCTGTACATTCAGTTTGGGAATAGTCTGATGAGCTACACAGGGGACAGATTGTCTTACCTTGGCATGCTGTTTGAGAATGACCATACTTCTGGCATTTAAAGCATCTAAGTGGATTTGGTATATAAGGTCAGATCTTACAGGAAAGGTAGCCAGCTTTTACTGATTCTGGGAGATTCGGACTGCTGAAGGTAAGGATAACATTTCTTGTGGGTGTAAGGACACCATCTTGTTTGGTCATAATTCTCTTAGCACCGACAACACGTTGTGCTTTAAGTGCTTCGGCAATTTCTTCCTCAGAAACATTAAGGAGGTCCCATTCCAAGATGACTCCCTTTGAGGTGTTTAAACTTCTGTGCGGGGTTACCGAAATGGGAAGGCCTCCGAAGGTCGTTTGCTTCAGGAGTTGTCTAGAATGACTGGGATTGGAAGTCTCTATAAGAAGATCACCTGAGCGAAGGCGTTTGACAATTTTGGGAGTACCTGCTACAGTCTCTATGCTTTTCTGCACAAGAAATGGCGATAAGCTACTAAGAGGTTTCATTGATAAAGAGTGTAAAATTAGAAAAGCAGGTAGGTCATGTGACGAATCATCTTTTTTGATTCTTTTTGCTTGAGATGACTCAAGTTCATGCGAGCACGTAGGCTCTACAGTCGGTGATATTAATGGATCCATAATTGCTCCTTTTCGCCCTGAATATTGGATTTATACTCAGACTACCAGCCCCACCACGTGAAGGCAGGAGCGGTGCCACCAGTGACCAAGCGATACAAGATTAGTGGTTAGTTTGTTAGAGAAATTGGTTATATATATATATAAAAAAGAGAAGGGTGTCTTTTCTTCCTTTATACGAAGCTTAGTTCTTTATTTAGAAAAAGCCAAAATTAAATAACTTTAAATAAAGAGGGTTTTAACAATCTCTACAATCTGTCGCTTAGAGAAAAGACGCTTTCAAATCACTTTGGAAATATCGCTATGATCACTCGCTTGGCACTCGGGGCCTCAAAGTGAGGAAAGATATTTGTATGATAGATGTGTGGAAATTTGCCTTTAGTCAGCGGGTAGTTGATTGGTGGAACAGGCTTCCATCTTTTGTTGCGGAAGCTAACAGACTAAATAAATTTAAGGCTGAGCTGGACAGGCATTTGGAACGAATGGAGGGGTGAAATGGGAAGGGGTTTTTTTTTGGGCTGATGCTGCGTAAGCTTGCTTTCTTGCATTGTATGTCTCTACTAATGCTAATGCTTATACAATGGAACTATGACGTCCTTATCTCTACTGGCAATTGTTCGATACATCATCGATAAGACACCATGGCCCCTCCTTGCAACCAGTATACAATGCTCGGAGAACATATCTGACTGTATTGTAACACCCAAGTCCCTTTCCTCCACTACTGGCTTTAGTTAAACTCCACCAAGTGTATAAGTTATTTTTGGGTTACTGTTCCACAGGTGCAATACCTTACACTTTTCTGGATTAAAGCATAGCTGCCATTTTTCTGAAGATTTTGAAGAAGCGGTCATTTTGAAGAAGCACTGCTTGGCAGCAATCATTAACTACTCTACCAATCTTTACATCATCTGCAAATTTAGACATCACGCCTTCTATCACTTCATCGATGTCATTTATGAAAATCAAAAATAGCAATGGTCTTAATACTGATCCTTGAAATTATGGCGAGGGGAAGACTGGTAAGGGGAACAAAAGGGTGTTCTTAATAAGAAAGGCTTCAGTTCTAAAAACTGTATTGTCTGGAGACTAGGGGGGGGGGATATGAAGGAGGTGTTTAAGGCTTTTTATGGACTGAGCAACCCATTTATCACAACACTGTCTCCTGCCCTGAACCCACTGCTATCCATCTAAGCATTTTCCCTGTGATTCCAAACTGTTCCAGGCTTATAAAGTAACTACTCATGTGGGACTGAGTCAAATGCCTTGCTGAAATCCAAATAAACAATGTAGAAATTGTTCCCTAAGTTTTGAGACTCTAACTCTTGAGTGACCCTGTAAAAATAGCTAACCAGATTAGTTAAACATGATTTTCCCTTTGCAAAACCATGCTGAGCATCCTTCAAAATTCCATTTCTATCTAAGTGATCCTGAATTCCACCCTTGATCATAGTCTTCATGGTTTTCCCTACTACTGAAGTTAAACTAATCGGCTGGTAATTTCCCACTTCACTCTTAGAAGTTGCATTGCAACATGCAACTTGTTGCATGCAGCCTACATGTTGCAACACTGCAACATGTATGCTGGTGGCCACATACATAAGGTGAATTACCACATACAAGAGGTTGATTACCACATACAAGAGGTTGATTACCACATACAAGAGGTTGATTCCTCTGCAGTTTACAAAATTTATATGGTAAAGCCTACCTGAATTTCTCATATGGGCTGAGAAATGGCAAGTGAAGTTTAACAGTCAAATGCAAGGTACTGCAGAGTAGCAGTAATCCTGAATCAACTTACAAAGTGTGTGCTACTACAATCAGGGTAGTGGAAAATGAAAAAGACTAATCAACTAAATGAATAATTGTGCAGTCAGATAAAAAGTTCCTTGAACAGTGCAGACAGGCTGCTATGACAGCTCATGGGATTTTGAAAATGATATACAGGAATTTTGCTAGAAGGGATAAGGGGGTGATTATCCCTTTGTATAAAGAATAAATAACGCCACATCTTGACTACTACATACAGGTTTGGAGGCCTCATTTTATGATGTGGATCTACTGGAATGGGTGCAGAGAAAAGCAACAAGACTGGTGAAGGGAAGAACAATTTCTCCTCCTTGTGGAGGAGAAATTGTTGAAGATAAATACAAGAAAGGCACCTGGGGTGGATGGGATCTATCCAGTAATATTAAAGGAGGCAGCAAAGGAAGTAAGCAATCCGTTAGCCATAATTATGAGAGCTTCCTTGGACTCAGGGGAGGTACCCACAGACTGGAAATGTGCAAATGTAACCCCAATTCACAAAGGAGGATCAAAGGCTGACACAAGTAATTATAGACCTGTGAGTTTAACTTCTGTTCCAGGAAAATTAATGGAAGCACTGGTTAAAGAAGCACTGCAGGATCATCTTGACAAGAATTCAGTTATAGCTCAGACACAGCATGGTTTTGTTAAGGGAAGGTCTTGCCTGACCAATTTGATTGGATACTATGATGTAGTCACAAGAGAATTGGATGCAGGGAATAACTTTGACATTATATATTTGGATCTTAGAAAGGCTTTTGATACTGTTGCACACAGAAGACTGCTGCACAAATTGGAGCAGTGTGGCATTGGTGGCAAATTGTTGCTATGGATAAAGGGATGGTTGAGTGGCAGAAGACAGAGAGTGGTAATTAATGGACACTGTTCATCGTGGACTAATGTTATTAGTGGAGTCCCTCACGGTTCAGTGTTGGGTCCATTGTTGTTTTCTGTATTTATAAATAATATTGATGATGGCATATCAAGCTTAATGTCCAAGTTTGCAGACGATACAAAGGTTGGCAGGGTTGTTAAGTATGCTACTGACGCTATGCTGCTGCAACAGGATCTGGAAAGGTTGAGCAGATGGGCTGAGATGTGGCAAATGAAGTTTAACATTGACAAATGTAAAGTACTACATATGGGAAACAGTAACCCCAGAGCAATGTATCAACTCTATGGTACTACACTGACAGTGGTAGAGAATGAAAAGGACCTGGGGGGGAAGGGGGGGTACCCACAGACTGGAAGGCAGATATGAAGTTCTCTGAGCAGTGCAGACAGGCTGCAAGAGTAGCTCGTGGTGTCTTATCAATGATATACAGGAATTTTTCTAGCAGGGACAGGGAGGTGATTATTCCCTTGTATAAGGTAATGGTCAGGCTGCACCTTGAGTACTGTATACAGGTCTGGAGGCCTCGTTTCAAGAAGGATGTAGAGCTGCTGGAACGAGTACAGAGAAGGTCAACAAGGTTAGTGAACGGAACGAAGGGTTGCTCTTACGAAGAAAGGCTTAAGTTTTGCAAATTACAGTGTCTGGAGACTAGGCACCGGCGAGGTGATCTGATAGAGGTGTACAAAGCCTTGAATGGGTTGAGTATGCTCAATGCTGATGGGATACTGCCTCTTGCTCAGAATAATCACCTGAGAGGGCATAAATTCAAATTGAGGAAAGAAGATGTAGGATAGATGTGCGGAAATTTGCCTTTAGCCAGTGGGTAGTTGGATGGTGGAACAGACTTCCATCCCTTGTTGTGAAAGTTGACAGCCTAAATAAATTTAAGGCTCAGCTGGACAGGTATTTCGAACGAACGGAGGGGTGAAGTGAAAGGGTTTTTTTTTTTTTTTTTTCTTGTCTGATGCTGCATAAGCTTGCTTTCTTGCATCATATGCCTCTACTAATGCTAATGCTAAAAGGGTGTTCTTAACAAGAAAGGTTTCAGTTCTGAAAACTGTATTGTCTGGAGACTAGGCCCCTGAGGTGATATGAGGGAGGTGTTTAAGGCTTTTTATGGATTGAGCAAGCTCAATGCTGATGACATTCTTCCTCTTATTCAGACTATCCTTAGGAGGGTGCATAAATTCAAACTGAGAAAGGATAGTTGCAAGATGGCTCTGCAGAAGTTTGCCTTCAGCCAGCAGGTGGTTGATTGCTTGGAAAAACTTCCATCTGTTGTTGTGGAAGTAGGTAAGTCTGAATAAATTCAAGGAAGAACTAGACACACTATTGGCAGGGATGGACAGGGAATGTGCGAAGTTTTTATTTTATTTATTTTTTTATTACTATTTTTTCTTTTTTTTTATCATCCGATGTGATTTCTCATTTCACTTTTTATCACCCAAAATACAGAAAATAAATACAGGAAATTCTTAGCAATTCAAAAAAGCTCTTGACTCTGAATTTCTGTATAGTCACTTTTTTTCACCTAAAGTGTGTTCTAACCAATATATGTGTTGTTTGTCTTGCTAATCTTATACTCTATAATCAATAAACACCAACCTGGATTTCAGATTGATATTTTTCTTTCTCTCTATTCGTTTCTGCTGTAGGCAGTCGGAGAGAGCAAACACATTCCAATTTTGCTCCTGATGGGGATTAACATCAAGTGTCTGGTAGACAAAATTTTTGCTTGAAATTTATTTAAATTTAATATTTTGCATTATTGTAATACTTTGTAAATTTAATCCTTAAATTTTCTAAAATATTTCTACTAAGTTAAATTCTTTCTGATAACTTCAGAGTTTCAATTTAACTTTACTAGTGGATAAAGTTTTGGTAACAGTTTAATTTCTGTAAAACCTTAATTTCAATTCTGTAATATATTATAATTTTAAATTTTGTAATTTTCTTAAGTTCAAATTTTACAAAAATAATGGGTGTTACAAGGTCATCATAACCCAGATTGAAATTGTCTGAGTATTTCTGGTGTGAATTATGATTTTTGTCACTTGTATTGCCTGTGGCATGTATGTTTGTTTGTTTTGTTTTGTTTGTTATTTGGAGCATTAGCAACTAAGGCCATATTGCTCTGGGGATATGCGGTGGTCATTCCATGACCTTTCCGCATCCTCTGTATTTGGTGAGCACGGGCTTGAACCCCAGTCTAATCAAGAAGTGTATGCTACGCACTGCTGCTGCCCGCCTGGCTATGGAGGCGCCTCCTGTGGCATGTATTCAAAGATCATGTCTAGTAGACAAACCAAGTTCAACTGACGATTCTTTTCTTTGCACCCAATGTAAGGAGTGTAACAATCTTAAATTAAAACTTGGTGCATTACTAGAAGAATTTGAGCCACTGAAGAAGAAACACGTATTTACATAAAAACAAATATAACTGTTATGTTATTTGGTTTTTAGGAGCATTAGCAACTAAGGCCATATTGCTCCGGGATATGCGGTGGTCATTCCCTGACCTTTCCGCATCCTCCGTATTTGGTGGTGACGGGCTCGAACCCCGCACAAACAAACAAATATAACTGGGAACTCGTCAGGGAATTAAGTATCTCATGACAGGTCTAGTGATACACCCCCAATTCAGTTACCAGAAAAGAACAGTCAAAGTGTATACTGCTCTGGTTAAGAGAGATTCTATTTCAGAAAAATAGTAATATTTTTTTCAATAAAGATAAATGGACCAGAACCAGCGAGTGCATGTCAGAAGCATCAAAATGATAATGTTAACAATGGACTGAAAGATTTTAAAGGGTGTAAAGAGAGCACCATTATTCATGTTGAAACTAACTAATGATATTAAACAAGCACAACCTGACGATTTGCTTGATAAATATAGGACCAGGCTGAAAAAATGCCATGATCTAGGTCAGATGTGTATGTGCCTGCAATTCTGCCCAGACAAGATGGGAGGGATTATATGCTGAAAGCATTGTGAGAATATATAATTTTTGAATATATAATTTCTGAATAATACTACTAATGAAGTATAAAATTAATTTAAAATAATAATAATGAAGAGAATAAAATTAATTGAAACAGCTAGTTTAAATGCTCTGTGGAGCTTACAACTATACATGAAAAATTTTGTAGATAATGAAAAGTTTTTATCTGAAGCAAGACATGTAAAAACTTTGTTTTTATCTTTCTTCATTTAAACCACAAGAAGACAGCTTGAAAAATGGAACAAAAAAAAATTACCAGTATATAATTGTACACGGGTAACTTTTACGATTATGTACGATCATAATCTCCTCACAGGAGTTAAACTAGTTGTTTTAATAAACTTTATTCCTTTTGTTACATCTTTCCTACTAATATCAAGTATATTATGCTCACAGTATAAAGTATAATAAGATTACTTTCACAGAGAATATTGTATGTTCATATTAGAGCTTCAATAAGGACTAAATTGTGGTATGTTATCATGAAAAAACCTAAAAGTTATTTCATTTTAACTTACACTAAGCATACCACATATTTTACATGAAGCAACTTTTAGTATATATATATATATATATATAATGATTAAAAATATATTTCTTACCTATATAACAATTGGCTTTATGGCACTGAATACAAGCCCCAACACTTCTCTGTTTGCATATATAGCAGGAAAGTTTCCAACGAGCTGGAGGAATGTTTTCTATACTATCAATTGGTTCTAAAAAGACAGTGTTTGCAAAGCACACCTCCGGTATCCACAAAGCACACACCACATGAGCCCAACGTCCATCATCTGTTTGTTTAAAGGCACCACCTTTATTAGGACACAGAACACAATCCACAGCCCGCGAGGGAGACTGTAAACAGCGTCTGCATAACCACTGTCCTTCTGGGATATAAGGTACTCCATAGCATTCCTATAATCCAGAAGAGACATGTAAACATAAATATTATAAACAAATAATGTACTTCTATAATTTCAATTTGATAATTTTAAAATTATAGAAATTTTAGCATATTTATTCTTTAGAAAACTATTAATCACAAAAATTAATTTTACCGATGTTGACATTGGACTTAAATTTCTATATAGCATAATTTTTGAGGTGTGTGTGTGTGTGTGTGTGTGTGTAAGCGCGCGCGCGTGCGTGCGTGTGCGATATTATTTGTTAGAATGTATGTACCAATTTTAACAGCCTTCTGAGATTACATAAAATGGTATAATAACAGATCTAAATAATTTTAAAATGTATGCATAGTGCACATTGATCATCATTGACCCGACACAGTCCCTTAACATGTCCAAGACAAAAAACCATATGTGGACCTTAATGTAGCCAAAATAGATAAGTTAATAGTGTTGACCCCTGCGTGTTAATGTGCATGAAATTAGCCAATATGTGGAATGTTAACTTCAGGCATAATAAAACTTAGTGATAGTGAAGTGATGCAAAAGGCTGATGGAGGATAGGATAGTAGATAGAACCTGAACCCCATGAAAGCGAAGACATAGTGGTATGCTTAGAAATAATTTCTCCACCATCCTCGAGAACTCTAATAAAATCTGAGAAATAAAAATGAAGAGCAGGATAGCTAAAAGCATGTTGCAAGATATAAGATAAACCTCATGTAAGCCCAAGATTGCAAGCCAGTTCCTATAGAAGGACCTTGAGTTGAAGCTGCAAGTTATGCTTGTGAACTTAAGTGAGGTGTGTATATGCAGAGGTAATTGTAAAATAGAAGAAAAAAAAGAGGAAAATATATACAAAACAGAAATTAATAAAACAAAGACTGTATGGATAGCAAGCCAAAACAAAATGAAGAGATACATAAAAGAATGAATGAAATTGCATATGAACTCTAATAAAATCCGAGAAATAAAAATGAAGAGCAGAATAGCTAAAAGCAAGCTGAAAGATATAAGATAAACCTCGTGTAAACTTCACGTAATTGGCACATTCTAAAATATTTCTCATTATTTTTTGGATCTTTCAAAATTATTTTTCAAACATTTCCTTCTGCAATACCCTTTACTTGATTACCCCTTTGCAGTCGGAAGCACATTACAACGCTCCGTAAAATATGCGTTTTATCTGCAGAATAAGTTCCAAATTGTGTCTCCATCTGAAGATATTCATCTGAGGAGTGCCCAGGTGAGAAACTTTTGGTTCCTTTTCGGGAAATTGGCCAGATACTAGCGTTATTCTGTGTTTTCCTTTGTTTGTGAGACTATATGGTCACCATGCGGCTCGTGGAGGGAAAATAGAGAAGTGCTCTGGCAAACGCAGCTGCTGTGCTAAGATCTGGCACTTAACTGTGGAAGTATTTCAAGCGGAGTAACCTTGGACAGTGATTCTGCCCCTGTATCCTCAATTCACAAAGGGGGTTCAAAGGGTGACAAATAATTATACACCTGTTGGTTTAACTTCAGTTCCCGGAAAAATAATGGAGTGACTGGTTAAAGAAGCATTGCAGAATCATCTAGACAAGACTGCAGTAATAATTAAGACACTGCATGGGTTTGTTAGAGGGAAGTCTTGTCTGACCAATTTGATTGGAATCTATGATGTGGTCACAAAGGAACTGGATGCAAAAAATAATATTGATATCATATACTTAGATTTCAGGAAAGCTTTTGATACTGTTGCATATGGAAGACTGCTGTACAAATTGGAGCAAGTTACTGCAATGGATAAAAGGATGGTTGAGTGGGAGACAGCAGAGAGTGGTAATAAATGGAAACTGCTCTATGTGGACTAATGTTATTTATTAGCAGAGTCCACCAGGGTTCAGTGCTGGGCCCATTGTTGTTTTGTGTATTCAATGATATATATCTGATGAAGGTATATCAGGCTTAATGTCCAAGTTTGCAGATGATACAAAGGTTGGCAGGGTTGTAAATGACAGTAAAGACAGTATGCTACTGCAAAAGGATCTAGAAAAGTTAGGCAGATGGGCTGAGAAGTGGCAACTGACGTTTAACATTGACAAATGCAAAGTACTCCATATGGGTAGCAAGTAACCCAATAGAAATGTACCAAATGTGAAATACTACACTCAGAGAGGTGGAGAATGAAAAAGACCTGGGGGTAATTGTGCAGTCAGATATGAAGTTCTCTGAGCAGTGCAGATGGGCTGCCAGAGCAGGTCGTGGAGTTTTGTCAATTATATATAGCAGGGGTGGCCAACAAGTCGATCGCGGCTTTAATTTCGGTCAATCACGACGAATTTTAAATTTATATAAAAAATAAATTAGTTAAATTCTAAATGTTATTGTTGCATAATATAAATTTCTGGAACAACCTTCCTTCATACGTATTTCCTGAAAATTACAATCTACAGAAGTTCAAGTCCAATATCAACAAATATCTTCTTTCGTCTTCTCAACCTCCAACCCAAGCACGGTACTAAGTACTATAGGTTATAATACCTCTCGTGTTTGGGGTTCTCATAAAAAAAAAATAATAAAAAAATAATATAAATATGATTATTACAAATCTGTTGAATCACGTGAAAATTCAAGCAATTACGTTGTGGAGAGGATAGTGTATGTGTCGAACTCTTATTTAGCTTAATTAATATTAATAACTGGACAGCACTTATAAATTAATTTAATACCCTTTGATTTAAAACGAATGCTAGGCAAAAGTGTAAAACATCATTTTCATCAAGAGTGGGAACTAGAATACTTTTTTATAATGATAAAAGAAAAATGTTGTTTGATTTACAATGCTTTTGTGGCTATATCCAAAAAAGAAAATTTAGAAAGGCACTTCAACGTACTCCATGGTAAATACCAATCGGATTTTCCGCCTAATAGTGACCTTAGAAAAAATAAATTAAAAGAACTTAAATTCAGATTTGCACAACAAAATTTCTTCATGACACCTAACTTACAATCCAAAGCCGAAACTGTAGCATCATCCTTGCAAAAAAAAATGCAAACCATTTTCTGATGGTGAAAGACGCATTTTTAGAAATAACAGATTCTCTTTTTGAAAATTTTAAGAACAAAAATGAAATTAAAAGTGCCCTTCAAGATCTGCAATTATCTGTAAATACTGCAATGCAACATAAAAATGTGAGCGAACAATTGCGTGCTCGTTGCTAATTGTGTGTCCTTTTCTTTACAAGTGGATCTACAGGTGTCAGTGATACAGCTCAATTGCTTGTTTTTATTCGTATGGTTTTCGATGATTCTACCACTACAGAACAACTGCTGGGTATGGTTTCATTAAAAGAAAGAACTAGAGGCCTTGATATTTTTAACGCATTCAAAAATTTTATTAAAAAAAAAAAAAAAAAAAAAACTATTTAAGCCCGTATCAATAACAATAGATGGAGCCAAAGCAATGACGGGGCATCTTAATGGATTCATCGCATTGTGCCAAAAGGATGATGAATTCCCTGATTTTTTTGAGTTACCACTGTATCATCCACCAAGAAGTGTTAGCCAGCAAAAGATTAAATACTAAAAATGTTATGGACATAGCTCTCAAAATCGTGAATTCCATCAGAGGACAATCTCTCAAAGGAGACTTTTCAAAATGCAAGTCTATAAAAATGAACCAGATCTGATTTTACACACAGAAGTGGCTGAGTCAGAGTAAGTTTCTACAGAGATTTCGAAATTTGCTGAATGAAACAAAAAAAATTGTTGATCAAGGGGGAGATGATTATCAGCAGCTACAAGATACGGAGTGGTTGTGTGATCTGGCTATTTTGGCAGGTTTTACCAGTAAGTGATCTGAATTTGGAATTAGAGAAAAAAATAAAAATGTGGGTGACATGATTAGTGTATTTCTGCATATAAATATCAATTTTTGACAATGGCTAAGGTTCACAAAGGGAAAAAAAAATTGATCATTTTGCAAATGTGTAAGATCATTTGCAAAAATATCCTGTTTTTGAATTTAATAGTGAGAAATATGTTTCTGAAATTGAAAAAGTTGTGGATGATTTTTGAAACCAGATTCAGTGATTTTAAAACAGTTGAAGACATTATTTAATATATTTCTTATCCATTTAATGTCAACTTAGATACAAAACAAATTGCAGAAAAAATCTCTGAGATTTTTCATGGAGAAAATATTACTTGAAAAAATGAAATGATTACATTGTGAAACGATATTTTCCTAAAAGCCAGATCACCTGAAAAAGACTTTTGATGATATGTTTGCCGAGAAAAGTACCCAGATGTCAAAAATGCAGTGAACTTTTAAATTCCTGTTTTGGTTCCACATATCTATGTGAATCGGCCTTTTCGTATTTGAAACAAACAAAGAATCGCGCTACTCTTACGGACTTGCATACAGAAGATTCTTTATGGTTGGCCTTATCACAGTATATCCCCGATTTTGAAAGCTTGGCAGATGACATGAAGACACAAATTCACATAAATTAAAATTTTAAATACGTATGAAGTTAAAATAAGAATTCTGAATTGTATTTAATTTTAAAATTTATAAACATCATTTTTCAATATATGTTGATTAACTTTTTTAACCATGTGCAATGAAATTCTTGCGATGGTAGATTGCGGCACATTTGGAAGAAAAAAAGTAGATCGCATCACAAATTAAGTTGGCCACCCCTGATATATAGGAATTTTGCTAGTAGAGACAAGGAGGTGATTATCCCTTTGTATAAGGCAACGGTCAGGCCACACCTTGAGTACTGTATACAGGTCTGGAGGCCTCATTTTAGGAAGGATGTAGAGTTGTTAGAATCAGTACAGAAAAGGGCAACACGGTTGGTGAGACTAACAAAGGAGTGCGCTTATGAAGAAAGGTTTAAGTTCTGCAAGTTGCAGCATCTAGAGAATAGGCCCCTGCGAGGTGATCTGATCGAGGTGTACAAGGCCTTGAATGGTTTTGAGCATGCTCAATGCTGATGGGATACTTCCGCTTGCTCAGATTAAGAACCCGAGGGGAGCATAGATTCAAATTAAGGAAAGACAGTTGTAGAATGGGAAGGGTTTTTTTTGTTTTTTTTTGGCTGATGCTGTACAAGCTTGCTTTCTTGCATCGTATGCCTCAACTAATGCTAATGCTAAATCAAACATTTTCTCTGTCTTCAATATAAGAAACAATGACCTTTGTGTTTCCACCCCTCTGCCATAGCCTTACCATGGCTAGATTGGAACATCATAAATATGCATCTAGTACAAAAACTGGGACCACTATCATTATCTGCATCTTAGAAAACCCCCCATTTTTTTTTTTATGTAAACCCCAAACACGAGAGGTATTAGAACATATAGTACGTAGTACCGTGCTTGGGTGGAGGTTGAAATAACCTTCCTTCAACTTTACGTGTGAAGGAAGGTTATTTCAGAAAACGGCAGTTGAATGAATAAACGAGGAAGATGAAAAGTTGGTTATGTGAGTTTGAAGTTGGACATTAAATGGATGTTGGCTGATGGCGGCACATGTTCGGACTGTTTTGAAAGAGAGAGTGGGAATTATAAAATCCAATTCAGAAGAACGGTGCCCATGGAAGTATCTGTAGAAGAGGCATGCAGCAGAAACAGGACGTCTATGAGAGAGCGAGGGGAGAGACACTGTTAGAGATGAATCATTAATTAATCTAATTGCCCTCTTCTGAATGGAATCAAGAAGCCTGAGATAGGTTTTGGGGGCATCACCCCAGGTGTGGGAACAATATTCCATGGCAGGGCGGATTTGTGATTTATACAGAGTGAGCAGCAGTTTGGAAGAAAAGTAACGCCGAGAGCGAAGGAGAAAACCAAGTTTTTTAGATGCAGAGGAAGCAATATTTGTATGTGCTTGTGCCAAGAGAGATTAGAAGTCGGGGTAATCCCAAAAAGAGATATATCATTTTGCCAAGAAATCGGAGTGTCACGGATAAGCATAGGAGCAGAAGAATCCTTTTTGTGAGATATAAGACAAGACTGAGTTTTAGAAGGGTTCAAATCAACTAAGTTGTCTTTGCCCCAATGGAGAATTACCTGACGATCGGCATTTAAGGAATTGATAGCAGATATTCGAGAAATTGAAGCTGATTGAGCAGGACAAGGTTTCTCAAAATAGAAAGTGAAAGCCAATGTGCTATCATCGGCAAAACTATGGATAGGATTTCCAGTCAATGGAAGAAGGTCATTAATATACAAGAGGAAAAGAGTGGGGGGAGGAACTGAACCTTGGGAGACACCGGCATTAGTGGAGAAGTTAGAAGACAGAGAGATGTCAAGAGCAACTACTTGTGTTTCACCAAACCTTTCCATTAAATTAGTCCATAAATGGGTAACATAAGCCAGAATATCACCAGTGGATCAACACTGATGGAATTCAACTCTTAAACCACCTAGAAGACTTCCATCTGATCAATGATCAGATGTAAGTCTTCTAGGTGGTTTAACAGTTGGCAGTTAATTGGTTTCACAATTACTTTAGAAAGAGTAGAAGTAATTGCAATGGGACGATAATTGGATGGAAGGGATTTTTCAACCTTTTTTGGAACTGGCTGGATATGAGCAAATTTCCAAGCAGAAGGAAGAACACAGTTGGAATAAGAAAGGCGGCAAAGAATAGGAGTAAGTTCAGGAGCGCAGGTTTTGAGAACAAGTGGAGAAATACCATCGGGACCTGGAGTTTTAGCATTAACATTAGTAGAGGTATTTGATGCAAGAAAGCAAGCTTATGCAGCATCAGCCAAAAAAAAAAAAAATAAATAAATAAAAAATAACCACTTCCACTTCACCCCTCGGTTCCTTCAAAATACCTATCCAGCTGAGCCTTAAACTTATTTAGGCTATCAACTTCCACGACAAGGGATGGAAGTCTATTCCAACAACCCGCTCGCTAAAGGCAAATTTCCTCACGTCTCTCCTACATCTGACTTTTCTCAATTTGAATTTATGCCCTCTCAGGTGATTATTATGAGCAAGAGGAAGAATCCCATCAGCATTGAGCATGCTCAAACCATTCAAAGCTTTATACACCTCTATCAGATCACCTCGCTGGTTCCTAGTCCCCAGAAACTGTAATTTGCAAAACTTAGGCCTTTCTTCGTAAGAGCACCCCTTTGTTCCATTCACTAATCTTGTTGCCCTTCTCTGTACTCGTTCCAGCATCTCTACATCCTTCTTGAAATGAGGCCTCGAGACCTGTACACAGTACTCTAGGTTTGGCCTGACCATTGCCTTATACAAGGGAATAATCACCTCCTTATCCCTGCTAGAAAAATTCCTATATATCATCGACAATACACCATGAGCTACTCTTGCAGCCCGTCAGCACTGCTCAGAAAACTTCATATCTGCCTGCACAATTAACCCCAGGTCCCTTTCATTCTCTACCACTGTCAGTGTAGTACCACAGAGTTGATACGTTGCTCTGGGGTTGCTGTTTCCCATATGTAGTACTTTACATTTGTCAATGTTAAACTTAATTTGCCACCTCTCAGCCCATCTGCTCAACCTTTCCAGATCCTGTTGCAGTAGCATAGTGTCAGTATTGTCTTTGAAAACCATGCCAACCTTCGTATCGTCTGCAAACTTGGACATTAATCTTGATATACCATCATCAATATCATTTATAAATACAGAAAACAATAATGGACCCAATACTGAACCCTGAGGGACTCCACTAATAACATTAGTCCACGATGAGCAGTGTCCATTGATTACAACTCTCTGTCTTCTCCCCCTCAACCACCCCTTTATCCATAGCAGCAATTTGCCTCCAATGCCACACTGCTCCAATTTGTGCAGCAGTCTTCCATGTGCAACAGTATCAAAAGCATTTCTAAGATCCAAGTATATAATATCAAAGTTATTCCCTGCATCCAGTTCTTTTGTGACTGCATCATAGTATCCAATCAAATTGCTCAGGCAAGACTTCCCATTAACAAAACCATGCTGTGTGTGTGAGCTATAACTGAAGTCTTGTCAAGATGATCCTGCAGTGCTTCTTTAACCAGTGCCTCCATTAATTTTCCAGGAACAGAAGTTAAACTAACAGGTCTATAATTACTTGTGTCGCCCTTTGATCCTCCTTTGTGAATTGGGGTCACATTTGCACATCTCCAGTCCGTGGGTAGTTCCCCTGAGTCCAAGGAAGCTCTCGTAATTATGGCTAAGGGTTTGTTACTTCCTTTGCTGCCTCCTTTAATATAACTGGATAGATCCCATCCACCCCAGGTGCCTTTCTTGTATTTATCTTCAACAATTTCTCCTCCACTATACTCTCAGTTATTACAAGATTCTCTAGCTTACTGCCAGAGTTGAATACACCTCTGGCATTCCCCTTGCTGAATAACTCCTCATGTGTGAATGGCGATGCAAAATATTCATTCAGTTTGTTGGCTACCTGAGCAAGATCATCAACAGTTGACCCATCGATATCAAGTGGACCAATCTGATTCATCCCCTTCCTTCTAGAGTTTACATAAGTAAAGAACTCTTTGCTGTTTTTCTTTGCATCCCTTGCCAAAGATTTCTCGTAATCTGCCTTCGCCTGCCTAACCTCCTTTGTAACTTGGTTACAGATCAACTTGTACCCCAATGATTCCCAGCAGTCTCTGAAATATCCTGCATCTTATTTTCCAGGCTGCTGCTCATTCCAATAGAAGCAGTGCAAGAATCACTTTCTCCTCTGCCAGTGGCTACTGTTAATCTATTAGTACTTGTATCCCCCCCAATCTAGCAGTTTTCCAACCCACCTAACACTGCCTCGATGGCATCAGCAAATATTCTTGCACCCTTTCTATTTAAGTGTATCCCATCCCTGTAGAAGCAGTCTCTCCTGTTAACAAGTACAGACCAGGCTGAAAAAAATTCTACCCCTTGAGCCATGCACAATCTTTCCAGGGCCGAATTGATTGACAGGGCTCTCATCATATACTCCCTCCTATCGTGTCTGGGCAGAATTGCAGACACTTTCAAATTCAACCCTAATTCACGGCTTTTTTTCAACAGTGACCTGTATCCGCCAGTCTCCTACTCTTAATATCATTAGTGCCAACGTGTACAACTATATCACCTTTTGTGCCCTTAAAAGATGATATCCGCTCTACAATGTCATCAACCTTTGCCCCTGGCAGACATACCCTGGTCCTGTTCCACCTATCCTTTTTACAAAGAATGTTTCCCGTTTCCCTGACAATAGAGTTACCTACAACTACTAGTTCCTTTGGGACCAGCGCATTCTGCCTTGGGGGCTGCCGCTGTGTTGCGCGATGACGAAGTGCAAGCTCTGGCATTGGTGTGGGCAGCTGAGAGCTTGATGGGCCCTCACTTTTAATCCTTCGAGGGCATTAACCCTGTCCTTCAAGCTCTCATATAGGCCCATAACAATGCTGAGTTGTCGCCTGATTTTCTTAAACTCCTTGCATCGCACACACACACACACACACAAAGACATCCTCCATGGCAGTATCATGTCCCGTACCCGACTGTTCCACAAACATCAAGCAAGTAGTGCATTTTAATAGGGTGTGATTCAGAGGGCAACTGGCCCCCCCTCAGTTATCCCCTGAGCCACAGCACTCCCATTAGCTTGAGCCTTTTGCTTTGCTGCTCTGGTCTGAGTAATGATTTCGATATAATTTCAGTACAAAATTAAAACCTTAAACTTATATCCCAACACAGTTATAACACTAGATTTATGTTTCAGTATCGAGTGTTATCTACGTTATCTACGAAGTGTTATCTTTATATAACTTCCGTATCAAGTTAAGTATTAATTATTTATTTTTTACTAATTATTTATGTTACGTAACCGAAGTCGTTATATGTATAGTTAAAAGTACAATTTAATTGACAATGAAGTTCAACAAGATTAATTATCTGATTAATTGACAATATTATGTACTATACTATAATATATTAAGCTTATGCTATCTGTTTTGAGATATTTTGTATCACGTAACAACGGCGGCTATTTACGAACGTAAACACGTGGATTTGATACCCTTTCCGATACTAAGTAATACCTACAAAATCTCTATCTAAGTATCGTAAATAGGAATATAAAGCTACTCTAGAAAATAAGTTAATATGCCAATTTAAGCTAATAAAACAGAAAATAAATCAGAAAAAACTTCTCTGTTCCAGGAGCGGCAAAAATGTACGTCCGCACAGGCTACCCTCGTTCTCCCAACTATCTTAGCATCAAGATTCATCAAAATCCTTCTGACATCCTTTTGACGGAAGACCATAGGAGGCATTGAATGGAGCGTGTTGGGAATGGTGAGAGGTGTTTTACCAAGATCATTAATACATTAGTTGGAAGAAAAATGGGATGCTAGCAGGTCAGCTTTACCCTTGGCTGAAGTGACAACAGAACCATCTGGTTTGGACAGAGGTGGGAGCAGAGATGGGCAAAAGTTGCGGCCAATAGCTTTGGCAAGAGACCAGAATGCTCAGCTACCATTAGGGCAAGAAGCAAGTTTTCTACTCTTAGCCTGTTCAAACTCTAGTTTGGACTGATTAATAACTGCTTTATAATTGTTGCGAGCTTCGGTGTAGGCAGAAAATGAAACTGGAGAATTAGAAAAAGCCAATTACGATATGCAACATTCTTCTCTTGAACAGCCTTAGCACATTTATTGGAAAACCAAGGTTTAGATAAAGGACAAGATTTTAAAGTGGAGTGTGGGATAAAGGATTTCATTCCTGCAAGAATAATTTCACTGGCATGATCTGAGCAAACGTTGACATCAGAAGTTTTGAAACAGTAATCCGACCAAGGAAAAGAAGAAAAGAAGTCTCGCAGGTCATCCCATTTTGCATTCTTGTAATGCCAAAACAACACGAGGTTGGGAACAGACACGAGATAAAGGTTCCATTGCAGAAGAGACAATCACAAAGTTGTGATTTGAAGTGCCTAAAGGACCTCTCACTTCGACCGTGTACATAGAAGGGTTGTTTGTGAGAAAAAGATCAAGCATATTGGCTGTATGATTAGGATTGTCCGGTATTCTTGTAAGTAAATGAACAATCTGTGCAAGGTCATTAGTAATTGCAAAAGCCTCAGCATCTGGACCAGCTGGTTCGGTGTGACTAGAAAACGGAAGCCAGCTGGAGTTGTGAACATTAAAATTACCAAGGAAAATTACCTCACTGTTAGGAAAGTTGGACTGGAGAAAGTGATTATTGGAATTGGGAGAACGGTAGAGACAACACATGAATTTGCCACAATGAGGTAGAGAGATTTTAAGAAGGAGAAGATCAAAAAGAGGAGATTCCAAATTGCCAAGAATCTGACAGGAAATATCAGAACGGACATATGCACAAGTACCACCTTTGAAGAGAAAGGAATCATACAGCGAATAATTTGGGCATCTGAGATGAGCAATAGTTGAATCAACCGATAACTGAGATTCTGTCAGAAAAAGTACATTGGGTTTGGCAGAGTGCAAGTGGAAATGGACATCGTTGAGATTAGAATTGAGACCACACATATTTGTGAAATGAATTAGGAAGTGCTTGGGAGGTTTAGATCTTTTCGCAGATAATCTTGCTCTATTAGTTTGACAATTCATAGTATATTCAATAGTAAGAAAAAGTGGGGTGGGACATGCTGTATGAAGTAATTAAATTTTTGGATATGGCGTACATACGGTAAGAATATACCCAGATCCTTGACATAATGTAGCCTCGACAATGCTCCCCGCATACACACTACTCGGACTCCCTCCAGTCACTATCTGGCAGAGCAGAGTAGAGGTAGCAAGATTATACACTAGCTGATCCGGAAGCATCCTAGAGAGTTACCAACAGGTTCGGTCCAGGGTACTAACTAGCAGGCTGCCTGCGAACACCGTTTTAGAGCTGTACCTTCGAAATGTAAGGAATATTGGATCTCACCACGATGTTCATCATAACCTGAAAAGTCATCAATCATACTGCATGATGGAAGAGATAGGGAAGGGTTGACCGGAACTTAGCTCTAGAGACTAAACATGGGTTCCACCACTTCAAGTCCCCAATAAGCAAAGTGGTGGTATTGCACTGGTTGATGAGAGTCATCTGCCACCTAGAGGTTGATGAGAGTCATCTGCCACCTACAATTATCGTTCCATTGCAATTACTCTTTCTAAACTAATGGAGAAATCAATTGACTGCCAACTCTTAAATTACCTAGAAACCTTCCGTCTGATCAACGATTGCCAGTATGGATTCCGTTAGTGTCGATCCACTGATGATATTCTGGCTTATGTTACTCATATATGGACAAATTTAGTGGAAAAGTTTGGTGAAACACAAGCAGTTGCTCTTGACATCTCAAAAGCTTTTAATCATGTTTGGCATAAAGGTTTCCTAAACAAGCTTCCATCTTATGGTTTACCAACTCTTTTTACTCTTTTTTGTATAGGCAGTTCTCGCTTTACGAGTTCCCACGTTTAAGAGTTTTTTTTCCCCAAGTATAAGTATCAACAAAATCGAAAATATAAACATTAATTGCAAAAAATGAATGTTAAACATTCATAAATACTGCATTTCAAACCACGTGTGTGGTTTGTACACAATACAGTGTACCCCACTTTAAGATATCAGTCAGTTCCAGAGACACCATCGTATTGTGAAAATATTGTAATGTGAACCCAATAACACATTGTTTTTTGGTTATTCATTTCAAGATCTTGGAATTTGAAATTTTTTCTGTATAACTAAGCTATTTATCTCTCTAAAATTTCATTTTTAAGGTCACGAGCGTGACCTTAAGGCCATATAAAAGTCGTTAGCATGGTTTGTAAATTGTATTAGTTACCAATTCAAATCATTAGAATGCACTAACTTTTCATAATTATCATATGTTCCCGTTATAAGAATCAATTTTAAACGACTTTGTGATATTTTTTTAAAGCATGTTTCTGGAGGTCACAACCATAAAACAATAAAAACAATTTGCGCTTTCCGGTTTATTGGGCTTTTCTGTTGCCCAAGCAATTATAAACGGGTAGTTAACTCGATCTTCTTGCATTTGTGAAAAGTACCGATAGCTGGAATTGTGTGGGTTTTTACGTTATTATGGTGAAATGGTCTCCCCCTTTACTTCAATCAATCTTCAATCGTATAAAGAACATAAATAAATTTTCAGAACCTTCTATTCGTTCCTTTTTTTTTAAGCTTCATAAACTAGTTACTCCACACGAATCATGTTAGTTGCAGTTTGTGTATGACATAAAAAAAATGCTTATGAATGCAATCATGAAATTTATAAGAGAAGATTATTTTGGAAATAAACACCTCTTGAAGCATTTCTGAAGAAGATGACTCCTTGTGCAACAAACCAACAAGTGCCGACCCAACAGTGAGTGATCAACGAGTGTGCATTTAGTTGTTGATGATGATGATGATGATGAAGAATAAACATTTTTAACATTGGTAATTCAAAAATAATTTCTTTATTATTATAATTTGCTTGATTTTACAGGCTATGTCTTCATTTCTTTGGATAAATCAATCATTGTTTAAAAAAACTAATTAGCTAACTAATTTCATTGTTGATAACGCAACCCCTATTTTTAACATTATGTCTATGGGAAATAAATTCCCGCTTTACGAGTGCGCGCTAGGAACGAATTAACTCATAAAGTTGAGAACTACCTATAATTGGTTATCCAGTTTTCTCACTTTTTTTTCCAGTTTTCTTAGGTCGCTCACTGAGGGTGATGGTAAATGGCTCTCTGTCTCCACTAATGATGGTGCCCCCAAGATTCAGTTCTTTCCTCCACTCTTTTCCTCTTGTATATTAATGACCTTCTTCCAGTGACTGGAAATCCTATCCATAGTTTTGCTGATGATAGCACATTGCATTCCACTTTAAATTTTGAGAAACCTTGCCCTGCTCAATCAGCTTCAACTTCTCGAATATCTGCTACCAATTCCTTAAATACCGATCTCCAGGTAATTCTCCAGTGGGACAAAGACAACTTTGTTGATTTCAACCCTTCTAAAACTCAGTCTTGTCTTATATCTCGCAAAAAGGATTCTTCTGCTCCTATGCTTATCTTTGGTGACATTCCAATTTCTAGGCAAAATGATATATCTCTTTTGGGGATTACCCTGACTTCTAATCTCTCTCTTGGCACAAGCACATTATAAATATTGCTTCCTCTGCATCTGAAAAACTTGGTTTTCTCTTTCGCTCTCAGCATTACTTTTCTTCCAAACAGCTGTTCACTCTGTACAAATCACAAATCTGCCCTACCATGGAATATTGTTCCCACATCTGGGGCGGTGTCCCCAAAACCTCTCTCAGGCTCCTAGATTCAAAGAGAAGGGCAGTTAGGTTAATTAATGACTCCTCCCTGAGTCTCTCCACTCGCTGTCTCATAAACGTACTGTTTCTGCTGCATGCCTTTTCTACAGATACTTCCATGGGCACTATTCTTCTGAACTGGCTTCTATAATTCTCGCTCTCTCTTTCAAAACAGTCCGAACATGTGCTGCCACCAGTCAACATCCATTTACTGTCCAACTTCAAACTCACAGAACCAACTTTTCATCTTCCTCGTTTATTCATTCAACTGCCATTTTCTGGAACAACCTTCCTTTATACGTATTTCCTGAAAATTACAGTCTACAGAAGTTGAAGTCTAATGTCAACAAATATCTTCTTTCATCTTCTCAACCTCCTCCGACCCAAGCACGGTACTAAGTACTATAGGTTCCAATACCTCTCGTGTTTGGGATTTTCATAAAAAAATAATGCACGGCCTGGGCTGCATGTGCCCACTTACTCACCACCCTGAGTCCTCTCCATGTGGGTGAGCCTTTGAGGTCATCAATGTCAATTACCCTATAAATGTGTGCATGAAAAGAACAGGAATTTTTAAAAGCTGGAGTTGCCTTAGTGGGTTGGACACGAATGAACTTTTTAAAAAATCCCAGTTCTTCCCATGTGCACCAATATAGCTATTCTTACTGTACTTAGCATTAGTAGAGGCATTTGATGCAAGAAAGCAAGCTTATGCAGCATCAGCCAAAAAAAAAAATAAATAATAAATAAATAAATAAAAAATAACCACTTGCACTTCACCCCTCTGTTCGTTCGAAATACCTGTCCAGCTGAGCCTTAAACTTATTTAGGCTATCAACTTCCACGACAAGGGATGGAAGTCTATTCCACCAACCAACAACCCGCTGGCTAAAGGCAAATTTCCTCACGTCTATCCTATATCTGTCTTTTCTCAATTTGAATTTATGCCCTCTCAGGTGATTATTCTGTGCAAGAGGAAGAATCCCATCAGCATTGAGCATGCTCAAATCATTCAAGGCTTTATACACCTCTATCAGATCACCTCGTCGGTGCCTAGTCTCCAGACACTGTAATTTGCAAAACTTAAGCCTTTCTTAAGAGTGCCCCTTTGTTCCATTCACTAATCTTGTTGCCCTTCTCTGTACTTGTTCCAGCAGCTCTACATCCTTCTTGAAATGAGGCCTCCAGACCTGTATACAGTACTCTGGGTGTGGCCTGACCATTGCCTTATACAAGGGAATAATCACCTCCTTATCCCTGCTAGAAAAATTCCTGTATATCATTGGCAAGACACCATGAGCTACTCTTGCAGCTCGTCTGCACTGCTCAGAGAACTTCATATCTGCCTGCACAATTACCCCCAGGTCCTTTTCATTCTCTACCACTGTCAGCGTAGTACCACAGAGTTGATACGTTGATCTCGGGTTGCTGTTTCCCATATGTAGTACTTTACATTTGTCAATGTTAAACTTCATTTGCCACCTCTCAGCCCATCTGCTCAACTTTTCCAGATCCTGTTGCAGCAGCATAGTGTCAGTAGTGTCCTTGACAACCCTGCCAACCTTCGTATCATCTGCAAACTTGGACATTAAGCTTGATATACCATCATCAATATCATTTATAAATACAGAAAACAATAATGGACCCAATACTGAACCCTGAGGGACTCCACTAATAACATTAGTCCACGATGAGCAGTGTCCATTGATTACTACTCTCTGTCTTCTCCCCCTCAACCACCCCTTTATCCATAGCAGCAATACTTTAAAAGCCATCCTCCTCCCCTTTTTCAAATGACAGGTACACATTCCAATGACACTTCACATAGGTAGTACTTTTTAATGGTTTACTACCTCTTTGTTTTCTTTTCTTCTCCTAGTTTCAACTTTTCCCATATAATTGGAATAAGTAAAATTTTCACACATAATTTAAATAAACAAAATTAAAAGATGAGTTATCTTTGTAAAACGTATCTCATTTGTATTTATTTGAAAAATAATGTTTTCAAAAGCATCACCCAATTTTCTTCCACTACTACAGCCATAAAAATTCTATATAATCCTGACAGCATCCATTCTGAAGAATTATTCTTCCTTTTCGTTACTGATTTAAGCTGTTTCCACTGGATTTCAATATCTGTGTGAGATCTGGTAACAGGATCAAAGATTATTTTTATGTTTCAAATTATAATGCTTATAATTTGTCCAGAATTTTGGATATCTTCTTTGTAAGTGGCTCAATCATCAGAAATAAAGATGAAACATAGCTTTATTACTTTAATGATTATATTAAGTAAAGTTGCTTCTTTTCTATTTTAAACCAAAGTCACATAGCTGGCTTTGTGCTTACAATCAAATGCTCAAAAAATTTAGTGTTTCTTAATATTTCACGATGTTTCCATTTTCCTAATACTGTTCTGTCAATTCTTTGCTGTTAAAATGCAGTTAACAGCAGAACCAAAACTGAATGATAAAACTGGATTGCCGAATATAACAACGAAAATCACTAGGTCCAACAAGTGCATAGATGGAACTAAATTTTCTATTGAGCTAAGCAGCTCAATTTCGGATGTTACCAAATTTAAGTTTCATTTTTTTAGTGCACACATCACGGTTTAATATTTTCATGCTAATTTTTTTTCTGTAAGACTGCATATTTATAACTATAACTAATTTGTTATTTTGTCAACTAGCACCAAATTTTAAAAAATATGCAGAATTAAACTTATTTACAAGGGAAAAAAATGCTTAATATACACAAGATTAATATTTGGGTGGGTGGGCTGAATTCACCTTGCTATTTTCAGTAGATAGGTTGGTTTAATAATGATGGTTCATAAAAAGAATGTTTAAAATGTCACTGATAAAAAATACACCATCCATCGGATATGGTGCTTAGCAGAGCACTAATTAACTTTTTTTCAAGTGAGTTTCTCGACAGTAAGTATGCCGCCTGGAGCAAGTTTATGAGTAATCTGTAAGTTTATAAAAATTGTGCACATAAATGGTTGTAAATATTAATTTGTCCTATTTTGGTTTTATAGCGAAACAAATGTGCAAAAATAAAAGTCCAAATTGAAATTTCATAAAAATTAACGTAATTTTTTTTTTAAAAAAACAACATAAAAAATAAAAACTCGTCACTATTTTTATCGATGCAGTAATATCCTCTACATTTACATAATACATATATTACATAAACAAATACTCTATGTATTATTTGATTCCATTCCATCAATTCCTGGATCAAAAATCAAGAGACTTTCTTCAATTCCAGCTTGTGTAGTATTAGTGTTGCAATAGTAGTGACAAATTATGCAACAAAGCAAGCATATTAAGACCTGATGTGGCCGAGTGGTCAGAAGTGAAAGCGTGATAGCACACACTCTGAGTAGACTGGGGTTCAAGTCCATTACTGCTAAATACGATTAACATTTGTATTGACGATTTACTGTAAACTCCACTGACCTATGGTCATCCGAAGTATAAATGAGAACATATACAGCATCAGCCAAAAAAAAAAAGACAACACTTCCCCTAAAAAAGTCACCACTTCCGCTTATCAAAATTCAACTTACATTGAGTCCCGCAGAACTCAACTTAAGTCGAATTTTACCTAAGTCAGAATTTCCTAAATGCTTACGGAACACTCGCAACTATGTGTGCTGAATTTGATTGAAGCAAAAAAGAATTGTTCAACGAACATGTAAATAGAATTATTTATTCAATTTTTTTTTCTCATGCGCAGGAAAAATTACAAAAGTGTACAAAATTACAAAAATTATAAAATTAGAAAAAGAGAGAGGAGACAGGCATAACGTCAGCAAGTTTTACCTTTCGAGCATTGTTGACAGAAATTAACTCTCCAGCTGATAAGCATGCCACTGTGGAAGTTGAGGGCTGTGGAGATTTAGAATGGGATTTTTTTAAACACATCACAAAATTTCTCTGCAGCTGCAGAATCGGCACTGGTGACTTAACTGTATACTTTAACGTTTCGGAAACCAGCACGATGCTTGAACCTATTAAGCCACCCGCTGCTTGCCATGAACTTGGCTTGGGGTTCAGGGTACTTATCCTTAACATCTTCATAAATAATTCTTGCTTTTGCTTGAATCGCCATTTGACTTAGGGACACTCGCTTCTAAATCTGATTTTCCATCCATATTAATAATAGCTTTTCCATCTTCGATATAGCACATGAACACTGTTGATCTTAAATGGGTTGATCCTTTAACATGTTATTTTATATGCACACTATCCCTTAAAATAGTATTCACTGTTGAAGCAGCAAGACCTAATTCCGTATAACAGATTAGCATTAGTAGAGGCATATGATGCAAGAAAGCAAGCTTATGCAGCATCAGACAAGAAAAAAAAAAAACCCTTCCACTTCACCCCAACCGTTGGTTCGAAATACCTGTCCAGCTGAGCCTTAAATTTATTTAGGCTATCAACTTCCACAACAAGGGATGGAAGTCTGTTCCACCAACCAACTACCCGCTGGCTAAAGGCAAATTTCCGCACATCTATCCTACTTCTGTCTTTCCTCAATTTGAATTTATGCCCTCTCAGGTGATTATTCTGAGCAAGAGGCAGTATCCCATCAGCACTGAGCATGCTCAAATCATTCAAGGCTTTGTACACCTCTATCAGATCACCTCGCTGGTGCCTAGTCTCCAGACACTGTAATTTGCAAATCTTCAGCCTTTCTTCGTAAGAGCAACCCTTCGTTCCGTTCACTAACCTTGTTGCCCTTCTCTGTACTCGTTCCAGCAGCTCTACATCCTTCTTGAAATGAGGCCTCCAGACCTGTATACAGTACTCAAGGTGCGGCCTGACCATTGCCTTATACAAGGGAATAATCACCTGCCTATCCCTGCTAGAAAAATTCCTGTATATCATTGATAAGACACCATGAGCTACTCTTGCAGCCTGTCTGCACTGCTCAGAGAACTTCATATCTGCCTGAACAATCACCCCCAGGTCCTTTTCATTCTTTACCACTGTCAGTGTAGTACCACAGAGTTGATACGTTGCTCTAGGGTTGCTGTTTCCCGTATGTAGTACTTTACATTTGTCAATGTTAACTTCATTTGCCACCTCTCAGCCCATCTGCTCAACCTTTCCAGATCCTGTTGCAGCAGCATAGCGTCAGTAGCATCCTTAACAACCCTTTGTATCGTCTACAAACTTGGACATTAAGCTTGATATACCATCATCAATATTATTTATATATACAGAAAACAACAATGGACCAAACACTGAACCCTGAGGGACTCCACTAATAACATTAGTCCATGATAAGCAGTGCCCATTAATTACCACTCTCTGCCTTCTGCCACTCAACCATACCTTTATCCATAGCAACAATTTGCCACCAATGCCACACTGCTCCAATTTGTGCAGCAGTCTTCCATGTGCAACAGTATCAAAAGCCTTTCTAAGATCCAAATATATAATATCAAAGTTATTCCCTGCATCCAATTCTTTTGTGACTACATCATAGTATCCAATCAAATTGGTCAGGCAAGACCTACCCTTAACAAAACCATGTGTGTCTGAGCTATAACTGAATTCTTGTCAAGATGATCCTGCAGTGCTTCTTTAACCAGTGCTTCCATTAAGTTTCCTGGAACAGAAGTTAAACTCACAGGTCTATAATTACTTGTGTCAGCCTTTGATCCTCCTTTGTGAATTGGGGTTACATTTGCACATCTCCAGTCTGTAGGTACCTCCCCTGAGTCCAAGGAAGTTCTCATAATTATGGCTAATGAATTGCTTACTTCCTTTGCTGCCTCCTTTAATACAACTGGATAGATCCCATCCACCCCAGGTGCCTTTCTTGTATTTATCTTCAACCATTTCTCCTCCACTTTACTCTCAATTATTACAAAATCATCTAGCTCACTGCCAGAGTTTGCTTCCCCTCTGGCATTCCCCTTCCTGAATAACTCCTCATGTGTGAATGTAGATGCAAAATATTCATTTAGTTTGTTAGCTACCTGAGCAGAATCATGAACAGTTGAACCATCGATATCAAGTGGATCAATCTGATTCATCCCCTTCCTTCTAGAGTTTACATAATGCTGTTTTTTTTTGCATCCTTTGCCAAAGATTTCTCGTAATCTGCCTTCACCTGCCTAACCTTCTTTGTAACTTGGTCACAGATCAACTTATATCTATCATAGGCTTCTGTGCCACATGTTAATTTATATGCATCCCATGCATTTTTCTTCTCTGCCATATGTCGCATTAGTTCATCTGACATCCATTTAGGCCTGAACCTTGAACAATATTTCTTAGTTGGTATGTAAAGCCTAGTAGCTTCCAAGATAAGTTCTTTGCATGCTTCCCATTTTGAGTTTGCTGTTGGTAACATCATCAGTTGGTCCCGCTGTATAGAATTTAAATACTGTCTCAGACCATCGTAGTCGCCTTCACCCCTCATGGTAGTTACCTCCTTGAGTAAATCCCACTTCAGCACACTGTGATCACTGCCACCTAGTGGTTCCTGTATCTGCAGATTTTTAATGCATATAGAATCACTACTGATAATCAAATCAAGAGTATTGCTCCCTCTAGTTATCTCCCGAACATGCTGATTTAGAAAACAATCATCCAATAAATCCACAAAAGCCTTGCTAGTGTGTGAGTGACCAACCCACAAATTCCAGTCAATACCTGGGAAATTAAAATCCCCCATTATAAGACTCCGATTTACTGGCCCACTCTATTTCCCTGTAGAGTGGGCCTGTAGAGTAGTTTCTTATTATCCTCATTAGAGTCATTAGGCCTATAGCACACTCCTACTCTCAATTTTGATCTCCCAATGCTTATGTCACACCAAATTGACTCGACACTGCACTGTCCAGCGATGTCGACTGGCTTCACTTCTTTGGATTTTATGTGTTTCTTAACTAATAGCATAACCCCTCCTCCCTTCCTATCCTTTCTGTAGATGTTGTACTCCCCAAATTCCAGTTCTGCATTACTTATATCTGTGGGACACTACGTCTCTGATATCCCAACAATATCCGCCTTTGATGCTTTGAGCAATATCTCAAATTCATCAAATTTATTTACCAAACTCCTAGCATTGGTGTACACGCAAGTATACATGCACCTGTTCTTTTTCTTAGCTACCCTAACACAACCCATGTGTTTACTTGTACTCCAATGACTCCCAGCAGTCTCTGAAATATCCTGCATCTTATTTTCCAGGCTGCTGCTCATTCCAATAGAAGCAGTGCAAGAATCACTCTCACCTCTGCCAGTGGCTACTGTTAATCTATTAGTCCTTGTATCCCCCCTATCTAGCAATTTTCCGACACACCTAACACTGCCTCGATAGCATCAGCAAATATTCTTGCACCCTTTCTATTTAAGTGTATCCCATCCCTGTAGAAGCAGTCTCTCCTGTTAACAAGTACAGACCAGGCTGAAAAAAATTCTACCCCTTGAGCCTTGCACAATCTTTCCAATTCCGAATTGATTGACAGGGTTCTCATCATATACTCCCTCCTATCATGTCTGGGCAGAATTGCAGACACTTTCAAATTCAACCCTAATTCTCGGCTTTTTTTCAACAGTGACCTGTACTTGTTAAGTAATTCCGCTGGTCTCCTACTCTTAATATCATTAGTGCCAACGTGTATAACTATATCACCTTTTGTGCCCTTAAAAGATGATATCCGCTCTACAATGTCATCAACCTTTGCCCCTGGCAGACATACCCTGGTCCTGTTCCACCTATCCTTTTTTACAAAGCATGTTTCCCCATTTCCCTGACAATAGAGACAACAACTACTAGTTCCTTTGGAACCAGCGCATTCTGCCTTGGGGGTTGCCGCTGTGTTGCGTGATGCCCAAGTGCAAGCTCTGGCATTGGTGTGGGCAGCTGAGAGCTTGATGGGCCCCCTCACTTTTAATCCTTCGAGGGCATCCACCCTGTCCTTCAAGCTCTCATATAGGCCCATAACAACGCTGAGTTGTCGCCTGATTTCCTTACACTCCTTGCATTGCACCCATACAAAGACATCTCCCATGGCAGTATCATGTCCCATACTTGACTGCTCCACAAACATCAAGCAAATAGTGCATTTTAAAAGGCTGTGACAAACGTTGATCATAACCAATCACAAACGTCGTGCTTCGTACTTCTTAATTAATCATCTTCGTTTCTAAATCAATTTTGTTTCATTTCCTAGCACTGCCAGCAGTTGCACTTTCCATTGGTCCCTTCCCTTCACCACTGTAGTAAGTAAATAGGAATGAAGAGAAATTCTGAAAATTTATTTTATGTTTTTTATATGATTGAATATTTCAGTGAAGAGGATACATGTTTCACCATAATATATACCGTTATATATTCACCATAATATATACCATTATATATATATATACCATAATACCGTTTCACCATAATACCGTAACATAAAAACCCACAGAATTCCAGTTATTAGTATTATCGCAAATGCAATAAGATCGAGTTTACTACCTGTTTATAATAGATTGCACTAACCGAAAAGTCGAATAAACCAGAAAGTGCAAATTGTTTTTACTGTTTTATGGTAATGACCTCCAGAAATGTGTTTTAGAAAAATATCACAAAGGCGTTCAAAACTGATTCTTATACAGGGTGTTTCAGTTAAACGTTTCAGAACTTCTAAGAGGGGTAGGGTACATTCTGACAATTCGAAATCATATAGCAATGTGGGGTTGGAAATGCTTTCCTGAAGCGGTGTTGTACACAGAAGCACCATAAAGAAAAGAGACCGTAAGTGAGAAATCGTTTTAATAATACATGAAAAGAAGCAAAAGGTACATGGATTAAAGTAAGTGTTCGAAGTTTCCTCCACGGGCTACAATGCACGCCTCACATCTCCGACGCATGGACATCCGAACATTCTGGAATACTCCAGGTGAATTTCGAATTTCTTCGGCAGCTACTGCGATTCTTGCAACCAGCTCCTCAGCATTGTCAACAGGGGTGTCATAAACTAGCGATTTCATATGACCCCAGAAATAAAATCAAGACATGATAGGTCGGGTGACCGAGCAGGCCAACGCACGGGACCACCACGTCCGATCCACTGTTGACCAAATGTGACATCCAGGTAGTTACGAACATCTCCGCTATAATGGGCAGGGGCTTCATCGTGTTGGAACCAAATTGTCTGTTGTGTCGATGCAGAAATCTGTTCATCTCTCAAAAGTTGTGGCAATACTTGCTGCAGAAAGATCAAGTAGATAGGTCCGGTTAGACGACACGGTAACAGCTAAGGTCCGATGAGGTGATCTCCCATAATACCGGCCCATACATTGACCGAAAATCGAATCTGTGCTGCACGACGTTGTATTGCATGCGGGTTCTCGACCGCCCAGATATGGTCGTTATGCGTGTTGAAAATTCCTTCCCTTGTGAAGGATGCCTCATCGGAAAACAACACTTCAGCAGGAAAAAGGGGATTTGTAGCACATTTTCCAAGGTACCACTGTGCGAAAGCAATACGAGGTGCATAATCCTCTGGTTGCTGTGTCTGGACACGCTGCACGTGAAACGGATGCATGTCTTGTTCTCGGAGAATCCTCCAGACGCTGCAATGGGAAACCCCGACTGTGTTTGCTAGACTTCGTGTACTCATTCTTGGATTCCCCTGTACATGCTGAAGCACATTCTGTTCGACGGCTGGAGTCCGTGCTGTTCTTACCCTGTCCCTGTCAGCTCTTTCAAATGAACCTCTCTCAGCTAACCTCTGGTGCAGTCTTGCAAAGAAATTATGACTGGGAATACAGCTCGTCGGATATCGTTCCGCGTACAAACGCTGTGCGGCTGGCCCACTACAATTTGCAGCCCCTTACGCCAAATGCATATCGGCTAACTCTGCGTTCGTGTAATCATCCATCCTACTAACTTGGAGTTCTTGTGCGAAATTAAGATTCCCTGCACTAAAGCTCGGAATTTTCGATTCTGCCCATTGGTATATGATTTCGAGTTGTCAGGATGTACCCTACCCCTCTTAGAAGTTCTGAAACGTTTAACTGAAACACCCTGTATAACGGAACATATGATAAGATAAAATTAAATTTCCACACATTAAAATTTCCACCATTATTTTAAGTTTGCACCAGCAGGCAAAAATTTATGTAAAGTTGAATTTCCTTAAGTCGAGTATTACGTAAGCTGGGGAGTGCCTGTACTGCACTGCACTTCAATACATATATATATATATATATATATATATATATACACATATTTGTATATACTGCTGGGCCCACACAGAAAAAAAATGCATACAATATGCATACTCAAAAAAAGGTCAAACCAGATTTCACTGCATTCTCTCAGATTTCCCCTTGGTGTTTAGTCTCCAATCTATAAACTGTGCCTTTGGACTCTCTTTCTCGCACGACCATGAAAAGACTGCAGAGTTGTAGTTTCTTATAGCTGTCTTTGAGCAATTTGAGAAGTTTGAGGCCTGTTTCTGAATGCAGCTTTCAGATCTGAATACAATATTCCACATGCAATCTCACAACTAACTTATATAACTGAACTAGAACCTCCTTTTCTCCATATCAATAAATTATACAGGTATAAATAAATTATACAGGTATAAATTATACCTGTATAATTTATTGATTATGACAGCCTTTAAAAAAGTAAAGTGCAGCCATTATCAACCCACTGCAGGATGGAAGCCTCCTCAACAATTCATGCTGAGGGAAATGGACCATAATCTGCCACGCTTGTCCAGTACGGGTTGGCAGATCGTACTACTCTCTAAATATAGTGCGTTATTATTCTCCAGTTGCAAGACTCTCTTACGTTAACACACCACACTAAATTTTTCATGGATTAAAAAGAAAAAAATCAAAAATACTTTTTCCTAATTAAGTTGACAATAATTAAATTAAGCATATGGTGATAAAGTATTTTAGCAACAAGATATAGTATCTTCTCACCTGATGAACTGCCAGATTGCACATGTCACAAAAGAGGATGGCATTTGAATTTTGACATTCCCCATCATTACATATGCAGCAAACTGCATCTTCATCTATAGAAGGATTCGGATCCTTTCCTGTAGACTGACTCTGAAAGTATGATTCTTTTTCTAACCGGTCCATAAGTAATTCAAATGTGTCAGCAGATACTTCTTGCACACCATCTGAATTCCGTTTTTCATTCATCAAGTCTAACCAGGCACAATCCTTAAAGAACAAAATTTTAAAAAGTTAATAAAATATGCTATTACATATTTTGTTTTGGGCAATAGCCTCAGGTTACGAAGAAGTTAACTAATGTATAAGTTTGTGCAATGGCATCATGTCTATACTTAGCCAACTACTAAGTAGTTACAAAATGGCATCATTTAAGTATATCTCATATTGTGAATACCTTCACAACGAGTTACCATGATATTGCACTACCTCAAATAAGTAATGTTTTCCCAATGGAAAAGACTACTGTTACTTATTCTCGGGCGGATATCACCACCCAGACGACTCCGTTTCAGAACTTATTGGCTCTTCATTGGTGGATGGGCAGATACCCTGGTGTTGCACTGATGACAAGCCAGCTGCAAAGTGTTTACTTATTTGAGGTAGTGCAATAACATGGTAACTCATTGTGAAGGTATTCACAATATGACATATACTTAAATGATGTCATTTTGTAACTACTTAGTAGTTGGCTACATATAGACATGATGCCATTGCACAGTTATATGTTAGCTAATTTCTTCGTAACCTGAGGCTATTGCCTTAAACAAAATATGTAATTCTTAATTACTGCACACCATCAGGCATCTCTCATATTGTGGAATTATACTTCGCAACTGGGTTGTCATCACTGCAACACCAGGGTACCTGCCCACCCACCCACCCACCAATGAAGAGCCAATAAGCTCTGAGACAGTGCCATCTGGGTGGTGGTATCTGCCAAGAATAAGTAACAGCAGTCTTTTCCATTGGTGATGCCTTACTTATTTGAGGTAGCATAATATCATGGTAACTCGTTGTGAAGGTATTCACAATATGAGATATACTTAAATGATGCCATTTTGTAACTGCTTAGTAGTTGGCTACATATAGACATGATGCCATTGCACAAACCTATACTTAAAATATGCTATTTAATATTGAATTCCATGTAGGGTTAACAAATTAATCTTCAACACATCATATGGAGAATCTTTCAAAGAAACAGTTTTTCTCTAAAAGCTAAAATAATATATTATGACACAAACACAAACTAATTTCTTAAATAACTAATCAAAAAAGTAAAAAGAAACAAATAAAAATTACTTACTGACAAGTTAAAAGTTACAAGGTTACATCATTTAATACATATTATATTGATTAACAAATACAACTGAACTCTCCCTCCAGAAGAAAGAAAAAAATGGGAAAGGAGTAGAAACAACTCAAAATTATAAATTACACCAAAAAAGTAATAAAGATAAAAATAATCATTTGGTAACACTATCACACAACTAATCTTCTTGACAGTGTTTGGTACAAACAGAGGAACATTCTGAAAGTATAAATTAAATGAGGTAGATAGTATGAATCAGAGCTGTAATATATTGAGGTAAACTCCTCTTATTATTTTATAAATATTAAATGTGGTGTAATCACTAATTATGCCTAAATTAAAAAATACTCATTTATACCATACATTGATGCTGAATTCAATAAGAACTATTTGAGAGGTGCTAACTGCTACCAAGCAATTAAGTAAGCAAAAATTATCAAGAAATCTTTTGAAACTGCAAAGTAACACAGACATAAAAACCAAATAAACAAGCATGAGTGCAGCTGCACTTGCCCAGGGAAACAGGAAGGCATAGGATCCTGCAAGGTAAAGCACAACTGTTGTGCAAAATAAAGCCAGAAACCCTTGACTTGATCCTCACTAAAGATCAAAGTATTATCAGAGATTTGACAGTGTAGGAACCTCTAGCAGATAGCAACAATGATGTTCACTGCACCCAGAAGTGAACACAAACATCTGCTAAGAGAAATAATAACACAAAAATGAAAAGAAAGGTTTTGGTAGCCAGAGTAACAACTCAGTCAGGATATATATACAATGATGATTTCCTAAACTCACATTTCTGTCATGGTCAAATATTAGAGCAAAGAGACCATGGATTCCCAATGCAAGTGAAAAATGACATGTTGACCTAAAATACCTGCTTAAATATGAATGACTGATTACAATATTGACTACCATGGCCCTATTCAACTATCAGACAATGGTCAGACCACACCTTGAGTACTGTATACAGGTCTGGAGGCCTCATTTTAAGAAGGATGTAGAACTGTTGGAACGAGTACAGAGAAGGGCAACAAGATTAGTGAATGGAACAAAGGGTTGCTCTTACGAAGAAAGGCTTAAGTTTTGCAAATTACAGTGTCTGGAGACTAGGCACCTGCGAGGTGATCTGATTGAGGTGTATAAAGTCTTGAATGGTTTGAGCATGCTCAATGCTGATGGGATTCTTCCTCTTGCTCAGAATAATTGCCTGAGAGGGCATAAATTCAAATTAAGGAAAGATGGTTGTAGGATAGATGTGCAGAACCTTTAGCCAGCGGGTGGTTGATTGCTGGAACGAACTTCCATCTGTCGTTGTAGAAGTTGATAGCTTAAATAGATTCGAGGTGGAACTTGACAAACATTTGGAGCGAGTGGATGGGTGAAATAAGGGTTTTTTTTTTTTTTTTTTTTTCTGGCTGATGCTAAATAAGCTTGCTTTCTTGCATCATGTGCCTTTGCTAATGCTAATGCTATCATCCAAGGATGCTAAACTAAAAACAGAAAAAATAAAACAAAGAATGTTTTAGTCTAATTAACCCTTATTTCTTGCATCATAGGATCACTTTGCTGTAAAAGCATGCCATGACAGAAATGCAGGTTTTGGGAATTTTCACAGTAGCAGATGTCCTGCAATCAAGCTGTTACTGTCATTCCGCAAACTTCCTTTTCTTTTTCAGTTATTATTTCTCTTAGCAAGATACTCCCTTTCCCCTTTTTATGTTCCTTTTCAGCAATGTGGAGAAAGGTTCCTAAGCAATATTTCAGGCAGCAGTTGTAACTTACCTTGAAGGATCCCATGCAGCTGAATTTCCTTGGTGAGTGCAGGCTGTTTTACCTTGATTCTCATGTCTTTTTTATTTTGAGTTTGCTTAATAATTCTGTTCGTTTAATTGCTTAGTAGCAGGTAATACTTCAAGCATTTTCCTTGTTGCAACCAGCAACAATTTTCATATATGACAGAAAGTTAACCCCAGGGGCTCATATCTGGTGAGTATGGGCTTGGCACACCCAGGGTCCTGAGCTGGATATCATCATTCTCTTCTTGGTGATTCCCTTCTCTCTCTCTCTCTCTCTCTCTCTCTCTGGGTAACTTGGAAATTTTTTTTTTTTAGCTGGTGCAGCATAAGCTCAGGCTTCCTAGCACTATATGGCTAATAATAATAAGAGCAATTTTTAATTTAGACATCATATGCAATATTCTTCATAATGCTAATAGAATGCCAAGCCCTGTACTTATTCTAAATATATAATTATGATCCAGTATACAAGGTCTGAAGCATCTATATAGCCTTAATAACTTACAAATTCTTCTCAACCAAACTGTATTTTGATATATAGATACTGATTTTTCCATTTCTGTCATATGATTGGTTAAGCCAGAGTAACAACTCAGTCAGGATATATATACGATAGGCTAGACATAACAATAATAGGCACCTCCGTAGCCAGGTGGGCAAGAGCAGCAGTGCGTAGCACACGCTTCTTGATTAGACCGGGTTCGAGCCCGTAACCACCAAATAACAGAGGATGTGGAAAGATCAGAGAATGACCACCGCATATCCCCAGAGCAATATGGCCTTAGTTGCTAATGCTCCAAATAACAACAACATAACAATAATAACAGAAGGAACTGGAAAGTTGCTGGAGAGGCCTTCATCCTGCAGTGGATTGAAAATGGCTGATGATGATGATGATGAACAATAATAATAAAACTTTGTGGCCTCACATATCAATTTTTTACATCGTGACGGTTAGCATAAAATGTAAGATTAATGTTGATTGGTGCAATTATCAATAAATAAAATTATTATATTTTCTTTTTTTTTTTTTTTTTTTTTTTTTTTTCCATGATGGAGCTATTTAGGAAAAAACTCAGACAGAATCCATGCCAGAAGTTTATAAAACTCTAACAAGGAACTAAATGATTTTGTGATGACTGATAGGAAAGCGGAAGAGAAACCGTTGAAAATGAACATAAAAAGGCACATGGGGTGGATGGAATCTACCCAATTATATTAAGGGGGTAAGTAAATGTTTAGCCATAATTATGAGAGCATTCTTGGATTCAGGGGAGCTCCCTAAGAACTGGAGATGTACGAAATGTATCCCCAATTCATAAAGGGGGATTGAAAGGCAATGTGAGTAATTACAGACCTGTTAGCTTAAAGTCTGTTCCAGAGAAAATAATGCAGTCACTGGTCAAAGAAGTAATGAAGGACCATCTTGGACAGGCATGCAATTAATTATACTGCAATCACAGAATGGATTTGTCAAGGAGCAGTCTTGTCTAACCAATCTGATAATGCAGTGACAAAGACAATGTTGCACATAAAAGACTGCTGTATAAACAGAGCAATGTGGCATTAAGGGTGAGTTACTGCTATGAATAAAGCAATAGTTAAGTGGAAGAAGACAGAGAGTGGTTATCAGTGGGCACTGCTCTTCATGGAATAATGTTATCAGTGTAGTACCGCAGTGTTCAGTGCTCGGCCCACTGTAATTTTCAATATTTATCAATGATATTGACAAAGGTATATCAAGCTTAATGTCTAAGTTTGCAGATGATACAATGGTTGGCAGGGTGGTTAACGTCAGTCATCAGAGTGAGCTACTGCAACAAGATCTACGAAAATTGGGTCGATGAGCTGAGAAATGGCAGTTGAAGTTTAACATTGACAAATGCAAGGTACTGCATATGGGTAGCAGTAATCCCAGGGTAACTTATCACCTGTCTAGTACTACACTCGGGGTAGTATAGAATGAAAAAGACCTGAGGGTAATTGTGCAGCAAGACATGAAATTCTTCTTTCATGTCTTGCTGAACAATTACATGCTGCCAGGACAGCTCATGGGGTTTTGTAAATGATATACAAGAACTTTGCTAGTAGGGATACGAAGGTGGGTATTCCATTGCACACAATTCTGAAGGCTTCATTGCTAGGAAAATTGCTGTTGAACCTAAAACCCTACAAGGACAACAACAGCCTCATTTTAGGAAGGATATGGATGTGTTAGAAAGGGTGCAAAGAAGGACAAATGTGATTGGGGAAGGGAACGAAAGGGTGGTCTTACCAAAAAAGGCTTCAGTTCTGCAAATTGCAGTACCTACAAACACTGGAAATCTGCAAGGTGATCTGATTGAGGTGTTTAATGGTTCAGTTCTGTACATTGCTTTATCTGCAGACTAGGAACCTGCAAGATGATCTGATTAAGGTGTTTAAGGCTTTGGATGGAGTGAGAAAGCTCAATGCTCATGGCATTCTTCCTAATGCTCAGAGAGGGGACATAAATTCAAACTGATGAAGGATGGTTGCAGAGGTTTGCCTTCAGCCATTGGGTGGCTGAACGTTGGAATATATTTGTGACCTGTCAAGTGATGAACCCCATATTTGGGTCCCAGATAAGAACAGTCAAGTGTATATTGCTCTGTCTGAAGGTGATCTAGTTTAATTGAGAGAGTATTTGTCAGGGAAATGTGTAAATTTTTTGTAATAAAGACAGGTGGTCCAGAATCAGAGAGTGTTTGCCAGGAGCAACAATTGATGATATTACCTACAGATTGCCAGATTTTAAGGGGGGGGGGGGGGTTAAAGAGAGCATTATTATTCAAGTGGGGGCTAATAATATTAAATGCACATGACCTGTGCATCTAATATCATTAAAATAGAACTGTGCTGAAAAAATGCTGCTATTTAAGTCAGAACGTGTATGTGTCTACAATTCTGCCCAGACATGATAGGAGGATTATATGTTGAAAGCCTTGTGGATTAACTCAAGACTACAGGGAATATGCAAAGTTCTCGTGGGGAAATTTTTATCACTGTGGCCTACATTTGTAGCCAGAAGGAATCTATTTTGTAGAAATAGTATTAATTTGAACAAAGGTGGTGCAAGGATTTTTGCCAGTATCAATGAGTACAACTTAAAGGTTCAGGGAAACTACTAGTTAGGTGGAGATGGGTAATTTAGATTCATGTTTATCTGATGATATGGGTCAAAGTAATGCTTACACTCGCCTCAAGAATTCTTGATTGTTGCCACAACAGCTGATGTTGATAAGATGTTCTAAGGTTAGCAGTGTTTCAAATGAAGGAAAGGATAAAGCTTGGAATACAAACTGAAATAACTTCAAGGAGTGTGTCAGGGTAGTAAACTATAAAAGATTATTAAGTCTTAACTGTGTCTACAGTAATGTCAGGTGTGTTGTCAATAAAATGGTTCTGAATTTGAATTCTTGGTTAGGACAACCACTGCTAACAAAATAGGGCTAAAAATACATGTGGGGATACACATATATCCCCACATGTATAATTTGTTATCCCCAATAGAAATTGGGGATAACAAATTCTGTACGTATAATGTATATAATGAAGACAGAAAGGATAGAGGGGTCATGCTTCTTATCAAAAGCAGCCTGGGTACAAAAAGAGCTTTAGATGAGTCTGAAGTTACGTCTGCCAGCAAAAAAATCTGTGTAGTGTGAGTTAGCATTAGCATTAGTAGAAGCCATTTGATGCAAGAAAGCAAGCTTATGCAGCATCAGCCAAAAAAAAAAAAAAAAAAAAACCCCACTTCCACTTCACCCCTCTGTTCGTTCAAAATACCTGTCCAGCTGAGCCTTAAACTTATTTAGGCTATCAACCTCCACGACAAGGGATGGAAGTCTGTTCCACCAACCAACCACCCGCTGGTTAAAGGCAAATTTCCGCACGTCTATCCTACATCTGTCTTTCCTCAATTTGAATTTATGCCCTCTCAGGTGATTATTCTGAGCTAGAGGAAGAATCCCATCAGCATTGAGCATGCTCAAACCATTCAAGGCTTTATACACCTCTATCAGATCACCTCGCTGGTGCCTAGTCTCCAGACACTGTAATTTGCAAAACTTAAGCCTTTCTTCGTAAGAGCACCCCTTTCTTCCATTCACTAATCTTGTTGCCCTTCTCTGTACTCGTTCCAGCAGCTCTACATCCTTCTTGAAATGAGGCCTCCAGACCTGTATACAGTACTCTGGGTGTGGCCTGACCATTGCCTTATACAAGGGAATAATCACCTCCTTATCCCTGCTGGAAAAATTCCTTTATATCATTGACAATACTCCATGAGCTACTCTTGCAGCCCGTCTGCACTGCTCAGAGAACTTCATATCTGCCTGCACAACCACCCCCAAGTCCCTTTCATTCTCTACCACTGTCAGTGTAGTACCACAGAGTTGATACGTTGCTCTGGGGTTGCTGTTTCCCATGTGTAGTACTTTACATTTGTCACTGTTAAACTTCATTTGCTACCTCTCAGCACATCTGCTCAACCTTTCCAGATCCTGTTGCAGCAGCATAGTGTCAGTAGTGTCCTTGACAACCCTGCCAACCTTTGTATCATCTGCAAACTTGGACATTAAGCTTGATATACCATCATCAATATCATTTATAAATACAGAAAACAATAATGGACCCAACACTGAGCCCTGAGGGACTCCACTAATAACATCAGTCCACGATGAGCAGTGTCCATTGATTACCACTCTCTGTCTTCTCCCCCTCAACCACCCCTTTATCCATAGCAGCAATTTGCCTCCAATGTCACACTGCTCCAATTTGTGTAGCAGTCTTCCATGTGCAACAGTATCAAAAGCCTTTCTAAGATCCAAGTATATAATATCAAAGCTATTCCCTGCATCCAGTTCTTTTGTGACTGCATCATAGTATCCAATCAAATTGGTCAGGCAAGACTTCCCCTTAACAAAACCATGCTGTGTCCGAGCTATAACTGAAGTCTTGTCTAAATGATCCTGCAGTGCTTCTTTAACCAGTGCCTCCATTAATTTTCCTGGAACAGAAGTTAAGCTCACAGGTCTATAATTACTTGTGTCAGCCTTTGATCCTCGTTTGTGAATTGGGGTCACATTTGCACATTTCCAGTCTGTGGGTACCTCCCCTGAGTCCAAGGAAGCTCTCATAATTATGGCTAAGGGTTTGCTTACTTCCTTTGCTGCCTCCTTTAATATAACTGGATAGATCCCATCCACCCCGGGTGCCTTTCTTGTGTTTATCTTCAACAATTTCTCCTCCACTTTACTCCCAGTTATTTCAAGATTCTGTAGCTTACTGCTAGAGTTGAATACACCTCTGGCATTCCCCACGCTGAATAACTCCTCATGTGTGAATGTCGATGCAAAATATTCATTTAGTTTGTTAGCTACCTGAGCAGGATCATCAACAGTTGACCCATCAATATCAAGTGGACCAATCTGATTCATCCCCTTCCTTCTAGAGTTTACATAAGTAAAGAACTCTTTGCTGTTTTTCTTTGCATCCCTTGCCAAGGATTTCTCATAATCTGCCTTCGCCTGCCTAACCTCCTTTGTAACTTGGTTGCATATTAACTTGTATCTATCATAGGCTTCTGTGTCATGTGTTAATTTGTAAGTATCCCATGCATTTTTCTTCTCTGCCATATGCCTCATTAGTTCATCTGACATCCATTTTGGCCTAAACCTTGAACAATATTTCTTAGTTGGAATGTAAAGCCTAGTAGCTTCCAAGATAAATTCTTTGAATGCTTCCCATTTTGAATTTGCTGTTGGTAACATCATCAGTTGGTCCCACTGTACAGAATTTAAATACTGTCTCAGTCCATCGTAGTCACCTTTACGGAAGCAATAACCCTTCCCTTTACCCCTAATGGTAGTTACCTCTGTGAGTAAATCCCACTTCAGCACACTGTGATCACTGCCACCTAGTGGTTCATTTATCTGCAGATTCTTAATGCATGAAGAATCACTGCTGATAATCAAATCAAGAGTATTACTCCCTCTTGTTGCCTCCCGAACATGCTGATGTAGAAAACAATCAACCAATAAATCCACAAAAGCCCAGCTAGTGTGTGATTGACCAGGCCCCAAATTCCAGTCAATATCTGGGAAATTAAAATCTCCCATTATAAGACTCTGATTTACTGGCCCACTATTTCCCTGTACAGTTTCTTATTATACTCATCAGAGTCATTAGGCCTATAGCACACTCCTACTCTCAATTTTGATCTCCCAATGCTTATGTCACACCAAACTGACTCAACATTGCACTGTCCAGCGATGTCGACTGGCTTCACTTCCTTGGTTTTTATGTGTTTCTTAACTAATAGCATAACCCCTCCCCCCTTCCTATCCTGTCTACCCTTTCTGTAGACATTGTACTCCCCAAATTCCAGTTCTGCATCCCTTATATCTGTGTGACACCACGTCTCTGATATCCCAACAATATCTGCCTTTGATGTTTTGAGCAATACCTCAAATTCATCAAGTTGTTGGAAGAAGAGTTAGTTGGAAGAAAAAGTATAAATAAGGTGGGAAGATTGTGAAGAATACGATGCGGCCAAGGCTGTGTATGAGAAAGCATTGGCTAAGAGAGCAAAGAATGGAGACAAGGAATTTTTCATATATGTGTGTGAATAAAATGAAAAAGAAAGCTAATCAGATCTGAACCTTGTACACTTGGTGTGGGAAATTCTTAGATAACCCAGATGAGGTATCGGATGAACTAATAAGTACTTTGCATCAGTCTTTATTGATGAAGGGCCCTTCATGTTGAGAAGAGGCAGTGAGGCGGAGCTATATTAAATTAGTGACTTCGTAATTACAGTTGACTGTTTATTAGAAAAATTTTAAAGCATAAAAGCAAGTAAGCTCCAGATTTGATGGCATATACCCAGTAGTTTTGTGAGAGAGAGAGAGAGAGAGAGAGAGAGAGAGAGAGAGAGAAATTAATGAGGGCATCTTTGGACTCGGGGGTGGGGTGGGGTGGGGTGGAGGAAATTCGTTTGGATTGGAGAAGTACAAACGTATCGCCAATACATTAAGGCGGTTGTAAGAGTGAAGTTGGTATCTACAGGCCAGTCAGTCTGACTTCAATGGTAAGGAAAATCTTAGACACAACTACACTGAAAAACAAATGTTGGGTCATATCTTGTTACGAGCGTGATCGTAAGTTTACAGTTTTAACATTTTGGAGTGCCAAACACAGAAATAGTGCTTAAAATGGCATATTGGCACTTGCTCTTTGGAAAAAAAAAGTAGTTTTTTTTTTTATATTTATACAAAGTATTTTTTTTATTTGTATGGCAGTAAGAACGACAGCTGTGTTTGACAGCTATGAACATACCTGTCAAACACAGGACCTTTTCACCTTTCACTTGTATTCAGCTTTGAGAGCATCCCTTTTCACCATCCAACAATAATTGGCTAACATGGCAGCACTCCACTTGCTTTTGTATATTTGTTCCATTGCTGTGATGTCGTCATGGAAGCACTCACCATGTTCATCGCTGACGGCACCACATGACAGGAAGAAATACATGTGTGAGTGCAAGAAATGCATCTTCAATGACATGTTTCACCCCCAGTTTTTCATAAGTAAAGAGATCTTCCACAACTTTAACATCTCCTAGAAAATTTCCTAACATAAAAACAGAGCGGGTGGAATGTGCATGTGAGTGTGCATGCAGGTGCACACGCAGTTTCTGCACCAAAACAGTAAAAAGTTCTTATAAATATATTAGCATTAGCATTAGTAGAGGCATATGATGCAAGAAAGCAGGCTTATGCAGCATAATCAAAAAAAAAAAAAAAAAAAAAACCACTTCTACTTCACCCCTCCGTTTGTTCGAAATACCTGTCCAGCTGAGCCTTAAATTTATTTAGGCTCTCAACTTCCACGACAAGGGATACAAGTCTGTTGCACCAATCAACTGCCCGCTGGCTAAAGGCAAATTTCTGCACTTCTATCCTACTTCTGTCTTTCCTCAATTTGAATTTATGCCCTCTCAGGTGATTATTCTGAGCAAGAGGAAGAATCCCATCAGCATTGAGCATGCTCAAACCATTCAAGTCTTTATACACCTCTATCAGATCACCTCGTCGGTGCCTAGTCTCCAGACACTGTAATTTGCAAAACTTAAGCCTTTCTTAAGAGTGCCCCTTTGTTCCATTCACTAATCTTGTTGCCCTTCTCTGTACTTGTTCCAGCAGCTCTACATCCTTCTTGAAACGAGGCCTCCAGACCTGCATACAGTACTCAAGGTGTGGCCTGACCATTGCCTTATACAAGGGAATAATCACCTCCTTATCAATGCTAGAAAAATTCCTGTATATCATTGGCAAGACACCATGAGCTACTCTTGCAGCTCGTCTGCACTGCTCAGAGAACTTCATATCTGCCTGCACAATTACCCCCAGGTCCTTTTCATTCTCTACCACTGTCAGCGTAGTACCACAGAGTTGATACGTTGATCTCGGGTTGCTGTTTCCCATATGTAGTACTTTACATTTGTCAATGTTAAACTTCATTTGCCACCTCTCAGCCCATCTGCTCAACCTTTCCAGATCCTGTTGCAGCAGCATAGTGTCAGTAGTGTCCTTGAAAACCCTGCCAACCTTTGTATCTTCTGCAAACTTGAACATTAAGCTTGATATACCAGCATCAATATCATTTATAAATACAGAAACCAATAATGGACCCAACACTGAACTCTGAGGCTCCAATAATAACATTAGTCCACAATGAGCAGTGTCCACTGATTACCACTCTCTGTCTTCTCCCCCTCAACCACCCCTTTATCTATACCTGACCAATGCCCTATTCCCTTGTATAAGGCATTGGTCTGGCCACACCTTGAGTACTGTATACAGGTCTGGAGGCCTCATTTCAGGAAGGATGTAGAGCTGCTGGAACGAGTACAGAGAAGGGCAACAAGATTGGTGAATGGAACAAAGGGTTGCTCTTACGAAAAAAGGCTTAAGTTTTGCAAATTACAGAGCCTGGAGACTAGGCATCGGCGAGGTGATCTGATAGAGGTGTATAAGGCTTTGAATGGCTTGAGCATGCTCAATGCCGATGGGATTCTTCCTCTTGCTCAGAATAATCACCTGAGAGGGCATAAATTCAAATTGAGGAAGGACGGATGTCGGATAGATGTGTGGAAATTTGCCTTTAGCCAGCGGGCAGTTGGTTTGTGGAATAGACTCCCATCGCTTGTTGTTGAAGTTGATAGCCTAAATAAATTTAAGGCTCAGCTGGACAGGTATTTCGAACGAACGGAGGGGTGAAATGGGAGTAGTGGTTGTTTTCTTTTTTTTGGCTGATGCTGAATAAGCTTGCTTTCTTGCATCATTTGCCTCTGCTAATGCTAATGCTAATTTGCCTCCAATGCCACACTGCTCCAATTTGTGCAGCAGTCTTCCATGTGCAACGGTATCAAAAGCCTTTCTAAGATCCAAGTATATGATATCAAAGTTATTCCCTGCATCCAGTTCTTTTGTGACTGCATCATAGTATCCAATCAAATTGGTCAGGCAAGACTTCCCCTTAACAAAACCATGCTGTGTCCAAGCTATAACTGAAGTCTAGTCTAGATGATCCTGCAATGCTTCTTTAACCAGTGCCTCCATTAATTTTCCTGAAACAGAAGTTAAACTCACAGGTCTATAATTACTGTGTCAGCCTTTGATCCTCCTTTGTGAATTGGCGTCACATTTGCACATCTCCAGTGTATGGGTACCTCCCCTGAGTCCTAGGAAGCTCTCATAATTATGGCTAAGGGTTTGCTTACTTCCTTTGCTGCCTCCTTTAATATAACTGGATAGATCCCATTCATCCCAGGTGCCTTTCTTCTGTTTATCTTCAACAATTTCTCCTCCACTTTAGTCTCAGTTATTACAAGATTCTCTAGCTTACTGCCAGAGTTGAATACACCTCTGGCATTCCCGTCGCTGGATAACTCCTCACGTGTGAATGTCGATGCAAAATATTCATTTAGTTTGTTAGCTACCTGAGCAGGATCATTAACAGTTGACCCATTGATATCAAGTGGACCAATCTGATTCATCCCATTCCTTCTAGAGTTTACATAAGTAAAGAACTCTTTGCAGTTTTTCTTTGCATCCCTTGCCAAAGATTTCTTGTAATCTGCCTTTGCCTGCCTAACCTCCTTTGTAACTTGGTTACAGATCAAATTGTATCTATCATAGGCTTCTGTGTCACGTGTTAATTTATATGTATCCCATGCATTTTTCTTCTCTGTCGTATGTCTCAATAGTTCATCTGACATCCATTTAGGCCTAAACCTTGAACAATATTTCTTAGTTGGTATGTTTGTTTGTTATTTGGTTTTTAGGAGCATTAGCAACTAAGGCCATAACTGCTCCGGGGATATGCGGTGGTCATTCCCTGACCTTTCCGTATTTGGTGGGCACGGGCTCGAACCCCGGTCTAATCAAGAAGCGTGTGTATGCACTGCTGCTCCTGCCCACCTGGCTACGGAGGTGCCTAGTTGGTATGTAAAGCCTAGTAGCTTCCAAGATAAGTTCTTTGAATGCTTCCCATTTTGAATTTGCTGTTGGTAACATCTTTAGTTGGTCCCACTATATAGAATTTAAATACTGTCTCAGACCCTCGTAGTCGCCTTTACGAAAGCAATAACCCTTCCCTTTATCCCTGATGGTAGTTACCTCTTTGAGTAAATCCCACTTCAGCACATGTGATCACTGTCACCTAGTGGTTCCTTTATCTGCAGATTCTTAATGCATGAAGAATCACTATTGATAATCAAATCAAGAGTATTACTCCCTCTAGTTGCCTCCCGAACATGCTGATGTAGAAAACAATCATTCAATAAATCCACAAAAGCCTTGCTAGTGTGTGAGTGACCAACCCACAAATTCCAGTCAATATCTGGGAAATTAAAATCCCCCATTATAAGACTCTCTGATTTACTGGCCCACTATTTCCCCGTACAGTTTCTTATTATACTCATCAGTCATTAAGCCTATAACGTATGCCTACTCTCAATTTTGATCTCCCAATGCTTATGTCACACCAAACTGACTTGACACTGCACTGTCCAGCGATGTCGACTGGCTTCACTTCCTTGGATTTTGTGTGTTTTTTAACTAATAGCATAACCCCTCCTCCCTTCCTATCGTGTCTATCCTTTCTGTAGACTTTGTACTCCCCAAATTCCAGTTCTGCATTCCTTATATCTGTGTGACACCACGTCTCTGGCTGATTCTCAATGGTTATGGAACTGTGGCTGTTTCAATTTCAAAAGATGGCTAATACAGTTCGAGAATGGTAAAATACACTGGTGTTCAAAGAAAGTGCATCCTCTAGGAATTTCACATTTCTAACACTTTTTCGCGATGGTATGTTACATTAATGACTAGCATCACAAACAGAAATATAAACAAAAGATATTTATTAGTAGTTAAGGCAAAGCTAAGTAATATTTGACCGGTGTTCTTAAAATATTCCAAAATGACCATTTTCAACCTTTATACAATGGTTTTGATAAACACAACAATTATGGCTGAAATGTTATCAGAAGCCCCAATTTGCTTCAGTTTATCATTTTAAATGGAAAATAAAATGAAAAGTTCGCCCGGTACAGACTAATATTTAGTTGAACCGTCTCTGGCCCAGATGACATCAGCACACCGTCGGGGCATTGACAAGATCAATTTCTGAAGATAATCAACTGATAGTTTGTGGTTCCAAACAGAAATTATATCTTCCTGAAGTTCACAAAGGGTCTTTGGTTTCTTTCTGGCAACTGCAGATTCCACAGGATGCCAACAGTTCTCTTAGGATTCAGGTCCGGGCTGTTTCTTGGCCAGCTAACAGTTGTAATGGACTGTTCTTCCAACCAATTTTTTTACCTGTAACAAATGTAAACACAGAAGTGCCTACTTTTTTGACAAGACACATAGTCATGTATAGTATCTTATGTAAGGCAGCTCCCAAACGCTAGTTCAACTCCACCGTGGTACGCTGTGATGTTACAAAAAACTCTGCAGAAAGGCCGGAAATGTATGTAATGCTATGTTTGTGCCGTGTATCTGTTTGTTGTGTTTAGTAGTTTCTGGCTGCTTTGCTATCAGGAAGCAACAAGCACCAGGGTGGTGCATACTGATACCTGTCTACATCAAGAGGAGGCAGGCCACAACTGAGCGCGAACTGCAGCAAACCTCAAGTGTCATGTAATGAATATCCAAATCATTCAAAATATGAACAAATAAAATTAAATTTAAACAGTAAATTAATGTAAATTATGAAAATAAAAGTAATTAAAAGTTAAAGGAATAAAAAAATTAAAGTAAAAATAAATTTTTGAAAAAAAATTAATAAATAAAAAATAATCAGAAAAATTAAAGATAAAAATAAGCAAATAAAATAAAATAAAAATAAAATTCAGAAAAAATAAAGATAAAAATAAGTTAAAATGGGGGGAAAAAATCCCGCACCAGTGCAAGGTGGTGCCAGCAGAAGATACCTCCTCAGGACCCGCCTGAGGCCAGCAGGAGTAGAAGTCAAGAAGACACAGTGATATCATTCAGCGTCGTACAACTGTCCAAGTCAGAGATGGTGGTGAAGAAGGTACTCGAGCTAAAAAATGGTGGTAGCAACGATGGTGGTGGTATCACGAGATGGTAACAATAGAGATGCTGGTCTGGACTGGAGGTCGAGCTGGAATAGTAGTTCTTGAAATTGGGGCACTACTGATGAGTTGTTCACGTCTGGCAAAGGCTTTATGTGCAAAATCTTGCAAAAGATGAAATTTTTCTTTAGAGTCCAAGAGAGACGACTCGTTACCTGGGGAGAATGGTTGACACACAGCATACAGAGGCTGATGAAGATCCAAGTAATATGGACAGGTGCCCTATGACAAGAAGCAGAGTCGTCCTGAAAGATGCAGTTACTTGGCAGGTTGAAATGGTCTCTAATGGTTGGCAGCAATTTGCCTTCCAATATAGCCAGGTATCCATTGGCATTTACGGAACCTTTTATAAACTGCAGGTGATACGAAATGCACCCTCATATCATTTGGCTGGTAGGGAATTTCACTGCAGACACCAAGTCTGGATGGTATTCTTCACCATGTCTACAGTGAATCATTTGTCTCTCATCAGAGCCATGCAGGTTGAATTTCTTCTCATCCGAGAAAATAACAGACTTCCACTGCTCAGGGGTCCATTTGACATGCTCTTTACACCAAATTAATCGGGCCTTTTTCATTTTTTGTGTGAGGAGGGGATTCTTCTTAGGATGACGGGCTACAAGTCCATTTTTGAAGAGGCACCTTCTGACTGTTACTGCACTTGCTACCATTCCTGTATGTTCTTCCCATTCTCTTTTCAGCTCAGACAAAGAAGCTTTACGGTTTTAAGGCATAAGCACTTCAAAACGTGGCCCTATTTTGGCATAGAGTCATTTGCATTCAATTCCTTTTTTCCTATCAGCAGAACCAGTATTCTTGAGTTTGGAAAGAAATCTACTCACTGTCAACTGATTACAAGACACTCTACAAGCAATATGATGGGAAGAACATCCTTCCTCACGTAAAGCAAAAATAGCACTCTTTCTTCGTGGCGTCAACTGCACATAACTTGCCATCCTGACATAAGCAAGGAATAACTGCAACTCTTGCAGAGAGAGAGAGAGAGAGAGAGAGAGAGAGGGAGGGGGGAGGAGAGAGAGAGAGAGAGAGAGAGAGAGAGCTAAATAAACAAAAGAGAGAACTTTTATTTATATATAGCTGAAAATAACAATTTATGCAATATTACATCATCAGCTATGCATGTCAATCTTATCTGATGCAATCTGTAAGAAATATCGCCATATACTTACGTTATTCGGACGACAATTACAATTTTAAGGGGTGATGCACTTTCTTTGAACAACAGTGTATAATAAAAGCAATAAACTGAATTCTAGAAATGAGGCTATTCTAGAAGCCATTCATTAGCATATTCATAAATTCAGGTCTCTTTTTGCAATAATTTGGAGGGGGTTTTTTTTGCTTAACAAATGTAATCTATAGTACAGGAACAGTTTTAATTGCCTTAATTATGGAGATTTGTTTACTTTTATATTTATCTAATTATTTAGAAAGTTAAACATAAAGTCAGCCATTGCCACAGTGACTTAATTAGTATTAGTATTTGTGGAAATGATGCAAGAAAGTAAGCTCATACGGCACTGGCAAAAAAAAAAAAACATCTGATCATCCCCTCTAACGTAGTTTGTCTAGTTCATTGAATTTATTCGAACTACTCATCTCTACAACACCGGATGGAAGTTTTTTCCAATAATCAACTACCTGCTGGTTGAAAGCAATTTTCCATACATCTATGATGCAACCATCCTCAACCTGAATTTATACTCTCCAGTGTGTATATTCTGAGCAGGAAGAAGTTTGTCATTAGCATTGATAGATTGATACTGTTAGATGCAACCTAACACCTCCTTGTCCATGCTGGCAAAGTTCTATATATCACTGACAGAACCCCATGAGCTGTTCTAGGAGCTTGTCTGCACTGCTCAGAGAACTTCATGTTAAACTGTACAATTGTACAATCCTCTCTATAATCTATGACTCTATGCAAAACCCTCAAATTGAAACCTTCCATGTCCCTGTGAGTGTAGTGGGCACCATTATGCTCTCCACAACTTGAACCATGACATCTTTAAACTCTGGTCGATGAACAGGCTTTCTTCTGTTGCCAGTGCCATTAGGTTCAATGTGATTATTATACTTTTTTATACCCCTTGGGAAGCATCTGAAAACATTAAGAAAACTGCAACTATTAAATCAATCTCACAAGTAAAGTGCATCTAGCAGATGTTTCTCTAGGAAATTTTTTTTTTTTTTTCCTTTTTATATCTCCCAGTGAGAGTTATTCAGTAACTTTACCTAATTTATTGTCACTGTTCTTGTTAACTGTCATTGTTGTATATACATTGTTAACGCATATACCATTATGCATGTTTCATTACAATAAAATTAAATAAAAATACAAATAAGGCACTTAACTGTATGAAAAAAATATATATATTATTAAATTAGTTCAGCAAAATTACAAACCTCTTCATCCATATCATATTCCACTTCTTCATCTAACTCCTCAGCAGATTTTTCAATAAACCTGTAATAAGCAGTTGGCCTTGGTGGGGCATCAGGAGGATTATAGTCTGGAATGACACGAAATGAAGCTTCTGGTAGTCGGACAGGATTTGTGCTACTTTCTTTTCGACTTTTTGAATGATCTACATTTTTGTTGCTTTTGCACTTTGGTAACAGTTTATCCTGCTTATCTTCAATTTTTGGTTTTTCAAAATGTTTATTATCTACATCGGCTGAATCTAATACTACTATATCTAGAGGCTCACATATGTTAAGGCGGTGAACACGACCATCTAAGTCCACTTCAACCATTCGCTGAGCCTCAGCATAAGTGAGGCCTTCCCGAGCATTCTTCATGAAATCCGGTGGTGAGGGTGAGCGACGATCCTGCCTATGATGCCACCTTCCTTTCTTTCGTCCTGGCCTAGGGGCTGGCTTGGAATGCTGATTATTGTTATTATTTGGATTGTCATGATCATAATTATACAAATGAAACTGAATACCACAAAAACTCTTGTAGATTTTGCCACAGTCTTTGACTGGACACTTATATGGAGGTTTAGTAGCCCTCAAATTTTGACAAAATATTTTCACATCAAAGTCCAACACCATCTTGATTCATTTCAACGATGTACAAAGTAGCTCTCTGCCCATTGTGTTAAAACCTGAAAAAAAGCAAAATTTTTTGAAAAACACATAAATCAGAATGCCATTAAATTAATAAATAAAATAAAAGTGCTATTATTAAATAACTAATCACTCGTGAAAAGTTTTAAAGCAGACAAAAATAAAAGTTCTGCCACTGCATCCCCTTTCTCGCCCTCACGAAACAGAAAGATGCAGAAGTAGTTCATATGAAAGTAAGCCACTGACGGAATTAAAGCAGCACAACTACTGAATTATCAGCCCACCTCTTGGCTTCAAGGTAGGATTCAGCATGAAGCCAAAAGCGTTGCCAGCAAAGCCAATTTTAGAATTCAGTTACTGAGTAGTAGGATTTTACCTTTTATATATAATGCTCAAGTTAATGTACACAATGCATTCTTGGAAAACCACATGTTGATTGCATGTATGCTAACTAAACATTGATTTCCTACATAAACTCATGTGACTTGTTGAGGCACATTCCCAAAAATTTGTGAACAATCTGATTTTTTTTTAAAGTAAAATATGAATAAATACAATCACTGTATATATCTGATAAGCTAATCTTCTTGTTTTAAAAATTCATTTAAAGGTGTTGAGCTGCCTTCTTTTCATCATAAAGAACATATAGCAAACAGTGAAATTATAAAACCTCTGCCAACATCACTGCTTCTTTCAATGTTGTGATCAGAATCTTTTGATTTCTATCGTCTCTTCAACGACTTCTCTTAAACTTTTGAAGTTCAGGCTATATGGAGAGATACTGGAGATGGGGATACAGTATCATCCTTCTTCAATTTGAATTTGTGCCCACAATTCAATCAAATTGTGGGTCATGAGGTCCTCTCTATGAGACTCCAGAAAATAATTTATATCTTCACTATCCACTTCCAGGTTAAGGTTGTTTCATCATGTCTCAAGTTTCCTCTCTGTGACATTTCTCGAATTTTTTGGAAATCTTCAGTCATTGGCACACTGAGAACAAAGTTTTCTTCAACAACCAGTCATAGTGCATCTGATAGCTTTTCAACTTTCAATAATGTTTCTCACTAACATAAGCATGTTATGGTAGTGAGAAACATCAGTCTTACCAAAACTATGTGAGAGTTGTTTCCTTCCCCTTGGTACCAGCAATAGCCGGAGCCATGGTTCTTCTCATGTAATACTGCTTAAAGGTAAATATGATCCCTGGGGCTATAGGGTAGAGTAGAGAAGCTGTATCTGAGAGAAGGAACACTACTTTAACTTGAGGCTACAAATCCACAACATACTGTGGACGATCAAATTAACTGTTGAGGAGTAACAATGCCTCAAATGATATTGTTTTCAAAAACTATTATTTTCACCTATTACAAAACAGTTCATGAACCAGTCCTGGAAAAGTGTTGCAGCAATCTATGCTTTTTTTTTTTTTTTTTTTTATTTCCAAATTACTGGCAGTGACGACTTTTTTTTGAAAGCCTGCAATTGATTACCACCTATTAAAAATGGCTCAAAATTACTACCCTCACTATCACCTTCTCCCATTAGAGGTTCAGGTTCTCATTGATATCTTCTGCCTCCTCTTGGATCATTGCAAATGTAACCAGAATTCAATGCACCTATTTTTCATCAATGGAATTCAATCCATACATTTTTTGTCAATCCATATTTTCAAGTCTTTCCATTTCTTCCATTATGTTACAACAGGCACGACTGGAAGTAATTCACTGACTGCCCAACCCATTTTCATTCTTTATCTTTTCCCATTTGTTTGTTTTTGGATCTAGAAGGCACATTAGTTTTTAATCTCATAAATAAATAAATAATTTTTTTGTTTATACTGTGGAATAATTACAGGGATCAGAGGAATGTACAATTACAATAGTCATTTAAAATAACATCATAGTGTGCTGAAATATGAAACTACATAACTGCAGATATACAGGGTGTCTCAAAAATATTGGTACAAACGTTTAGGGGAGGTAGGTAACATCTAAAGGAATGTGAATCGCATAGGAACCCATAACCGGAAACGTCACGGGAAAGTAGTAGCAGAGGCACAAGACAGTAATTAGTGGCAAACATTTATTTGACATAATATTAACAATGGAGTACGAGATGGATGCATTTCATGATGTTACAACAGATACTTGAAGGTTCCACCATGAGACGTGATGCATGTGTGACACTGACGCAGCATGGATTGGTGGACACGGTCGAACACACCTGGAGTTTCTTTGACAGGAGTAACTGCGTAGACGTTTCACGGCTTTCTGTTGAGGCCCCCCAACTCTTTCAACTCTGTTTCAAATCTTTCTGTTGAGGCCCCCCCAACAGAAAGAAATCAAGGCTCGATAAATCAGGTGAGTGTGGGGGCCAGGTAACGGGTCCACCACGGCCAATCCATCGACACCTAAAAGGCCTGTTCAAATGGTCACGAACACACCTTCCATAATGGGCATGTGCCCCGTCATGTTGAAACCAAATGTTGCATCTCACATTTGCTGGAACATCGTCAAGTAACCCTGGTAGAACTTGTTCAAGAAAGATCTAATATTTAGCAGAGTTCATGCGGGATGGTAACAGGTATGGGCCGACTAAGCAGTCACCGACCATACCTGCCCACACATTTATTGCAAAGCGATGTTGTGCCGCATGGGGGGCGCACACCGCGTGGGTTGTCATGAGCCCACACATGAGCATTGTGCTGATTGAATAAGCCTTCCTGAGTGAAATAAGCCTCATCCGTGAACAAAACATAGGCTGGAAAATTCAAGTCTTGAACACTTTCTTGGAGAAACCACTGTGCAAAAGCCACATGCGCAGGATGATCTTGGGGGAGCAGTAACTGAACCCAGTTACTGAAATAACTGAAATAGCAGTAACTGAAATATTGTTCAAGGTTCAGGCCTAAATGGTTGTCAGATGAACTAATGAGACATATGGCAGAGAAGAAAAATGCATGGGATACATACAAATTAATGGGTGACATGGAAGCCTATGATAGATATAAGTTGGTCTGTAACCAAGTCACAAAGGAGATTAGGCAGGCAAAGGCAGATTATGAGAAATCCTTGGCAAAGGACGCAAAGAAAAACAGAAAAGAGTTCTTTACCTATTTAAACTCAAGAAGGAAAGGGATGAATCAGATTGGTCCACTGGATGTTAATGGTTCAACAGTTGAGGATCCTGCTCAGGTGGCTAACAATCTAAATGAGTATTTTGCATCTACATTCACACATGAGGAGTTATTCAGGAAGGGGAATGTCGTAGGTGAAGTAAACATTGGCAGTGAGCTAGATTATTTTCTAATAACTGAGAGGAAAGTGGAGGAGAAATTGCTGAGGATAAACATAAAAAAGGCACCAGGGGTGGATGGGATCTATCCAGTTATATTAAAGGAGGCAGCAAAAGAAGTAAGCAAACCCCTAGCCATAATTATGAGAGCTTCTTTGGACTCAGGGGAGGTACCCATGGACTGGAGATGTGCAAAGAAGGATCAAAGGCTGACACAAGTAATTATAGACCTGTTAGTTTAACTTCGGTTCCAGGAAAATTAATGGAGGCACTGGTTAAAGAAGCACTGCAGGATCATCTGGACAAGAATTCAGTTATAGCTCAGACACAGCATGGGTTTGTTAAGGGCAGGTCTTGTCTGACCAATTTGATTGGATACTATGATGTAGTCACAAAAGAACTGGATGCAGGGAATAACTTTGATATTATATATTTGGATCTTAGAAAGGCTTTTGATACTGTTGCGCATGGAAGACTGCTGCACAAATTGGAGAAGTGTGGCATTGGAGGCAAATTGCTGCTATGGATAAGGGGATGGTTGAGTGGCAGAAGACAGAGAGTGGTAATCAATGGACACTGCTCAACGTGGACTAATGTTATTAGTGGAGTTCCTCAGGGTTCAGTGTTGGGTCCATTGTTGTTTTCTGTATTTATAAATGATATTGATGATGGTGTATCACGCTTAATGTCCAAGTTTGCAGACGATACCAAGGTTGGCAGGGTTGTTAAGGACACTACTGATACTATGCTGCTGCAACAGGATCTGGAAAGGTTGAGCAGATGGGCTGAGAGGTGGCAAATGAAGTTTAACATTGACAAATGTAAAGTACTACATATGGGAAACAGTAACCCCAGATCAACGTATCAACTCTGTGATACTACGCTGACAGTGGTAGAGAATGAAAAGGACCTGGGGGTAATTGTGCAGGCAGATATGAAGTTCTCTGAGCAGTGCAGACGAGCTGCAAGAGTAGCTCATGGTGTCTTGTCAATGATATACAGGAATTTTTCTAGCAGGGATAAGGATGTGATTATTCCCTTGTATAAGGCATTGGTCAGGCCACACCTTGAGTACTGTATACAGGTCTGGAGGCCTCATTTCAAGAAGGATGTAGAGCTGCTCGAACGAGTACAGAGAAGGGCAAAAAGATTAGTGAATGGAACAAAGGGTTGCTCTTACGAAGAAAGGCTTAAGTTTTGCAAATTACAGAGCCTGGAGACTAGGCATCGGCGAGGTGATCTGATAGAGGTGTATAAGGCTTTGAATGGCTTGAGCATGCTCAATGCCGATGGGATTCTTCCTCTTGCTCAGAATAATCACCTGAGAGGGCATAAATTCAAATTGAGGAAGGACGGATGTCGGATAGATGTGCGGAAATTTGCCTTTAGCCAGCGGGCAGTTGGTTTGTGGAATAGACTCCCATCGCTTGTTGTTGAAGTTGATAGCCTAAATAAATTTAAGGCTCAGCTGGACAGGTATTTCGAACGAACGGAGGGGTGAAATGGGAGTAGTGGTTTTTTTTTTTTTGGCTGATGCTGAATAAGCTTGCTTTCTTGCATCATATGCCTCTACTAATGCTAATGCTAATGCTAACCCTCTGGAGATGAAAGGGGGTATAAGGAATCGTCGTGCCAGACACTGTACACTGCAACGAGACACTCCCAAGGCAGAGACAATGGCACATGTGCTGGTAGTAGGATTATTCTGGACGGCATTCAACACACTTTCTTCCATGGCGGAAGTTTGCATCGAACGTGGTCTGCCCGCACTACTCCTGTTACCTCTAAATGACCCATAATCGCACAAATTTTGATGCACATGCGCAAATAAATGGTGGTCCGGCCCATGTCTGTCTGGGAAGCGTTCTCCATAAATTCGTTGAGCAGCTCATCCACTGCCCTCTGCTAATCCATACACTAGGTGCATGTCTGCCAGCTCACAGTTCGCATATCAATGCATGCTCTTCGTGCAGCAACTACCACACCGTCTACCGACTTACGGTGAGGTTTCCAGTTATGGGTTCCTATGCGATTCACATTCCTAGGGGAGGTAGGTAACATCTAAATGTTACCTACCTCCCCTAAACGTTTGTACCAATATTTTTGAGACACCCTGTACATACATATATCACAATAAGTATCAGCATGGATGTGGAATGTACATATCATCAAATACCGAGTGCCAAGTATACCGTACAGTTGGGGAGGGAGGGAATTATTTTCAGAACATGTAAATGAAGCAAGGCATGTAAATGATAACCACGATAATAAATGACAATTCAGGCTTAATGTCGAAGTTTGCAAATGACACAAAGGTTGGCAGAGTTATCCATGACAGTATGCTACTGCAACAGGATCTAGAAAAGTTTAACATTGACAAATGCAAAGTATTGCATATGGGTAGCAGTATCCCTAGAGAAATGTACCAACTGTATGGTACTACACTTAAGAGTAGTGGAGTATGAAAAAGACTTGGGGGTAATTGTACAGATATGAAGTTTTCTGAGAGTGCAGACAGGCTGCCAGAGCAGGTAATGGGGTCTTGTCAATGGTATATAGGAATTTTGCTAGCAGGGATAAGGAGGTGAATATCCCCTTGTATAAGGCAATGGTCAGGCCACACCTTGAGTACTGCGTAGAGGTCTGCAGGCCCTATTTTAGGAAGGATGTTGAGTTGCTACAATGAGTACAGAGGACAACAAGATTGGTGAGGGGAACAAAGGGGTGCTCTTACCAAAAAAGGCTTAAGTTCCACAAATTGCAGCATCTGGAGAATAGGCACCTGTATAAGGCTTTATACAGGTAACTGTTGGGATTCTTCCTCTTGCTCAGATTACAAATCTGAGAAAGAATAAACTTAAATTGAGGAAAGAGTTGTAGATTATTTGTGCCGAAATTTGCCTTTAGCCAGTGGGTAGTTGACTGACTGCTAGAACAAACTTCAATCTGTTGTTGTGGATTAGGTTTGGTTTGGATTTTTATGGTGCAAAAACAACTATGGTTATAATGCAACATATCAAGTTGTTGTGGAAGTTGATAGTTTAAATAAATTCAAGGTGGAACTGGACAAACTTTTCAAGCAAATGGATGGGTGAAATACAAAGTTTTTAGGGTGGTCTGTAGTCTAACGAGGGACCTTATAATGTCACTCGGTTGTCTGTCTGTCACAGCATTGTATCTCTGGAATCACTCAACCTACTGACTTGAATTTTGCACGGGTTTGTACATCATGTGGGTCAACATAACACCATATTGATCATTGCTGGCAAAATTTTGTCTGAGAAATTGGGGGCAAAATGTGGGGGGCGGGCAAAAATGTTCTCGGCAACCTATAGCTTATTATACACCGTTGGAAAGAGCTCAATGAGTAGGTTTAAAATATAATTTTTAAATATTTTTAAAATTAAAAATGGCGACACCAGACAGGAAAATGTGAGTAATTTTCATGTCCCCCCCCCTCTATTTCCAGTGCTAATGGATTTAAAAATCACATTAGCTTTGCATTATTCGATGCTTATCAAGGGAAAACTATTCCAATTGATATCTATCATTTACTTTTTGTGTTAAAATTAAAAAAGCAATTTTTTATTGCACTTTGATAGCGGGCTTCTTTGTACTAAGTAGCTCTCCTTTCAGTGACAAAAAAGGTTGCTAAATGTTAGTTAATAATTCTATAAAGGTCATTTACAAATTTTGTGACGAGAAGTATTTTTTAACAATTTTCAAAGTTGGAGTTGTCCCGGCATGGAGGTACTCAGAGAGCCAGTGATGGGTAGGAGGCACTTGCGTCGAGCCTTGCACGGCCCTTACCTACCAGTCGCTTCTCCACCCTTGTCATTCACAACAACTGGAAAGACTGAAATAGACAACATTTTTGTTAGTTCCTCAGTTTTAGGACAAGCTGGGATATTAGGGGCTCAGAGGGGAACAGGTATCCTGTGTGTTATCAGACACTCAGTCTAAAACACTGATGGATCCAATATCTTTCTATTACAGAAGATTTAGGAGAAGTCCAGTTGGCCTGCTCCCTAAAATCCACTCGTGCACACCTTCTCGATGGTAAGCCCTGTTACGTCACTTAGGTGGCAACGAACATGTAGAGTGGTTCTCTTCAAGACGCCTGGTCAGCATGAAGAGGAAAAGACCAAATCCTCCAGCATATCACAGCATGACAAAACAAATGGCCCTCAGTCCCCAGCGGCTTTCACTCTCCCTCTTACGGCAGCGAGAGGATCAGAGTGGAAGCAGAGGGTGCTAAGAATCTCTGGGTACGACCAGGCTGCCATGCATGGAAACTGAACTTGGCCTGTTACAACGTAAGATCACTCATCGGTGAGGACAGGATATTAGAGCTGGAAAAGGAATTAGAAAATGTGAATTGGAATATCATCGGTTTGGCTGAAACAAGAAGAAATGAATCACTTATAAGTTTATCAAGTGGAAATCTGCTGTACACCAATGGAAACAGTGAAAGGAGTGAAGGTGGAGTTGGGTTTCTGATGCATAAAGATTTAAAAAACAACATTTTGGAATTCAAAAGTACATCACCAAGGGTGTCAAGACTAATACTCAACATTTCTAAGAGGCACAAGCTAAAGGTTATAATGATTTATGCACTAACATCGAGCCATAATGATGAAGAGGTTGAAGAAATGTACACCGAAATTGAGTCTTCTAGATGAGCAGAAAACCCCTACACTATCTTTATGGGGGGACTTCAATGCTAAGGTTAGAAAAAGACAAAACAGTGCAGAAAGGGGAACTATAGGAAATTTGGAATTGGTTTGTTTGTTTGTTTGTTTTAGGGTTTTAGCATCTAAGGCTATAATGCGCCAAGTCAAAAGGATGTAGAATATAAAACTATAATATTAAAATTATTTGTATATTATTGTAAAATAATATACGATATAAAACATTCATATAGCATAAAACGATAAAAATATTTTAAATAGAATTATTTAGATTAATAAGTTGTAAAAACTTAAAAATAGCTGACACGTTGTCATTGTCCGATAAAACCTGTCTGAGTGTATAAGGTTCAGACAGATGGCTAAAACATAAACGGCGGTCATTATAAAAGGATGGACATTCAATTAAAATATGACGGACTGTTAAAATGGTGTCACAATTTCTGCACATAGGACGATTTTGGAATTGGTGAAACAAATGAAAGAGGTGAAAGACGTGTGGAATTTGCAGAATCTCAAGGATTGTCAATAATGAACATTTTTTTTCAAGAAAAGGGTGAACAGAAAGTGGACATGGAAGAGTCCAAATGGATTAACAAATAATGAAATCGACTTCATCCTCACTAACAGAAGATATATCGTGAATGATGTTACCGTCCTGAATAAGGTAAATGTTGGAAGTGATCACAGAATGGTAAGATGTACACTTGATATAGATGTAGGAAAGGAAAAGGCTGACTTGAGTAAATAATACAAAGGTCTTTGAGATAACAGAAGAAGAGAAAAAGCAGTATGTACTGGAACTTAAGAACAAGGTTGAGCTACTGCAGACTGCTCAGGACCAAGATATCGACGACGAGTATTACAAGTTTCTGAAAGTGATAAAGCCCAAGAAACCTATAGGGAAAAAGAAATCCAAAGAAGAAAAAATTAGTCAAGAAACACTTGTTATGATGAACCGAAGGCGAAAAATGAAGAGCAAGATATACACTGACAAGGGGAAAATTGAGTATACTGAGTTATGCAAAGTCATTAGAAAGAGACTCAGAGAGGACATAAGAAGATTTAACACAAGAAAAATAGAACAAGCATTAAGGGAAAACAAAGGATTTAAATCAGCAGCCATGAGCAGTAATACAGAAAGACAAATGATACTGAAACTGAAGAATAGCGATGGTGTACTTATAAACAGCAGAGAAGGCATAATTCAAATAGCAGAAGACTACTATAGGGAATTATACAAGGAGCGAGGGAATGATGCCAGCAGTGCGGAAGATGGATTGCAAAGTAGCAACACATACGACATACCCGATATTCTTCCTGATGAGATAAAACATGCATTGAAGAAAATGAAGAATCAGAAAGCCCCGGGGAAAGATGAAGTTACTGTAGAGTTGTTAAAATTGGGAGGAAGAAACATAACACAAAAACTGGCAAGGCTCTTCACAAAGTGCATTAGAAAAGGTGTGACACCTAAGCAGTGGAATAATGCAATCGTAGTTTTGCTGCATAAGAAAGGAGATAAATCAGAAACTGGATATTATAGACCAATTAGCTTGTTATCCCACATCTACAAGTTGTTCACAAGGGTCATTACTAACAGATTAGAAAGAATACTTGATGAGAATCAACCGAAAGAGCAAGCTGACTTTAGGACAGGATTCTCAACTATGGATCTCCTTCACGTAATATCACAGCTAATGGAGAAAGCAAATGAATATAAAACACCATTATACCTGGCATTTGTGGATTACGAAAAGGCATTTGACTCCATACAGCATAAGGCAATGTTTCGGACACTGGAAAGACAAGGCATATATATTATGATTTTGAAGAAAATATATGAGAATGCTACCTCCTTTATTAGACTAGACAAAGACAGTAGGAAATTTAAAATCGAGAAAGGAGTTCGACAAGGAGACACAAGAGCATTAGCATTAGTAGAGGCATTTGATGCAAGAAAGCAAGCTTATGCAGCATCAGCCAAAAAAAAAAAAACCCCACTTCCACTTCACCCCTCTGTTCGTTCAAAATACCTGTCCAGCTGTGCCTTAAACTTATTTAGGCTATCAACCTCCACCACAAGGGATGGAAGTCTGTTCCACCAACCAACCACCCGCTGGCTAAAGGCAAATTTCCGCACGTCTATCCTACATCTGTCTTTCCTCAATTTGAATTCATGCCCTCTCAGGTGATTTTTCTGAGCTAGAGAAAGAATCCCATCAGTATTGAGCATGCTTAAACCATTCAAGGCTTTATACACCTCTATCAGATCACCTCGCTGGTGCCTAGTCTCCAGACACTGTAATTTGCAAAACTTAAGCCTTTCTTCGTAAGAGCACCCCTTTGTTCCATTCACTAATCTTGTTGCCCTTCTCTGTACTCGTTCCAGCAGCTCTACATCCTTCTTGAAATGAGGCCTCCAGACCTGTATACAGTACTCTAGGTGTGGCCTGACCATTGCCTTATACAATGGAATAATCACCTCCTTATCCCTGCTAGAAAAATTCCTGTATCTCCGAAAATATCTCCGAAGCTGTTTACTGCTGCTCTTGAAGAAGCTTTCAGAAGATTAGACTGGTCGCAGAAAGGAGTCAATGTGAACGGAGAGTACCTAAACCATTTACGATTTGCAGATGACATTGTGGTCATAAGCCACGATCCCAAAGAATTAGAGGAAAATCTTAATCAGTTATACACAGTTAGTAAGGATTTTGGACTGAAGATGAATATGACTAAAACAAAAGTAATGATGAACAAGTATGCCACAGAAAGGGAAATAATGATTGAAGGAGCAGTAATTGAAAAGGTGGAGTCATTACACTTTTTTTTTTTTTTTTTTTTTTTTTTTTTTTTATGTAAACCCCAAACACGAAAGGTATTAGAACCTATAGTACTTAGTACCGTTCTTGGGTTGAAGGTTGAGAAGACGAAAGAAGATATTTGTTGACATTGGATTTTAACTTCTGTAGACTAATTTTCAAGAAATACGTATGAAGGAAGGTTGTTCCAGAAAACGGCAGTTGAATGAATAAACGAGGAAGATGAAAAGTTGAAAAGAACTACACAGTGAAGAATGGAACAAATTATATTGGGAATCAGACTGTCAGATAAGAAGAGAAACACATGGATTAGGCAGCAAACTCAAGTAAAGGACATTCTTATCAAAACTAAAGAACTAAAATGGTCTTGGGCAGGACACACAGCTCGAAGACATGACGACAGATGGACTAAGAAAATAACAGAATGGTACCCAAGAGGAGCTAGAAGAAAACCTGGAAGATAAAGGTGGAGATGGATAGATGAAATTCATGAATTTGTGGGTAGTAAATGGATGGCCAGTGCTCAAAACAGAAGGAACTGGAAAGTTGCTGGAGAGGCCTTCATCCTGCAGTGGATTGAAAATGGCTGATGATGATGATGGAGTACTAGAAACTTTTTTTTAGTTACCATAAAGCTCTCTATTTGAGATACTACACTAACGACTATTCATGACTACAGACCTGTCATCCTGAGTGCCCAGCACTCAGTAGTTGACCGATTTATTTTTTTTGGCTGATACTGCATAAGCTTGCTTTCTTGCATCATATGCCTCTAAGCTAATGATACACAAATGAATTATGACCACTGCAGTATAATTAAATAAATAAATGTCTGTTTATACTCTGGACAGCTGAGGCCAGAAGAGTTTACAACTTCATTGCAACTGTTTTATTACAGCCAATGTAGCAGCACAGTAGCTAACAATGGGCTGTGCACTTTTGTGGCAGCATATGACTTAATTTGCAAGGTCAAATTTGTAGCTGCATACATTACCCGAAGACCACAGCCAGCCTTCCTGATATCTGTGCTGGCTGCAAAAACAGTCTAAATGACAAGATAGTTCTACAAGAATCTTATAAAGAGAAAAATGTCATTCTTTTTGCACAGATTCTTAAAAATGAAAACAATCACTGATACAAGTCCTTTTTTAATATTTCCATATGTTAAAATGTTGATTTTTTGTAAAATGTGCCAGATTTTAAAGCATGCATTCCAAATTGTAGTGCTAGATTTTACAGAGTTTGCTACATTAATAATGTCTTTCTTTGAAGTGCATAAAGCAGAATGAATTATGACATCGTCGAATGGTATCCACTGGAGCTTGGAAAGCATGAGTTAATATGAATTCCTTTCAGGTGAATTTTAAGTTGGAATGAGTTTATATCTTTACAAAGCAACGATTCTAGAATTAAGTTCCTTTCTTACGTGAACTTGAACTATATGCTTGAACTACCTGCCCGACGTCGAACGCAACCATGGATATCAGACGAGTGCCTCGACCTCGTGGACAAACGGAAACAGGCAAAGTTGGTCGACTTTGAACGGTACCGGCAGCTAAACCGAGAAGTCCGATAAAGCCAGGTGCGCATCCAGAACGATTTATCAGAGGAATTTACCATCCAAACTGGAGTCCGCCAAGGGGATGTAGCCTCCCCGTTGCTTTTCAACATCGTGGTTGACGCCATTATGAGGCAAGCATTCAGAAACAGACAGGGCATACAATATGACAAGGATCACTATGTGACTGACCTGATGTTTGCTGATGATAGTGCTATCCTTGCCGGTAACGACGCTGAAGCCACGGACATCCTCTACGACATTGCCCGCATTGCCCGGCCATACGGTTTGAAGATCAATGCTGATAAGACAAAGGCCCTGACAACAGATGGGTCGCAAGCCACCATCTATCTCGAAGGCGTCCAGATCGAGCAAGTGCAGGACTTTAAATATCTTGGGTCGCTGGTCCAGGAGAAGAAAGTTGCATCCACCATGGAAATCCACAGCAGAATTGGACAGGCGGCCACTGCGTTCGCCTCGCTCAAATGGTGTCTGTGGAAGAGGACCAACATTTCCACAAAGACTAAAATCCGACTCTTCCGGACTTTGATCCTGCCCATTCTTCTTTACGGATCGGAAACATGGATTTGTCTCAAGTTAGATTTGAACAAACTTGAGGTATTCCAAATGCGATGCCTGCGGCAGATCTTGGGCATCTCTCTTCGCGACCGCATCACTAATGATACCATCCGTGCCAGATGCCAACAGCAACCAACCATTGCCGACCAAATCCAGAAGCGAAGGCTCAGATGGTTTGGCCACGTATGTAGAATGGGCACGAACAGAATACCATCCACACTCCTTTGGAGACAACGACCCACCCAATGGAGCATCCAACGGACCGCGCCTAGGAAAACGTGGGCCAAGCAAGTGGAAGATGACTTGAAGAGCCGACGTCTCGACCTTAACCAGGCCAGGACTGAAGCCATGGATCGTAAGGTATGGAAGAACATCACAGAGCAAGTCCGAAACCCTGCGGCACCTACAGCAGCATACTGGTTGCGTGGCCAACCGCCTCCCCCAGCTGCCAGCTAAGGACCAAAGAAGAAGAAGAAGAAGAACTATATGCTTTTAAATGTTCAATTTCCTTTGGTCATTATCTCCTGGAAAATTTCCAAGAAAATGCTTAACTTCATTTTGCCCTTACTGTACAATTGTGTTACGGGTAGCATTCTGAGCATTTGTGCTGCCCAACACTAGGAGCACTAGTGCAGTAAGGTGGGATTATCAACTAATTATACTATTTCTAGTGAAAGAGCAGGACATCACACAAATGAAACACATGCTACCCAATGATAAATAAGCAACAATTTATGCTCACAGATTACTCCAGCCAAGGTTATGTAGTTTGTTTTTGACTATCATTCATAAAATTGAAAATGAACACACTTTGCCTTAAAAACAAGTTGCCCTAGTATCAACTGGTGGCACTAATTTCAAACAAAAATGACATTATCAAAAAATTAATCTAGCATTTATTTAAAAGATAAGACAATGGCAAAATACATTGCTTTAGCAACGAGATGACACCTAAATGGTAATCTGCCATATGCACTACTTTCAAACAAATGTGTTGGAAAGCAACAAAATACCAGGGCAACTCACTGTGAAAGAAAAGTTTCCTCTGCTGTGAGCCACTGGCCACAAAAAAAAAAAAAAAAAAAAAAAAAAAACAATAAAACAGTAATAGAAGTAATAAAATTAATAATAATAAATACAAGGTACATTCAAGTTATGAGGCCACCAAATTTATTTCTCATAAAATACCAAAGACACAAAAATTAAATACAAGTCATTTCTCAACATAATCTCCTCAAAGGAACACACATTTTTCATACCTTTTCTTCCAAGCTGTGAACGCTGCTGCAAAGGTTTCTTTGCAGGTATGTTTAGCTCACTGGCAAAAGACCAAAGTAGCTGCATGTCAGCTAGGAAAAGCCCTGCCACAAAAGACATCCTTCACTGTTAGAAACAACCAAAATTGCAAGTGCAAGGTCAAACAAGTATGGCAGCTGTGAGATAACCTCAATTGACAAAAATGTCTTTTTGTTACTAAGAAAGTTACCACAGAACCCACCTTGACTAATACCTTGCTCATTTTGAGACCATCATGAAGAAAGATATACACAGAGTCAACAGAAATGCTTATAGCTATTGCAATTTCATCCATCAAAATTTAATCTTATGTCAATCCACGTTTCCTTCTGCCAGAGGTATGGTGTTTGAAGATAGAAGTCTTGAGCGCTCAATGTTGAGACTGAGGGGTCTGAACACTACAGTTCCGACAGTGGGGAAGATGTCCCACATGTTTTGTGAAATTGATATCGCCTTCCCAAAGAATTATTAGCACGTTGTACTAGGAGAGTTGGTTGGAAAAGAAGCTTCCTATATCTAAAATACTTGCATGCACCAATGCTAGAAGTATAATAAATACAGTGAAACTTCCCTTTAACGGACAGCCATGGGGAACAAAAATTTGTGTGTTAGAGAGAAGTGTCCGCTAACAAGAAGTCTGAGGGACAAAAAAAAAAAAAAAAAAAGAAAGAAAAATCGTTAAACGTTTAATGTAAAATTAAATTAAAATATATACAGATTTTGAACAATATTTTTGTAAATAATATACAATTACATAACAAGAGATAAAGAAAAATCGTTAAACGTTTAATGTAAAATTAAATTAAATTATATACAGATTTTGCACAATATTTTTGTTAATAATATACATACAATTGTGCTATGCATATTATGACTTTATCTTAAGAAAAATACATACAGTAATCACTTATTTTCTTCTGCACCTTCTTCCGGCTGATAATTTTGTTTTCAACTTTTGTTTGGAGTGAAGAAACCATCGAAAGTCCTTCAGTATCTTCTTCAGCGGCGAAAAACATTTTTAAATGATTGATTTGTATGAGCGCTTCTTCTATTTTCATCGGTGGTTCGTTGTTAATATGTTCTTCGACAGAATGACCTCCTTCCATTTCTTCATCCTCATGAGAAACTTCTTGAAAAATATCGATGATAATGTCGTTGATATCTAGAGCACCATCTTCTGTAGTGCGATTCGAGTCTATATCTTTGTAGCCAGGGTCACTTGTAGCTAAAGTATCGTACATTATCAATAGATGTTGAAGTTCTTGTTCTTCTTGGTGCTCCACATTGCTGTTCACAATTTCATTTTTTGCGTTTGAGAAGCCAGACTTTACAAAACAGTTCACGACAGTTTGTTTTCTAATTGCATTTACTGAAGAAGAAATCCATTGAATCGCATCTAGGATGCTCATTTTCTTTGCAAGGTCACTCGCACATGTCACATCATTCATGTTTGCTGTAGTGAAGTTTAAAATTTTTTATTATCCCTTGATCCAAGGGCTGACACTCTGCAGATGTGTTTGGTTGCAGAAAAACGATTTGAATGTTGGACAATTCAATGTGCGGGTGAGATGCAGCATTATCCATGAAAAGAATAATTTTTCTGTTTTTACGAATCATGTTTTGGTTAAAGTGACTTATCCATTCGCTCGTGATATCTCGTGTCATCCACGCTTTTTTATTAGACTTCCAGTCAACATTCAAAAGATTCAACTTTATGCCCTTGAAACAACGAGGATTTTGTGGTTTTCCTATAACAAGAGGTTGTTCAAAGTCTCCCAGCATATTTGCACACAATAGTACAGTCAAGCGTTCCTTAGAAATTTTTCCGCCCTGGCACTTTTCGTTTTTTAGACTCATTGTTTTTTCAGGAAGAGCTTTAAAAAACAACCCTGTTTCGTCACAGTTGTAAATATCCCTAGCTTCAAAATCACGACATAAATCTTCCAGTTTAACGGTCCACTCTGTTACAACCCCAGTATCAACAGATCCACCTTCACCACTTACAGTTTTCAAAGAAATTTTATGCCGAGTTTTGAACTTGTCTAGCCATCCCAAGAAGCTTTGAATTCATTTATTCCCATAGATTTTGCAACCTCCAAAGCCTTTTCCCTAATAATAGGCCCATTAATGGGAATTTTTTTAGCATGTGCGCGACAAAACCACTCATACGTAACATTGTCAATTTGAAGTCCAACAGTTTTCAGGAATGATTTTTGAACCTGATCATTTCCGTGTTGCCAAAATTATTTGAGCAGTTCATTTTTTTTCTTTAGGATGTCGCTTACCTGCGTCTTCCCGATTTTGAATTTTGCAGCAAGATTGCGAACACTATTTTTTTGCCAATCATACGCATTAATGAGTTCGACTTTATCTTTTAAAGTTAAATGTTTACGAGAAGACATTGTGCACTTCACACAACACTGAACAAAACTGAAAACTGAAACTCAAAAGACGAAAGGCTGACCAAATCCCCCCCCCCGCACACACCGAATTCATCAGAAGTTTTACACGTGCCTTAAAATTCTTGAAAAAGGGTTTAGAACCGCGAAGTAAACCTTGATAAAATTCAGAGAATCGGAAATAGAAAATAAACACACAATTGAGGCAATACGTGGAAGAAAAAGGGCCGTGAGCTCTCCCGCAGTCCGTTATGGGGAGATCAAATTAAGTGCTAATCTAAACAAAACAGTGCAGATTGCCTGTCCGCGTCCGTTACAGAGAATGTCCGCTAGACAGAAGCTGCAAACACGTTAAAACCAATAGAGGCAAGTTGGAGAATTTGAAAATGTCCGTTGTAGAGAGATGTCCGTTAAACAGAAGTGTCACTGTATATTTAAAGGATTTGAGGCGCTGATCAAAGCATCAAAGGCAGATATTGTTGGAATATGGTGTCACACAGATATAAGCAGTGCAGAATTGGAATTTGGGGAGTACAATGTGTACAAAAAGGATAGACGGGGTAGGAAGGGAGGGAGGAGGGGTTATGCTGTTAGTTAAGAAACACACAAAATCTAAGGAAGTGCATCCAGTTGACATTGGTGAACAGTGCAATGTTCAGTCTGTTTGGTGTGACATAAACACTGGGAAAGGTGAGAGTGTGAGTGTGTTACAGGCTTAATGACGCTGATGAATATAACAAACAGATGTGCAGAGAATTAGAGTGGGCCAGAAAATCAGAATGTCTTATAATGGAGGATTTTAACTTTCCAGATATCAACTGGAATTTGTGGGTTGGTCACTCGCACACTAGCAAGACTTTTGTGGATTTATTGGATGACTGTTTTCTTCATCAGCATGTTCGGGAGGCAACTAGAGGGAGTAATACTCTTGATTTGATTATCAGTAGTGATTCTTCATGCATTAAGAATCTGCAGATAAAGGAACCACTAGGTGACAGTGATCACAGTGTGCTGAAGTGGGATTTACTCAAAGAGGTAACTACCATCAGGGATAAAGGGAAGGGTTATTGCTTTCGTAAAGGCGACTACGATTGTCTGAGACAGTATTTAAATTCTATATAGTGGGACCAACTAAAGATGTTACCAACAGCAAATTCTAAATGGGAAGCATTCAAAGAACTTATCTTGGAAGCATTCAAAGAACTTATCTTGGAAGCTACTAGGCTTTACATACCAACTAGGCGCCTCCGTAGCCAGGTGGGCAGGAGCAGCAGTGCGTACACACACTTCTAGTTCATCAGCTAAAGACACATTAATTTGTATCTATTTGGATGTTTGTTACGTTTTTTCAGTATTAATAAATAATATTTCGAAAAAAATATATATTTTTTAATAATCACCTTCCCACTCTATTCCATTTCTTAAAAAAACAAACTCTTGCCTTCCCCCCCCCTCCCAGCTTGAGCTGAGGTGTGGCTCTTCGGATTCTCTTTTTTTTTTTTTTTTTTTTTAATTAGATCAAAAATGGCTCTTCACTCAAAAAAGGTTGTCAACCCCTGGCATAGGGTGTCGGATGAGAACTTAATAAAAATTTTAAATATTCTACAAAAACTTTATTATGAAATTATTTTTACTTATGTTATTTTTTACTTATTTTTTTATATACTTGAATAATAAATTTATGCTTAATAAACTGTGTTAATATACTTAATTTGTTGTTCTTATTCTAAAAACATTACTACTTAAAGTAACAATATCAGGAGAAAAAAAAAATTTTTAGAGTACTTTTCATATCCTTTTAATTTTCAATTTTTCCTGATAGCAAAGAATGAGTACCGGCACCTAATTGGATCTGACAGGCAGAAAATTGAGTAGGGGTGCCGCAAAATAAAATAAATTACTTAGGGGTGCCGTTATTAAAAAAAGGTGGAAAACCACTGAAGTAGGCTGAAAGGTTGCAAGTAACAAACAATTTCGTTTAGTAATGTTAGTAATCGTGATACAGAACTAACGTTCTGTATCACGATTTTACAATGGAGCAACAAACAAATATCAAATTTTTCTTTAAATTGGGAAAATCATATACAGGGTATCCATAAATGATGTTTCCGATTTTGATATTTTTTTATTCAGAATTACCTCAAAGAAACTCATGAACACACACTAGCTGAAAGATCAATTCAGCAAGTTTTTTCAAATTGGCACTCGACTGCCAGTTTTTCATTCTACTTTCTGTGCAGCACTACATTCGCAAGAATGGCAAAATGGTGACCAGGCCGGAGAAAGCATTCTGTGTGTTAGCATTTCATGCAACAAATTCTGTTGTTGTAGTGCAGTGACAATTTTGATTTCTGGTGGAAATTCAGATCTTGGGTACCCCTCTGTTACTTCTACCATACTTCGACTAAAAGTCAGTAAGAAGGCAGTAATTGCAAGGTGCCACTCGCTGCCTTCCCCCACTCCCTGTCCTCCTAGGTTGACAGGTTATCCTTCTAGGCCCCCCCAATTGCCGTTGTTTTAAAATTGGTTTGTTTGTTTGTTATTTGATTTTTAGGAGCATTAGCAACTAAGGCCATATTGCTCCGGGTTATGCGGTGGTCATTCCCTGACCTTTCCGCATCCTCCGTATTTGGTGGTGACGGGCTCGAACCCCGGTAAAATCAAGAAGCATGTGCTACGCACTGCTGCTCCTTCCCACCTGGCTATGGAGGTGCCTTTTAAAATTGGAACTCGTTTTCCGATTTTAAAACAGTGGGATAGGGGAATAAACACCCTACCTAAGCTATGCACACCCCTTCCTCAACAACACAAAACAATCAGAATAAAATGCATTCACAATAATCACCCAATCACAGAACTAGACCGTATAATCACTCTGTTCTACAACCACGCCCACTGTGCAGAGACAAAGGTTACCGAAACAATAGATTTCAGCCAAATTTATTCTTGTGGGGTTATGTGAAGGACAATCTGCTACCAATGACACTGCAGGAGCTGAAGGCATGGGGATCAGAGAGGCCTTTGTTAAAATTGATCGCGAAATGAAGCACAGCATGTGGCAGGAGACTGAATATCACTGTGATATTGTTCCAGTTACATTGCTCAAAATTCTGTTTTAAATTTTCAAAATGTTCGATATGAACTAGACAAAAGTTCATATCGAACATTTTGAAAATTTAAAACATTTGGAGTGACCGGATGGGTGATGTGGGAAGGGTTCTTTTTTTTTTTTTTTTTTTTTTTTGGCTGATGCTGTACAAGCATCAGCCAAAATATGCCTCAACTAATGCTAATGTTTACCAACTTTATCAGGATGTGTCTTTTTTAAGCAATATAAAAGTCTTGATGGTTTCATAGTGTCGTTTGAAAAAGAACTATTACAATTAAGACACATGGGCTGCTGTGAGTCGAATGGGATTTCAATAAAACCATAAGCTAGATTCATCCAGATAGTGTTGACACTTTTTCTTTTTAGCACTTGACATTAGTATTAGTAAAGGCACATGATGCAAGAAAGCAAGCTTATACAGCAACAGCTAAAAAAAAAAAAAAAATCTAGTTTCACTCATCCACTCGCTCCAAATGTTTGTCTGGTTCTGCCTTGAATTTATTTAAGCTATCAACTTCTACAACGACAGATGGAAGTTTGTTCCAGCAATCAACCACACGGCTAAAGACAAACTTCCGCACATTTATCCTACATCTGTCTTTTCTCAATTTGAATTTATGTCGTCTCAGATGATTATTCTGAGCAAGAGGAAGAATCCAATCAGCATTGAGCATGCTCAAACCATTCAAGGCTTTATATACCTCAATCAAATCACCTCACAGGTGCCTGGTCTCCAGACACTGTAATTTGCAAAACTTAGCCTTTCTTCTTAAGAGCAACCCTCTGATCCATTCAATAATCTTGTTGCCCTTCTCCGCACTCGCCCCAGCAGCTCTACATTGTTCCTAAAATGAGGCCTCCAGACCTGTGTACAGTACTCAGGGTGTGGCCTGACCATTGCTTTATACAAGGGGATAATCACCTTTTCCCTGCTAGAAAAATTCCAGCATATCATCGACAAGACAGCATAAGCTACTCTTGCAGACCATCTACACTGCTCAGAAAGCTTCATATCTGCCTGCAAAATTACCCCCCCCCCCCCCGGTTGTTTTCTTTCTCTATCACTGTCAATGTAGTAAAATGAAGTAAATGTGTGTCTCTCCCACCCTTCGCCTGGTGGGTTCCCGCTGCCAGCTAACATATCCCACCCCCAGAGTGGGATAGGCAGCTTGACCTTCTTAGTGGATTCAACACTACACGGACAAGGCAACCATCACAAACAAAGACATACTGTGGCTTTGCTGCCGACACGCCATTGGCGATCTGAACTCGGTACTCTAATCCGGTTCCCTTTAAAATTTCATCCCAAGGCAGGGGAGGGAGGAGACAGGTCTCTGTCTCCTCCCTTCCCCCATACTTCACCTGGTAGAGCTCGTCTCCACTGACCTCTTTGGGGATGCCTACATCCCTATTCTTCTGTTTTCAACCCAGTCTTCAGTCTCCCTCCTCCCTCACTAAACCGACCGAGTACACCCCTTAACAGTGCCGTCAAATTCTAATCAACGTCTAAATTCTACCGGTTTCGTGTAAATCTCTAAGACAACACTATTATCTTTTATCTAGCGTATAGACTCGCATGTCTAAATTTAATAACATCAAAATTTTGCCAGACTTATTGGGCCTTTTAACACAACTCTCAAGTGTTCAACCCCAACCAGCGATTTCCTAACAGCAATCCCATTAAGCATTAATGTCAAACGCGTAAATTATTTTTATTTTAAGTCCTAGTCACTGAAATCCCAGGAAACTAGGTGGCCTGCCAGAGCAACTTGTGATAGTGGACACACCCAGCTAGCCTCCACGTGGCAAGGTATGGGCAAGGCGACCAATAAGTCAGATAAACAATGGGCACAACACATCACACTGCACAGACATGGCCCACATACTTTCAAGTCTGGCTTGACAGTGTACTGTCCTCGATACAGCGAACACGGAGATGGGAGAAATCCCAGGTGCCGTCTGACACGAACGTACCTTATACCTTGTCAGTGTAGTAAAATAGAATTGAAACATTACTCTGGGGTTACTGTTTCCCATATGCAGCAATTTATATTTGTCAATATTAAACTTCAGTTGCCACCTCTCAGCCCATCTGTTCAACTTTTCTAGATCCTATTGCAGAAGCATACTGTCATTAGTGCCATTAACAACCCTGCCGACCTACGTATCTTCGGAAAACTTGGATATTAAGCCTGATATACCATCATCAATATCATTAATAAATACAGAAAACAACAATGGACCAACACTGAACCCTGACAGATGCCACTAATAATATTAATCCAAGAAGAGCAGTGTCCATTGATTACCATTCAATATCTTCTCCCACTCAACTATCCATAGCAGCAATTCGTCTCCAATGCCACACTGCTTTTATTTGTGCAGCAGTATCAAAAGCCTTTCTAAGATCCAAATATATGATATCAAAGTTATTCCCTGCATCCAGTTCCTTTGTGACCACATCATAGTATCCAATCAAACTGGTCAGACACGACTTCCCCTTAACCATGCTGTGTCCAAGCTATAACTGAGGTCTTGTCAAGATTATCCAACAGTGCTTCTTTAACCAGTGCCTCCATTAATTTCACCGGAACAGAAGTTAAACTAACAGATCTGTAATTACCTGTGTCTCCTTTTGATCCTTCTTTGTGGATTGGAATCCCATTTGCACATCTCCAGTCGATGGGTACCTGGAGAGCTACCCATCGACTGAGTCCAAGGAAACTCTCATAATTATGGCTAAGGGTTTGCTTACTTCCTTTGCTGCCTCCTTTAATATAACTGGATAGATCCCATCCATCCCAGGTGCCTTTCTTATGTTTGTCTTCGACAATTTCTCCTCCACTTTGCTCTCAGTTATTACAAAATCATCTAGTTCACTGCCAGAGTTTAATTCGCCTATGGAATTCCCCTGGAACAGAAGTTAAACTGAATAACTCCTCGTGTGTGAATGTAGATGCAAAATACTCAATTAGTTTGTTAGCTACCTGAGCAGGATCATCAACATCCAGTGGACCAATCTGGTTCATCCCCTTCCTTCTAGAGTTTCCATAAGTAAAGAACTCTTTGCTGTTTTTGTTTGCATTCTTTGCCTTGGATGCAAACAAAAAGCAATGTTTGCATCCAAAGATTTCTCGTAATGTGCCTTTGCCTGCCTACCCTCCTTTGTGACTTGGTTACACACCAGCTTATATCTATAATAGGCTTCTGTGTCACCCATTAATTTATATGTATTCCATGCATTTTTCTTCTCTGCCACATGTCTAATTAGTTCATCTGACATCCATTTAAGCCTAAATCTTGAACAATATTTCTTAGTTGGTATGAAAAGCCTAGTAGCTTCCAAGATTAATTCTTTGAATGCTTCCCATTTTGAATTTGTGGTTGGCAACATCATCAGTTGGTCCCACCATATAGAATTTAAATACTGTCTCAGCCACCGTAGTCATCTTTTCAAAAGCAAAAACCCTTCTCTTCACCCCTGATGGTAGTTACTTCTTTGAGTAAATCCCACTTCAGCACACTGTGATCACTGCCACCTAGTGGTTCCTTTATCTGCAGATTCTTAAGGCTTGAAGAATCACTACTGATAATCAAATCAAGAGAATTACTCCCTTTAATTGCCTACCGAACATGCTGATGTAGGAAAAAACCATCCAATTAATCTACAAAAGCCTCGCTAGTGTGTGAGTGACCAACCAACAAATTCCAGTCAATACCTGGGGAATTAAATTCCCCCATTATAAGACTCTCTGATTTACTGGCCCACTCTATTTCCCTGTACAGTTTCTTATTACACACATCAGAGTCATTAGGCCTACAGAACACTCGTACTCTCAATTTTGATTTACCCATGCTTATGTCACACCAAACTGATTCGACACTGCACTGTCCAGTGATGTCGAATGGCTTCACTTCCTTGGATTTTACATGTTTCTTAACTAATAGCATAACCCTCCTCCCTTCCTATCTTGTCTATCACTCCTGTACACATTGTTTTTGTTATTTAGCTTTTAGGGTCATTAGCAATTAAGGTCATATTCCTCTGGGGATATGCTGTGGTCATTCCCTGACCTTTCTGCATCCTCTGTATTTGGTGGCTAAAGGGCCCGAACCCCGGTCCAATCAAGAAGTGTGCTGCACACTGCTGCACCTGCCCACCTGGCTACGGAGGCGCCAATTCTGTATACATTGTATTCCCCAAATTCCATTTCTGCATTCCTTATATCTGTGTGATACCACGTCTCTGATATCCCAACAATATCTGCCTTTGATGTTTTGACCAACACCTGAAATTCATGAAATTTAATTACCAAACTCCTAGCACCGGTGTACATGCAAGTATACATGCACCTCTTCCTATTCTTAGCTACCCTGACACAGGCCCATGTGTTTACTGGTACCGCAATGACTTCCAGAAGTCTCTGAAATCTCTTGCATCTTGTTTTCCAGGCTACTTCTCATTCCAATAGAAGCGCGCCTCCGTAGCCAGGTGGGAAGGAGCAGCAGTGTGTAGCACACGCTTCTTGATTAGACCGAGGTTCGAGCCCGTCACCACCAAATACGGAGGATGCAGAAAGGTCAGGGAATGACCACCGCATATTCCAGGAGCAATATCGCCTTAGTTGCTAATGCTCCTAAAAACCAAATAACAAACAAACAATTCCAATAGAAGCAATGCAAGAATTACTTTCACCTCTGCCGGCGGCTACTGTTAACCTATTAGTCCGTGTACACTGAGTTATGCAAAGCCATTAGAAAGAGACTCAGAGAGGACATAAGAAGATTTAACACAATAAAAGTAGAACAAGCATTAAGGGAAAACAAAGGATTTAAATCAACAGCAATGAGCAGTAATACAGAAAGACAAATGATACTGAAATTGGAGAATAGCGATGGTGTACTTATAAACAGCAGAGAAGGCGTAATTCAAATATCAGAAGACTACTATAGAGAATTATACAAGGAGCGAGGGAATGATACCAGGAGTGGGGAAGATGGATTGCAAAGTAGCAACACATACGACATGCCCGATATTCTTCCTGATGAGGTAGAACATGCACTGAAGGAAATGAAGAATCGGAAAGCCCCGGGGGAAGATGAAGTTACTGTAGAGTTGTTAAAATTGAGAGGAAGAGACATAACACAAAAACTGGCAAGGCTCTTCACAAAGTACATTAGAAAAGGTGTGACGTCTAAGTGGAATAATGCAATCGTAGTTTTGCTGCATAAGAAAGGAGATAAATCAGAAATTGGAAATTATAGACCAATTAGCTTGTTATCCCACATCTACAAGTTGTTCACAAGGGTCATTACTAACAGATTAGAAAGAATACATGATGGGAATCAACCGAAAGAGCAAGATGGCTTTAGGCCAGGATTCTCAACTATGGATCACCTTCACGTAATATCACAGCTAATGGAGAAAGCAAATGAATATAAAACACCATTATGCCTGGCATTTGTGGATTATGAAAAAGCATTTGACTCCATACAGCATAAGGCAATGTGTCGGGCACTGGAATGACAAGGCATAGATACCCCACATATTATGATTTTGAAGAAAATATATGAGTGCTACCTCCTTTATTAGACTAGACAAAGACAGTAGGAAATTTAAAATCGAGAAAGGAGTTCGACAAGGAGACACAGATGATACAAAGGTTGGCAGGGTTGTTAAGGACACTACTGACGCTATGCTGCTGCAACAGGATCTGGAAAGGTTGAACAGATGGGCTGAGAGGTGGTAAATGAAGTTTAACATTGACAAATGTAAAGTACTACATATGGGAAACAGTAACCCCAGAGCAACATATCAACTCTGCGGTACTACACTGACAGTGGTGGAGAATGAAAAGGACCTGGGGGTAATTGTGCAGGCAGATATGAAGTTCTCTGAGCAGTGCAGACGAGCTGCAAGAGTAGCTCATGGTGTCTTGTCAATGATATACAGGAATTTTTCTAGCAGGGATAAGGAGGTGATTATTCCCTTGTATAAGGCAATGGTAAGGCCACATCTTGAGTACAGTATACAGGTCTGGAGGCCTCATTTCAAGAAGGATGTAGAGCTGCTGGAACGGGTACAGAGAAGGGCAACAAGATTAGTGAATGGAACAAAGGGTTGCTCTTACGAAGAAAGGCTTAAGTTTTGCAAATTACAAAGTCTGGAGACTAGGCACCGGCGAGGTGATCTGATAGAGGTGTATAAGGCTTTGAATGGTTTGAGCATGCTCAATGCCAATGGGATTCTTCATCTTGCTCAGAATAATCACCTCAGAGGGCATAAATTCAAATTGAGGAAGGACGGATGTCGGATAGATGTGCGGAAACTTGCCTTTGGCCAGCGGGTGGTTGGTTGGTGGAACCGACTTCCATCACTTGTTGTTGAAGTTGATAGCCTAAACAAATTTAAAGCTCAACTGGACAGGTATTTCGAACGAACGGAGGGGTGAAATGGGAGTGGTGTGTGTTTTTTTTTTTTTTTTTTTGGCTGATGCTGAATAAGCTTGCTTTCTTGCATCACATGTCTCTACTAATGCTAATCTCCAAAGCTGTTTACTGCTGCCCTTGAGGAAGCTTTCAGAAGATTAGATTGGTCGCAGAAAGGAGTCAATGTGAACAGAGAGTACCTAAACCATTTACGATTTGCAGATGACATTGTGGTTATAAGCCACGATCCCAAAGAATTAGAGGAAAATCTTAATCAGTTATGCACAGTTAGTAAGGATTTTGGACTAAAGATGAAGATGGTTAAAACAAAAGTAATGATGAACAAGTATGCCATGGAAAGGGAAATAACGATTGAAGGAGCAGTAATTGAAAAGGTGGAGTCATATACTTATCTGGGACAAGTTATTAGCTGTAATAATGATAAATGGCTGGAAGTCAAAAGAAGAATAAATTTTGGATGGATAGCATTCAGGAAATATAGTCATATACTGAAGAGCAATATCCCAGTTTGTCTGAAACGTAAAATAATGAATCAATGTATACTCCCCAGTATGACTTATGGAAGTGAAACTTGGGCACTCACCAAAAGAATGGAAGAGAAGCTGAGAACTACACAGCGAAGAATGGAACGAATTATATTGGTAATCAGACTGTTAGATAAGAAGAGAAACACATGGATTAGGCAGCAAACTCAAGTAAAGGACATTCTTATCAAAACTAAAGAACTAAAATGGTCTTGGGCAGGACACATAGCTCGAAGACATGATGATGACAGATGGACTAAGAAAATAACAGAATGGTACCCAAGAGGAACTAGAAGAAAACCTGGAAGACAAAGGCGGAGATGGATAGATGAAATTCATAAGTTTTTGGGTAGTAAATGGATGGCCAGTGCTCAAAACAGAAGGAACTGGAAAGTTGCTGGAGAGGCCTTCATCCTGCAGTGGATTGAAAATGGCTGATGATGATGATGACCCCCCCCAAGCTAGCAGTTTTCCGACCCACCTAACACTGCCTCGATAGCATCAGCAAATATTCTTGCACCCTTTCTATTTAAGTGTAACCCATCCCTGTAGAAGCAATCTCTCCTGTTAACAATGATTGATGGGTTGAATAACTACAAAGAATTAAATAATAAAATATAAACTATTTTTATTTAACTCTCATAGCCCATGTCACTAACAAAAGCACTGTGGATCAAAAATAAACAACTTCCACAAGGAAACAATAAACCAATACTAATTGTCACTTAGAAAGAAGAAACAATTCCTCATCCCATCCATGCCTCATATATTGACCAATGAAACAAAATAATAAATAAACCATATTCACCATTCCGCCGCCAAGGTTGCAGCTGTTAGAAAGGCACAAACGCCAAGGATCGCGGAGACATGACCTCTGAAAGTACTTAATGCCTATGAAAAACAAACGTGGTTGGTTGAATTAAATCATGCCCACTGTCTTCCTTTTATCAAAATTTCTCACTCATTCTTAATATAATATAGCTATACATTAAAAATCAGTTGTCTCAAAGAAAAAGAAAACACAAACAGAGAAATTAAATATTAAGGAATAAGATGTTGTTGAGTAGGGTTGATTAGGGTTGATACCCATGATTTTTTCGCTCCCCAAAAACCGATTTTTTCCCCTTGGGGCGATACTGCCCCTGTTGAGAACCCCTGGTCTAACCCAATCATATCATTAGTTAGCATATTGGGATAGACCCACATGAAATTCAACTACACAATCCTTCAATCTCACATTAAATTGTGCACGGCTCATAGGCTGCAATTTTTATCAGTGTGGTCTGTGTTAATGGCAGAAACTGCTTTTACAGAGATTGGATACCCTTAAAAAGAAAGGGTGCAAGAATTTTAGAATGGTGTAATTAAGTTTTTTTTACACCAGTATGTTAGAGCAGCAACAAGATTTAGCAATATTCTTGATCTCATTATCAGCAGTGATTCTTCATGAATTAAGAATCTCTGCAAATAAAAGAACCACTAGATGGCATAGATCACATCTATGTGAGATTACTTAAAGATGTAACTACCATCAAGTGTAAAGGGAAGTGTTTTTGCTTTTGTAAAGGAGACTACAGTGGTCTCAGATAGTTTTTAAATTCCGTACAATGGAACCAACTAATGATGTTACCAACAACAAATTCTAATATTTGCTGATATTATCATCAAAATGTTAGGTGGGTTGGAAAACTGTTAGCTTAAGGAGATACACAGACTAATAGATTAACAATAGCTGCAGGCAGAAGTAAAAGTGATTCTTGCACTGCTTCTAATGGAAATGGAAGTTGCCCAGAAAACAAGGTACTGGCAATTTCAAGGCCTGCTGTGGCTGGTGAGTATGGGCTTGGCACACCCAGGGTCCTGAGCTGGATATCATCATTCTTCTGTTTCTTGGTGATTCCCTTCTACTTTTGACACACACACACTCACTCTCACTCTCACTCTCTCTCTCTCTCTCTCTCTCTCTCTCTCTCTCTCAGGGTTACTTGGGGAATTTATTTTTTGGCTGCTGCAGCATAAGCCTCAGCTTCCTTGCACCTTGTAGCTAATAATAATAATCCTGGAACAAGGAAATACATGACATGGCTGTGTTAGAGTAACTAAGGGTAACAACATGTGCATGTATAATTGCATGTACACATGCCAGGAGCATAATAAATAAATTTGATGAATTTATTTATTATACTTCCTCCATTGCATAGTAAATAAATTCAGAGCATTGTGTAGCTATCAGAGATGATGTGTTACTCATAAGGGATGTAGAATTTGAATATGGATCCTGTCTACCCTTTCTGTACAATCTATACAGAAAGGGCAGACAGGACAGGAAGGGAGGCAGGGTTATTCTGCTAGCTAAGAAACACAAAATCTAAGGATGTGCACCAGTTGACATTGGTGGACAGTGCAATGTTGAGTCAGTTTGGTGCAAAATAAGCGCTGGGAAAGCAAAAATGAGGGTAGGAGTGTGTTATAGGCCCAATGACTCTGATGAGTACATTGAAAAACTACACAGAGAAATAGAGTGGGCCAGTAAATCAGAATGTCTTATAATGGGGGATTTTAACTTTCAAATATTGACTGGAACTTGTGAGTAGGTAACTTGCACACTAGCAAGACTTATGTGGATTTATTGGATGACTGTTTTTTTACACCAAACATGTTAGAGAAGCAACAAGATATAGCAATATTCTTGATCTCATTATCAGCAGTGATTCTTCATGCATTAAGAATCTCTGCAGATAAAAGAACCAATAGGTGGCAGTGATCACATCTACTGATGTGGGATTACTTAAAGATGTAACTACCATCAAGGGTAAAGGGAAGTGTTTTTGATTTTGCAAAGGATACTACAGTTGTCTCTGACAGTTTTTAAATTCTATACAGTGGAACCAACTAATGATGTTACCAACAACAAATTCTAAACGGGAGGCATTCAGAGAAATAATCATAGAAGTTACTAGGCTTTTCATACCAACTAAGAAATACTGTTTAAGGCTTAGATCTAATACAGATTAAGGCTTAGACCTAAACGGATGTCAGATGATCTAATGAGCCACGTAGTAGAGAAGAAAAATGCACAGCATGCATAATTATCAGTGATATACTCTGAGTGGACAAAAACCATGCGATACCTACCTAGTAACAGGTAGGGCCACCTTTTGCCCGAATAAGAAGTCACGCGGCAAAGCATTGAGTACATTAGTTCACAAAAGTGTTCCACAGTTATTTCCATCCATGCTTGCTGCATCACTGTCTATAATTCCATCGCATTTTCGGGTGGAGGATCCAAAACTCGAACAGACCTTTCCAGCATCCCAAAGATGCTCCACAGGATTCATGTCTGGTAAACGGGGAGGCCATTCCATGGTGGTAAAATCTCAGAATGCTCTTCAAACCATGTTCTAGTCACCATGGCTCTGTGAGGAAGCGCATTGTCATGCTAGAAGAGTCCAATGCCCTGTGGGTGCACAATGACCAGGAAATGATGCAAATGGTCTACAAGGATGGAAACGTAACCTGGACCGTTCAGAGATGCATCTAGACCAGGCCTGGGCAAATTTTTTTTTAAGCATGTCGCATAAAGACATTTGAGAGTGCTTGTAGGCCACAGTTGTTGTGGATGTAGGATCTATCTGACAGTGATGAGAAAGTCACCCTGTAGTTAGTCTCAAGATTTTTAGAAGCAACACAATCAATCAATATAATTAATAAATACAAGAAACATAAATAAATTAACAACTTTATTTTAATGGGATTTATGAAGCTGGTTACAATCATTAATCATCTTATTCCAGTTGGATATTAATATAAGTAGCAACTCTCAGAACACTATGAAGGTTGGTGTCTGTCAGAGATGCTCAGTGTTTGTTTTTATTAATATTCATTACAGAGAATGTTTGTTCACACTTATAGGTGGAACTGAAAATTGACACCATTTTTCTGGCCAAATTTTTCAGGTTACAAAACTTTTTTAGGTCAAGAATATTATAAAATGCTCTAATATCATTCTGGTTTTGAAGTTCCCGTATGCTGGAGTCATATTTTAAATCAATGGTGGTGCATTATCAAAGCTGGTGCATTATCAATGCTTGAAGAGAATGGATCCCACACAATCAATAAATATGATTCAATTTTTCGAAAGTCGAGGTCTCAAATTCTTCAATTAAGTTTTTGATTGATGTTGTATAACCAACAAATTTTATTTCTGAAATATTTCTTTGAGAAGCCATTGTAGGAAAATGGACCAGGTTTTTAGAACTCAATTGGCGAGAAAACAAGCACAGTTTAAGAAGGAAAGCATTCAAACTGATTATTATATCATGTGCAAATTTATTTTCCCCCTTCTAGCTCTTTGTTCAATACATTGAAGTATGTAACAATATCCACCATGAAAGCAAAATCGCAAATCCAACCTTCATCTTTAAGCTCAGTGAAATTGCTATTATTTTTCATTTCTAAAAATAATATAATTTCATCTTTCAGCTCCTATACTCTACGAAGTACGTTTTCTAAACTTAACCACCTTACATGACTATGATAAGGTACATTGGTATGTTCACACTGAAGATCTTCTAGAAAGTTTATGAATTGTCAGTGATTTAATCCCTTGAATCGAATGAAATTTATAATCTTTATAATGGGTGTGGTTATATGCTCCATATCGAGTACAGATTTGCTTAAGACTTGCTGATGAATAATACAATGAATTGGTATTTTGTTTTGAATCAATCTCAATTTTGTCTTGACCTCATTTCGATAATCTGTTATTTTTACCAGTCAAATATGGTGTTATCGTCCACTGTTACACTAATGATTTTATTCCAGAGTAAATTACACTTCTTTACACAATTTTCTACTTTTTCAAAAATACTTGATCCAGTTGTGCAGTCTTGCATTGATTCCATGGATAACAACTCCTCGGAAATTCCAAAATCACTGTTACAAGTGCAAGTGAAAATTAGCGACTGCGCAGTGCCTTTTATGTCAGTACTTTCATCGAGAGCCAGGGAATACCACTCCACGGATTTCAGTTCTGCTGATAGTTGCTCCACCAAGTTATCAGCGATATTTTCAACACATCAAGCTATAGTACGCTGACACAAACTTATGTTTTGGAATTTAGACTTCATAGTTGGACATTACTTCTGCTATTATTTTGGCCTGCGGCAAAGATAATAGCAGAAGTAATGATCAGAGATAATGGAAAAAGGTCTTTTTATCAGATTTGCCTTTCAAATAATACTGTTCATTGGAGAATCACTGAAATGGCTGAAAATATAAAACAGATATTGTTATCTGATATACGTAAGAGTTGTTATTATTATTATTATTATTATCAGCCATATGGTGCAAGGAAGCCTGAGGCTTATGCTGCACCGGCCAAAAAAAAAAAAATTTCCCTATTAGCATTAGAATTAGTAGAGGCATATGATGCAAGAAAGCAAGCTTATTCAGCATCAGCCAAAAAAAAAAAAAAAAAAAAAAAAAAAATGCACAACCATTACTCCCATTTCACTCCTCCGTTTGTTCGAAATACCTGTCCAGCTGAGCCTTAAATTTTTTTAGGCTATCAACTTCAACAACAAGCGATGGGAGTCTATTCCACAAACCAACTGCCCGCTGGCGATTATGGGTCATTTAGAGGTAACAGGAGTAGTGCGGGCAGACCACGTTCGATGCAAACTTCCGCCATGGAAGAAAGTGTGTTGAATGCCGTCCAGAATAATCCTACTACCAGCACATGTGCCATTGTCTCTGCCTTGGGAGTGTCTCGTTGCAGTGTACAGTGTCTGGCACGACGATTCCTTATACCCCCTTTCATCTCCAGAGGGTTAGCATTAGCATTAGCATTAGTAGAGGCATATGATGCAAGAAAGCAAGCTTATTCAGCATCAGCCAAAAAAAAAAAAACCACTACTCCCATTTCACCCCTCCGTTCGTTCGAAATACCTGTCCAGCTGAGCCTTAAATTTATTTAGGCTATCAACTTCAACAACAAGCGATGGGAGTCTATTCCACAAACCAACTGCCCGCTGGCTAAAGGCAAATTTCCGCACATCTATCCGACATCCGTCCTTCCTCAATTTGAATTTATGCCCTCTCAGGTGATTATTCTGAGCAAGAGGAAGAATCCCATCGGCATTGAGCATGCTCAAGCCATTCAAAGCCTTATACACCTCTATCAGATCACCTCGCCGATGCCTAGTCTCCAGACTCTGTAATTTGCAAAACTTAAGCCTTTCTGCGTAAGAGCAACCCTTTGTTCCATTCACTAATCTTGTTGCCCTTCTCTGTACTCGTTCCAGCAGCTCTACATCCTTCTTGAAATGAGGCCTCCAGACCTGTATACAGTACTCAAGGTGTGGCCTGACCAATGCCTTATACAAGGGAATAATCACATCCCTATCCCTGCTAGAAAAATTCCTGTATATCATTGACAAGACACCATGAGCTACTCTTGCAGCTCGTCTGCACTGCTCAGAGAACTTCATATCTGCGTGCACAATTACCCCCAGGTCCTTTTCATTCTCTACCACTGTCAGCGTAGTACCACAGAGTTGATACGTTGATCTGGGGTTACTGTTTCCCATATGTAGTACTTTACATTTGTCAATGTTAAACTTCATTTGCCACCTCTCAGCCCATCTGCTCAACCTTTCCAGATCCTGTTGCAGTAGCAGCATAGCATCAGTAGTGCCAACCTTTGTATCGTCTGCAAACTTGGACATTAAGCTTGATATACCATCATCTATATCATTTATAAATACAGAAAACAACAATGGACCCAACACTGAACCCTGAGGAACTCCACTAATAACATTAGTCCACGTTGAGCAGTGTCCATTGATTACCACTCTCTGTCTTCTGCCACTCAACCATCCCTTTATCCATAGCAGCAATTTGCCTCCAATGCCACACTGCTCCAATTTGTGCAGCAGTCCTCCATGCGCAACAGTATCAAAAGCCTTTCTAAGATCCAAATATATAATATCAAAGTTATTCCCTGCATCCAGTTCTTTTGTGACTACATCATAGTATCCAATCAAATTGGTCAGACAAGACCTGCCCTTAACAAAACCATGCTGTGTCTGAGCTATAACTGAATTCTTGTCCAGATGATCCTGCAGTGCTTCTTTAACCAGTGCCTCCATTAATTTTCCTGGAACCAAAGTTAAACTAACAGGTCTATAATTACTTGTGTCAGCCTTTGATCCTCCTTTGTGAATTGGGGTTACATTTGCACATCTCCAGTCTATGGGTACCTCCCCTGAGTCCAAAGAAGCTCTCATAATTATGGCCAGGGGTTTGCTTACTTCCTTTGCTGCCTCCTTTAATATAACTGGATAGATCCCATCCACCCCGGGTGCCTTTTTTATGTTTATCCTCAACAATTTCTCCTCCACTTTCCTCTCAGTTATTAGAAAATCATCTAGCTCACTGCCAATGTTTACTTCACCTACGACATTCCCCTTCCTGAATAACTCCTCATGTGTGAATGTAGATGCAAAATACTCGTTTTGATTGTTAGCCACCTGAGCAGGATCCTCAACTGTTGAACCATCAACATCCAGTGGACCAATCTGATTCATCCCTTTCGTTCTTGAGTTTAAATAGGTAAAGAACTCTTTTCTGTTTTTCTTTACATCCTTTGCCAAGGATTTCTCATAATCTGCCTTTGCCTGCCTAATCTCCTTTGTGACTTGGTTACAGACCAACTTATATCTATCATAGGCTTCCATGTCACCCATTAATTTGTATGTATCCCATGCATTTTTCTTCTCTGCCATATGTCTCATTAGTTCATCTGACAACCATTTAGGCCTGAACCTTGAACAATATTTCTTGGTTGGTAGTAAAGCCTGGTAGCTTCCAAGATTAGTTCCTTGAATGCTTCCCATTTTGAATTTGCTGTTGGTAACATCATCAGTTGGTCCCACTGTATAGAATTTAAATACTGTCTCAGCCATCATAGTCGCCTTTACGAAAGCAAAAACCCTTCCCTTTACCTCTGATGGTAGTTACCTCCTTGAGTAAATCCCACTTCAGCACACTGTGATCACTGCCACCTAGTGGTTCCTTTATCTGCAGATTCTTAATGCATGAAGAATCACTACTGATAATCAGATCAAGAGTATTACTCCCTCTAGTTGCCTCCCGAACATGCTGGTGTAGAAAACAATCATCCAATAAATCCACAAAAGCCTTGCTAGTGTGTTAGTGACCAACCCACAAATTCCAGTCAATATCTGGGAAATTAAAATCCCCCATTATAAGACTCTCTGATTTACTGACCCATTCTATTTCCCTGAACAGTATCTTATTATACTCATCAGAGTCATTAGGCCTATAGCACACTCCTACTCTCAATTTTGATTTACCCATGCTTATGTCACACCAAACTGACTCGACACTGCCCTGTCCATCGATGTCGACTGGCTTCACTTCCTTGGATTTTATGTGTTTTTTTAACTAATAGCATAACCCCTCCTCCCTTCCTATCCTGTCTATCCTTTCTGTAGATGTTGTACTCCCCAAATTCCAGTTCTGCATTCCTTATATCTGTGTGACACCATGTCTCTGATATCCCAACAATATCTGCCTTTGATGTTTTGAGCAAAACCTCAAATTCATCTACTAAACTCCTAGCATTGGTGTACACGCAAGTATACATGCACCTGTTTCTATTCTTAGCTACCCTAACACAACCCATGTGTTTACTTGTATCGCAATGACTTCCAGCAGTCTCTGAAATATCCTCCATATTGTTTTTCAGGCTTCTGCTCATTCCAATAGAAGCAGTGCAAGAATCTCTTTGCACCTCTGCCAGTGGCTACTGTTAATCTATTTGTCTTTGTCTCCCCCCAAGCTAGCAGTTTTCGACCCACCTAAAACTGCCTCGATATTATGCAATGAAGGCCGATGAGTCCACTGATATTACAAATTTTGCAAATCTTCTAGTGTTTGTTAGATACGAAAAAAATCAAAAACTTCAATTACGACCTTTTATTTTGCCAACGTTTGCGAGAACATACAACAGGAGAAGAAATATTCAACATTATGGAAAATTTATGCAACAAAACAAACTTCATTGGAAGAGTTGTATTGGAATAAGCACGAACGGAGCAAAATCCATGGTAGGATCTAAAAAAGGGCTTGTTTCAGGGATTCAAGCTATTGCACCACATGCAAAGTTGACACGTTGCTGAATACACAGAGAGGCTTTAGCTATACATATGATACCTGCAGACCTAAAAAGGTTCTGGATGAAGCTGTAAAAATCATAAATTATATTAAGGGCCATCCTTTAAATGCCAGACTTTTCTCACAACTATGTGAATAAATGGGTAGTAATCATAAACAACTTCTTTTCTATACCGAGGTTCGTCAGATTTCTCGTGGAAAAGTTCTAACTCGTTTATTTGAACTTCAGAATGAACTACAGGGGTTTTTCTTAATGAAAGTTTTGAATTAAAAAAAATGTTTACATGATTGAAAATGACTCAGTCAATTAGCATACCTGGCAGATATATTTACTGTTTTAAATAATCTTAATTTGTCCTTACAAGGTAAGGAAATTTCTGTACTTCACGTTCAAGATAGAGTGAACGTGACATTGGCAAAGATGAAGTTGTGGCAAAAGCGAGTTGGTAATGGAGAATTGGACGCATTCTCATCTCTTCATGAATACACACAAGTTCAAATAAACAAACTGATGACAATGTGAAGATTATTATAATGCAGCATTTACAAAGTTCACAGATGAATCTAGAAAAGTATTTCACTGAATTTGACATTAATACTGAGTGGATAAGATACCCTTTCAGCATCAATCAATCTATGCCAAAGGATCTGTCGCAAACAGAAGAACAACTTTTGGAACTAGCTTCTGATGGATTCTTAAAAAACAAATATAACGAGAATACATTATCATCATTTTGGTTACAAATACAAAATGAATTTTCTGCATTATCAGATAAAGCACCAAAGTTCATATCTGTGCGAAGTTGGATTTTCAGCCCTTGTAGACATTAAGATGAAGAAGAGGAACCTTGAGGTCCTTGAGGTTGTCACAGACATTCTCTCAGATATACCAGACAAGCTGTACTTGCTACCTGGGAGTCTAAAACGCTGATGGAACTGATATTCGGTAACACTCAAGTCAAGTGGACCCAATTTCAGCAAAGTACGGACGGTCTGTGACAGCCAAATCCTCTGCTTGCACCTTCACGATAGTGGGACTTGCTTACATTGCTTACGTTGGTTCACAGGTGTGAACCAACGTAAGCAGGGGTCAAGGTGTGGCGCCCACACCACATGGAGGAACGCCGCCCCTCTATGTTACCAGGCAGTACTAGGTGGTAGATGACTCATCAACCGGTGAAATACCACCACTTTGCTTATTTGGAGGCTTGAAGTGGTGGAACCCATGTTTAGTCTCTAGAGCTAAGTTCCGATCAACCCTTCCCTATCTCTTCCATCATGCAATATGATTGATGACTTTTTGAGGTTATGACGAACATCGTTGCGAGATCCAATATTCCATACATTTCGGGGGTACAGCTCTAAAATGGTGTTCGCAGGCCGGCCGCTAGTTAGTACATAGGACCGAACCTATTGGTAACTCTCTAGGAGGCTTCCAGATCAGCTAGTGTATAATCTTGCTACCTCTACTCTGCCAGATAGTTACTGGAGGGAGTCCAAGTAGTGTATATGCAGGGAGCATTGTCGAGGCCACGTTATGTCGAGGATCTGGGTATAGTCTTACCATGTATACGCCATATCCAAAAATTTCATTACTTCACACAGCATGTTCCACCCACTTTTTCTTACTATTGAATACACCACAAATTGTCAAACTAATAGAGCAACCTTATCTGCGAAAAGATCTAAACCTCCCAAGCACTTCCTAATTCATTTCCCAAATATACGTGGTCTCAATTCTAATCTCAACAACATTTCCACTTGCAGTCTGCCAAACGCCATGTACTTTTTCTGACAGAATCTCAGTTATCGGTTGATTCAACTACTGCTCATCTCAGATGCCCAAATTATTTGCTGTATGATTCCTTTCGCCTCAAAGGTGGTACTTGTGCATATGTCTGTTCTGATATTCCCTGTCAGACACGTGGCAATTTGGAATCTCCCATCATTGATCTTCTCTGGCTCAAAATCTCTACCTCATTGTGTCAAATTCATCTGTTCTCTCTACCGTTCTCCCAATTCCACTAATCACTTGGAGCTCTTTGACTTCCTCTCTTTGCAACTTGACTTTCTCCAGTCCAACTTTCCTAACAGTGAGGTAATTTTCCTTGGTGATTTTAATGTTCACAACTCCAGCTGGCTTCCGTTTTCTAGTCACACCGACCCAGCTGGTCGAGATGCTAAGGCTTTTGCAATTACTAATGACCTTGCACAGATTGTTCATTTACCTACAAGGATACCGGATAATCCGAATCGTACAGCCAATATGCTTGATCTCTTTCTCACAAACAACCCTTCTAAGTACACGGTCGAAGTGAGAGGTCCTTTAGGCACTTCAGATCACAACTTGGTGATTGTCTCTTCTGCAATGGAACCTTTATCTCATGGCTATTCCCAACCTCGTGTTCTTTGGCATTACAAGAATGCAAAATGGGATGACCTGCAAGACTTCTTTTCTTCTTTTCCTTGGTCGGATCACTGTTTCAAAACTTCTGATATCAACGTTTCCTCAGATCGCGTCACTGAAATTATTCTTGCAGGAATGGAATCCTTTATCCCACACTCCACTTTAAAATCTCATCCTTTATTTTTTTTTTTTTTTGATTTGGTAGTTGTTGGCGCATCGGCTTCTGTGGCCATATTGCACCTCCCAAGGGTTTTGCAGTACTTTGATCCAAGCCCGAGGCGGGAATCGAACCCGCGACCTTTGGGTTGCCGGGCAGGTACTTTAATCACTCGGCTAGCCCAGTCGGCCTCATCCTTTATCTAAACCTTGGTTTTCCAATAAATGTGCTAAAGCTGTTCAAGATAAGAATGTTGCATATCATAATTGGCTTGTTTCTAATGCTCCTGTTTCATTTTCTGCCTACACCAAAGCTCGCAACAATTGTAAAGCAGTTATTAATCAGTCCAAACTAGAGTTTGAACAGGCTAAGAGTAGAAAACTTGCTTCTTGCCCTAATGGTAGCTGAGCATTCTGGTCTCTTGCCAAAGCTATTGACCACAACTTTTGCCCATCTCTGCTCCCACCTGTCCAATCCAGATGGTTCTGTTGTCACTTCAGCCAAGGATAAAGCTGACCTGCTAGCATCCCATTTTTCTTCCAACTCATGTATCAATGATCTTGGTAAAACACCTCCCACCATTCCCAACACACTCCATTCAATGCCTCCTGTGGTCTTCTGTCAAAAGGACGTCAGAAGGATTTTGATGAATCTTGATGGTAAGAAAGCTCCAGGTCGCGATGGTATTTCTCCACTTGTTCTCAAAACCTGTGCTCCTGAACTTACTCCTATTCTTTGCCGCCTTTTTTCACTTTCTTATTCTAAAGGTGTTTTTCCTTCTGCCTGGAAATTTGCTCATATCCAGCCAGTTCCTAAAAAGGGTGACAAATCCCTCCCATCCAATTATCGTCCCATTGCAATTACTTCTACCCTTTCTAAAGTAACAGAGAAATCAATTAACCGCCAACTCTTAAACTACCTAGAAACCTTCCGTCTGATCAACGATCGCCAGTATGGATTCCGTCAGTGTTGATCCACTGGTGATATTCTGGCTTATGTTACCCATTTATGGACTAATTCAATGGAAAGGTTCAGTGAAACACAAGTAGTTGCTCTTGACATCTGAAAGGCTTTTGATTGTGTTTGGCATAAAGGTCTTCTAAACAAGCTTCCATCTTATGGTTTGCCAACTGTTTTTAGTAATTGGTTATCCAGTTTTCTCTCTGATCGCTCACTGAGGGTGTTGGTAGATGGCTCTCTGTCTTCTAACTTCTCCACTAATGCCGGTGTCCCCCAAGGTTCAGTTCTTTCCACCACTCTTTTCCTCTTGTATATTAATGACCTTCTTCCATTGACTGGAAATCCTATCCATAGTTTTGTCGATGATAGCACATTGCATTCCACTTTCCATTTTGAGAAACCTTGTTCTACTCAATCAGCTTCAATTTCTCGAAAACCTGCTACCAATTCCTGAAATGACGATCTTCAGGTAATTCTCCAGTGGGGCAAAGACAACTTAGTTGATTTCAACCCTTCTAAAACTCAGTCTTGTCTTATATCTCGCAAAAAGGATTCTTCTGCTCTTACACTTATCTTTAGTGACACTCCGATTTCTAGGCAAAATGATATATCTCTTTTGGGAATTACCCTGACTTCTAATCTCTCTTGGCACAAGTACATTACAAATATTGCTTCCTCTGCATCTAAAAAACTTGGTTTTCTCTTTCGCTCTCGGCGTTACTTTTCTTCCAAACAGCTGCTCACTCTGTATAAATCGCAAATCCGCCCTGCCATGGAATATTGTTCCCACATCTGGGGTGGTGCCCCCAAAACCTCTCTCAGGCTTCTTGATTCCATTCAGAAGAGGGCAGTTAGGTTAATTAATGATTCATCTCTAACAGTCTCTCCACTCGCTCTCCCATAGACGCACTGTTTCTGCTGCATGCCTCTTCTACAGATACTTCCATGGGCACTGTTCTTCTGAATTGGCTTCTATAATTCCTGCTCTCTCTTTCAAAACAGTCTGAACACGTGCCGCTACCAGCCAACATCCATTTACTGTCCAACTTCAAACTCACAGAACCAACTTTTCATCTTCCTCGTTTATTTATTCAACTGCCGTTTTCTGGAACAACCTTCCTTCATACATATTTCCTGAAAATTACAATCTGCAGAAGTTCAAGTCCAATGTCAACAAATATCTTCTTTCGTCTTCTCAACCTCCAACCCAAGCATGGTACTAAGTACTATAGGTTCTAATACCTCTCGTGTTTGGGGTTTACATAAAAAAAAAAAAAAAACCGCATCTGATATTGAAATTAATAACCACAGAGCCAAATTTTGTTGAAACATTATCCCACCACAAGAAATTTTACTACTCAATTTGATGATAAATTATTTTAATTAAGCAAAAATTTATAGTAGGTTTACTTTATTAATTTTGTTCTATCATATATAAATTATAAACAATAACAATTTTTGTTTATGTACACTTAAATTCAAATAAAAATATTTATAGACATTTACAATGAAATACGATTTTTTTTTTAACGAGGGAGTACTCAGTACTTACGAAAAATTAAGAATGTGTACACGGAGGTCAAAACTTTGGGAAACACTGATATAGGGGAATTCTACTAGCAGGGATAAGAAGGTGATTATCCCATATTACAAGCCAATGGTCAGGCCACATCTTGGGTATTAGATACAGGTATGGAGGTCTCATTTTATGAAGAATACAGAGCTGCTAGAATGGGTATGGAAAAGGGTAACGAGACTGGTGAGGGAAACAAAGGGGGTGTTGTTACCCTCTTACCAAGAAAGGCTTCAGTTCTGCAAATTGTAGTGTCTGGAGTCTAGGTATCTGTGAGGTGTGAGGTGATCTGATTGAAGTGTTTAAGGTGCAATCTGAAAACCGAATTGCATTTAAATTGAATCTTTGTTTTAATACGCAAAAAATAAAATAGCAATAATAAACAGTAAAAATTAACGATACGTTATATCCATAAGTTACGTTCGAAATTACAGAACAATACTATACTTTAACCCCGCCATGGTTTATGGTTTACCTGATAAGCTAGTATATCATATTTTACTTTTAAAAACTCTTACCACTATCAACTTAACTCATATTCATATTTATACAGACCGATGTAATGTTTAATCGTCCTAGATGGCATTAATTGGTTATGTGACTACTTAATATTTATTATAATATTTATATTTATTATAACATTTAATATTTGCTTTTTCATACTTGGAAATATATATATATATATATATATATATATATATATATATATATAAATTGAAAACTTCAACTAAATACAGTTTAACTAATAAAAAGATGGATGGATGACGTAGAAGAGGACTTAAAGATCATGAAAATAAGAAGTTGGAGAAGTTTAATTTCTTGGAGGACTTACAGTGGAACATCGTTGAGAAGGCTAAGACCCATCCTGGGTTATAACACCAGAAGAAGAACTAAATACAGTCAGTTCTGCTATAACGCGGTATATGTGTTCCTAAAATTCTCCGCATTATGGTATTTCGCGCATTAAAAACAACAGGACTTATGAAAAAAATAGGGATGGGGCAGGGCACTCAAAAAAAATGTTCAGTCTGGAAAGTAAAACACTAAAAAAAAGTTAGAAAACCAATAAAATTGCTAACACAGGTTTAAACATCTTAAATTTCTAATAAATAAATAAATATTACACTAAATATAGCACTTTACCTTAACAAGATACCTTGTATTGGTCAGAGACTATGTATGTTTACATACATAGCTTGTTAATTTTACAGCTGAAAGCTTGAAATACTGTTAATTATCTATTAAGATTCTTAGCAAAGCTTATTATCTTAGTACTCACCTCTAGATCCATATTGGTTATGATTAAATTTACATAAAGGAAAGTAGAGTGAAAGTAAAAGTTTTCAATTATATTAATAGATTAATTAATTTAAAAACATGTCTCTAGGAAGAGGAAGTGCACCACTTTTTCCTGGTTGTCATTTATAAAATTATATGAAGAAGATTTGCGTGTTGAAAAACCAAAAGCTGGACGAGAAGCTTTCAATGTCGTTGTCACCAGTTGGTGAATGACATGAGTTGTAAGTGTTGATTTATAGTATCGTAGTACGCAGGATGCACTACGTTAAACACATGGAAATTTGATTAGTGTAAGCTGCCATATTAGTGATAGATTCATGGGTTATTTAGTGTTTAAAATTTCGTATGATCTATTTTGGCAGAACCATTCTATAGCTAGGGCTTCATACTGGAATATCTTATAATTCGATTTAAGTTTAATTAGTATAACTGCATTATCTATTAATGGATCATGATTAAAAGAGTGTACGTGCTGACTGAGTTCAGTTCCTGGTTGGTCTGATTTGAAACTATTATAATGATAGTATGTTCTCGTGTTGGCTGTTCCGGAAGTTCCATATTTTGTGGTGGTGCTACCTATGTAGCATGCATTACATCCAGATTGGCATTTTATAAGGTATATTATATTGTTTATGTCTTGAATATTGTATTTATATTCAAGTACTAACTAAAGTACTTTTTTCAGAAAATACAGGGAAACATATAAATACAATATTCAAGACATAAACAATATAATATAAATAAAATAAATTTTCTGTTTATACTCCGGCACGACAACCAAGTCAGTGGAGTTTACAATAAATCGCCAATACAAATATTTATCGTATTTAGTAGTCACGGGCTTGAACCCCAGTCCACTCAAGGAACGCGTGCTATGCACTCTTGCTCCTGACCACTGGGCTATGTATACCTTATAAAATGCCAATCTGGAAGTAATGCATGCACCATAGGTAGCACCACCACAAAATATGGAACTTCCAGAACAGCCAACATGAGAGCATACTATCATTATAACAGTTTCATATCAGACCAACCAGGAACTCAACTTTGATAGGATATTATGATGTGGTTACAAAGGAACTGGATGCAAAAAATAATTTTGATATCATATATTTGGATTTCAGGAAAGCTTTTGACACTGTTGTGCATGGAAGACTATTGTACAAATTGGAGCAGAATAGTATTAGGGGTAAGTTGCTACAATGGATAAAAGGATGGTTGAGTGGGAGAAGACAGAGGGTGGTAATTAATGGGTGCTGCTATTCGTGGACTAATGTTAATAGTGGAGTCCCACAGGGTTCGGTGTTGGGTCCTCTGTTGTTTTGTATATTTATCAATGATATTGATGAAGGTATATCAGGCTTAGTGTTGAAGTTTGCAGATGATACAAAGGTTGGCAGAGTTGTTAATGACAGCGTGCTACTGCAACAGCATCTAGATAATTTGGACAGATGGGCTAAGAAGTGGCAATTGAAGTTCAACCTTGACAAATGCAAAGTACTGCATATGGGTAGAAGTAACCCCAGAGAAACGTACCAACTGCGTGGTACTACAATTAAGATGGTAGAAAATGAAAAAGACCTGGGAGTAATTGTGCACTCAGATATGAAGTTTTCTGAGCAATGCAGTCAGACTGCCAGGGCAGGTCATGGGGTTTTGTCAATGATTTATAGGAATTTTGCTAGCAGGGAAAAGGAGGTGATTGTCTCTCTGTATGAGGCAATGGTCAGGCCACACCTTGAGTACTGCATACAGGTCTGGAGGCCTCATTTTAGGAAGGATGTAGATTTGCTTGAGCGTGTACAGAGAAGGGCAACAAGATTGGTGAGGGGAATGAAGGGATCCCTTACCAAGAGAGGCTTAAGTTCTGCAAATTGCAGTGGCTGGATACTAGGCACCTGCGTGGTGATCTGATTGAGGTGTATAAGGCCTTGAATGGATTGAGCACGCTGAATTCTGATGGGATCCTTCCACTTGTTCAGATTATGAAACTAAGGGGGCATAAATTCAAATTAAGAAAAGACAGATGTAGAATAGATGTGCAGAAATTTGACTTTAGCCAGCGGGTGGTTAATTGCTGGAACAAATTTCCATCTGTCGTTGTGGAAGTTGATAGGTTAAATAAATTTAAGGAGGAACTGGACAGGCATTTGGAGGGAATGGTGTGACTTTTTTTTTTTTTTTTTTTTGGCTGATGCTACATAAGCTCATACACTTACTTTCTTGCATCACATGCCACTACTACTACAGTCAGCACGTACACTCTTTAATCATGATACATTAATAGATAATGCAATTACACTAATTAAACTTAAATCGAATTATAAGATATTCCAGTACGAAGCACTAGCTATAGAATGGTTTCACCAAAATACAGGTAGTTCTTGACTTTACGAGTTAATTCGTTCCTAGTGCGCGTGCTCGTAAAGCAGGAATTTATTTCCCATAGACAATTTATTTCTCAAAATTAAAATTTGTTAGCTAATTAGTTTATGTTTAAACAATGATTGATTTATTGAAAGAAATGAAAATGTAGCCTGTAAAATCAAGCAAATTATAATAATAAAGAAATTATTTACGACTTACAAATGTTAAAGAATGTTTATTCTTCATCATCACCATCATCGACTAAATGCACACTCGTTGATCACTCATTATTGGCTTGGCACTTGTTGGTTTGTTGCACAAGGAGTCGTCTTCTTCAGAAATGTTTCAAGAGATGTTTGTTTCCAAGATAATCTTCTCTTTTAATTATAAATTTCAAGATTGCGTGCATAAGCATTTATTAACAGCACACACAAATTGCAACTAACACGATTCACGTGGAGTAACAAGTTTATGAAACTTAAAAAAAGGAATGAAGAGAAGATTCTGAAAATTTATTTGTGTATTTTATACGATTGAAGATTTCAGTAAAGGGAAAACACATTTCACCATAATAACTTAAAAAAACCACACAATTCCGGCTATTGGTATTTTCACAAATTCAAGAAGATCGAGTTTACTACCTGTTTAATCAAATTTTCATGTGTTTAACGTAGTGCATCCTGGGTACTACGATACTATAAATTAACACTTACAACTCGTGTCATTCCCCAACTGGTGATCATGACATCGAAAGCGTCTCGTCCAGGTTTTGGTTTCTCAACACGCGAATCTTCTTCATATAATTTTATAAATGACAACCAGGAAAAAGTGGTGCACTTTCTCTTCCTGGAGACATGTTTTTAAATTAATTAATCTATTAATATAATTGGAAACTTTTACTTTCACTCTCTTTACTTTCCTTTATGTAAATTTAACAATGACCAATGCGGATCTAGAGGTGAGTACTAAGATAATAAGCTTTGCTAAGAATCTTAATACGCAGCTTAATTAATACTGCAATTTATGCATACTAATCAATATTTCTGTTCACTGACTTTTTTTTTTTTTGGATTGTAAAATTTAAAACAGTAAAAAAGATAAGCAATCAATAATGAAGAACACAGCATGCACAAATTGCACAAGTGAGATACGGAATAACAAGACTTCTGATGCACAAGTGATTGCACAAGTGAGATACAGAATAACAAGACTTTCAAGCTTAAAACATAGGAACAAAGAGAAGATTCTGAAAATTTATTTATGCTTTTAATGTGATTGAAGATTTCATGGAAGGGGAAACACATTTCACCATAATAACCCACACAATTCCAGCTATCAGTATTATTGCAAATGCAATAAGATCGAGTTTACTACCCGTTTATAATTATATTATAGTAACAGAAAAGCCCAATAAACCAAGAACTGCAAACTGATTTTATTGTTTTATGATAGTGACCTCCAGAAATGCACTCCTCTGCTCACCTATCACGCTTCACGAAATTTCTGTTCAAATTGAAAAATGTGAGCTCCTGAAAACATCAATATACAGTGTGTCTCGGACCCACTACAATTACAGTAAATATGAAATATAGCTCTCACACATTTGACATTATTTAAGCTTCGTAAATTTATACGAGAGGGTGTCAAAAGGTTCGTACCCTTACCTAGAAATAATAGCTCTAGGAAGGAGAAACTTCACAGGAACTTTAATCCTTTTCTATGTACTCTCCGTGTACAGTATCATATTTCTCCCATCTATGGATCAGTTGTTTAATGCCTTTATCACAAAAGTCGACACTTTTGGCCTAAAACCACGATTCCACTTCACTGATGACTTCCTGAGACAAATCAAAGTGGCGTCCATGCAATGGTTTCTTCACTTCTTGAAATAAGAAGTCTGACAGTGCTAGGTCTCGGCAATCTTTGAATCCATCGTGCGGAGATCTTAGACATGCACAGATGGTCATGTAAAATGCTGTGGGCGGACCCATAACTAATTCCCACTGCATTTGCAATGAAATGAATTGTCACACGTCTGTCACTCAGCACCAGCTGCTCAACCTTTGCAACCATCTCACTGTCTGTGGATGTTGATGGCCTTCCTTTACTTAGCTCATCAAAGACACTTGTACAACTGCACTGGAACTTCCATTTCCACTTTTTTACAGTCATAGGATGGACAATTCTGCCCATACACAGCTTTCATTTCTTCGTCAATTTCCTGAACTTTCTTGCCCTGCAAATGCAGTAACTTGATCACTGCTTGATACTCCACTTTGTCAAATGCAGCATTCTTCCTCAGATTCCGGACTCTGCCTTTGGTGTATGATCACCTACGGGAATGAAATTTCACATGTTGGTTATTGAATATGTAGACAACTTATATTAAAAACGGCATCTTTCTACTAATGTTTTATTTTCTAGGTCAGGGTACGAACTTTTTGATAACCCCTAGTAAGTACTGCTGCGCAGGTCGCTACATTCAGCTTGGTGCCGAGTTTTGTGTTCATCTGGTGTTACTCGCAGATGAAATCGATGAATACCATGAGCCAACACTAAAATTGCGTTATACTTGCATTGTTCCCTAATATATCGGTCGCCTTGGAGCAAATTTACGTTGCTAAAATGCATGTTATAGCAGAACTGACTGTATTCAAGAAGATGGAAAAACAAAAAAAAAAAAAAAAAAAAAAAAAGAGTACAAGGAAATTAGTATAGCAAACATTAGTGGCTGCCATGCATTATCCACCACATGTTGCTTGTAATAAATTAAAATTAAAATCAATGAAACAAATGCCAGTAAGAATGGAAAAAGAGTAGACTGAAAAATAAATAAACACATACATAATATAACAAAAGGAGGGGAGGTGAATCAAGATAAGGGGTATTGCAGAAGGAACACTCCTAAAATAATTTAGTAAAAGTCAATTAATAACTCGGGAATTCTAGAATACCAAATAATGGAAATTTTAGAATAAGCCAATTAGTTGAAATTTACTGGCGCCCACACAATATCACTAAAAACAGAGATGAAACCAACTACAGCACTTGACCAACAGAATATAAATAGAAGAGAATAAAATAAAATCTGGGCACTACTGAATTTCAACCAATTGGCTTATTCTAAAATTTCCGTTATCTGGTATTTTATTAATTGGCTTTTTCTAAATTATTTTAGGAGTATTCTTTCTGCAATACCCGTTATCTTCCGTCATAAAATGAGGGGAGGGGAAGTGGGGAGGATTCAAGGTTTATTTTACTTTTCGCTCTACTGGTTGCGAATGCTTACTCTGGCATTTGTTTCATTTAATTTTGTTTAATATATATACATATATACCAGGGACTCACATCTGGTGAGTATGGGCTTGGCACACTCAGGGTGCTGAGCTGAATATCATCATTCTTCTCTTTCTTGATGAGTCCTTTCTACTTCTGCCTCTCTCCCAGGGTTAACTCAGAAATATTTTTTGGCTAGTGCAGCATAAGCCTCAGGCTTCCTTGAACCGTATGGCTAATAATAATATACAGCCACTTCCCAGCTTACACAATACTTGACTTATGGAAATTCAACTTTACATAAGTTTTTGCTGGCTGGTGCAAATTTAAAAAAATCATGGAAATGTATTTTGCATCCCGTAGGAATAAATGGAGATATTGTGAAATTATCGTAATGTGAACCCAATAACATTGTTTTTTGGTAATTCGTTCCCAAGACCTTGAAAGTCGAAATTTTCGCTATATAACTAAACTATTTAACTCCCTAAAAGGTCATTTTTATAATGGAAATTGCACAACACTTTCATGGTTATCATATGTTCCGTTATAAGAATCAATTTTGAATGCCTGTAATATTTTTCTAAAACAATACAATTTTTGCTTTCCAGTTTATTGGGCTTTGCTGTTAAGTGCAATCTATTATAAACAGGTAGAAAACTCGATCTTATTGCATTTGCGATAACACTGATAACTGGAATTCTGTGGGGTTTTTTTACGTTATATTATTATGCTGAAATGAGTTCCCCTTTGCTGAAATCTTCAATCATGTAATAAACATAAATAAATTTCCAGAATCTTCTCTTCATTCCTATTTACTTATTACAGTGGAGAAGGGAAGGGACCAACAGAAAGTGCAAGTGCTGGCAGTGCTAGGAAATTAAACAAAATTGATTTAGAAATAAAGATGATTAATTAAGAAGTACGAAGCATGACGTTTGTCATCTGTTGCATGGAATCAGGTCTTGCTGCTTCAATAGTGAATACTATTTTAGGGACAGTGCGTGAATAAAATAACATGTTAAAGGATCAATGCATTTAAGATCAACAATGATCACAAAACAGTGTGAATAAAAATAATGTCCAATGGCCATTCAAGCAAAAGCAAGAAGTATTTATGAAGATATTAAGGATAAGTACAGCAAACCCCAAGCCAAGTTTGTGGCAAGCAACTTTTTTTTTTTTTTTTTTTTTTGGTAGTTGTTGGCGCATCGGCTTCTGTGGCCATAGTGCACCTCCCAAGGTTTTTGCAGTACTTTGATCCAAGCCCGAGGCGGGATTCGAACCCACGACCTTTGGGTTGCTAGGCAGGCACCTTACCCACCTGGCTAGCCCGATCGGCTGTGGCAAGCAACGGGTGGTTTAATAGGTTCAAGCATCGTGCTGGTTTCCAAAACGTTAAAGTATGCAGTGAAGTCGGTGAAGACTTCCATCTTTTGTTGTGGAAGTTGATAGCCTAAATAAATTTAAGGCTAAGATGGACAGGTATTTGGAACGTACGGTGGGGTGAAATGGGAGCGTTTTTTTTTTTTTTTTTTTTGCTGATGCTGCATAAGCTTGCTTTCTTGCATCATATGCCTTTACTAATGCTAAAGTCGCATACTGTACATAAGGATTTAGGGAAATTCCAACTTATGTCGAGTTCCGCATAACGCAACCCTTACGTAAGTCAGGGAGTGGCTCTGTATGTATGTATGTATGTATATATATATTTAAATAATGGCTTAAATTTTAACGTAAGATAAAATAAAAAAATAAAATAAGAAAATAATAAAATAAATTAAAAAAATAAATAAATAAAAATAATTTCGTTTTATTTTGAATTATCTTTGAATTATCGGATATATATATATATATCCGATAATTCAAATTATATATATATATATATATATATATATATATATATATATATATATATATATATATATATATATATATATATATATAATATGAGCAATTAATAAATATCTTAAGCAATATTGTCCAGATCGGATTAATGCCATCTATTGTTGATAGAACATTACATCCGTCGTAATATTATATTTGATTATAGTCTAAGTAAATAAGGTAGTGCTGTCTAATGGTATATTATGTTAGAAATTTATTATGTGGTGTCCGAAAATATAATAATGATACTATATAAATATAAAGAAATATGTATACCAGCTGGCTGCCCATTAAAAAATATATATATACCCATATATCAAGGCACCAAAACGCTATAATATCCGATACCAGCCCCCATAGGCCAAACCTAGTAAAGAAAAATAAGTAAAATAAGGTGATAATAATATAACACAATATATTAATTATAGGTAGTAGGATACATTGAAAGGGACGTTATCAAGGGCTAACCCTCTCAATATATCCCTCCAATAATCAACAGAGCTATCAGTTTCTGTTGTCATCTGCCTGTATAACGTAACCAAAAAGGTAATATTAAGGTCTAATGGTTATGTGTCTAATTTATTTGTTCACAGGCAAGATAACAATTAGCCCGACCGATAGCTAACAAAAATATAAAGAAAAACTTGAAAATGCAATTATATAGCATGGAGCGAGAAAGATAAAGAGAACCAATATCCATCCATAAAATTACTTATGATTTTTCTTTACTAGGTTTGGCCTGTGGGGGCTGGTCGGATATTATAGCGTTTTGGTGCCTTGATATACGGGTATATATATTTTTTAACGGGCAGCCAGCCGGTATACATATTTATATAGTATCATTATTATATTTTTGGACACCACATAATAAATTTCTAACATAATATACCATTAAACAGCACGTACCTTATTTACTTAGACTATAATCAAATATTATATATATATATATATATATATATATATATATACAGTTGGTCGTCGACTTACGACCGACTTCTGTTCTGACTGACAGGTCGTAAGTCGATCTGGCCACATATTTATTAACAGTATTTTTTAACCTTTCTAATCTTTTTATCATCTTTATAATTTATTTTTATAATCTTTTAAATTTTTATCATCTTTTATTTTTCATTTTAAATACAGTAATGTTTTTATCTTTTAGTTAGCGATACTGTACATACCTTCGTTTCTACGCCTAGGCTATCTCTCTCTATGAGGTTAAATTCAAACGTTTTACATTTTAATTGGTTTATTATTCATACTGTTTATAAAAAAACAAAACTACAATCTATAATTATATTGTACATAATGTGAAAAATAATACTGTACATAATGTACTGTAAACACAAAAATACAATCTAAAATTAATGTAAAAATTAATACAAATGAAATTTACAAAACCAATTTTTAATCTTTGCTTGTGCTGGGTTGTGCATCGTCAGGGTCATGTTCTTGGGTTGAGGTAGGAGATGTTTATTTATAGAGATATTATGCAAAGCAAATCTTTTTTTAAAACGCTTAAACCACCCAGTACTAGCCTGAAAATCTTCTGCGTAATCGTCTCCGGCGCGTGAGTTTAAACTCTGAAACAAACTTCTAGTCTTTGCTTGCACTGTGTGAAGGCTCATGGGTGTATTTTTTGTATTAAATCTTCCATCCACATAAACAACAATTTCTCCATTTCATGGATGGGTTCCTGTCGCTGTTTGGTTAAAATTGTAGACTTAATAGGTGCAGAACCTTTCACAGCTTCCTGAATTCTTTCTTGTATCGCCGATACAGTGGAATATGATAACTTCAAGTCACGTGCTATCGTATTCACTTTCTTTCCGCCTTCATACTGCTGGATAATTTTCATTTTACACTCTAAGTCAATAGTTTACCTTGACTTCTTAGCTGGCATATATGTAGATGAAGGATTTTTCCTTTTACTAAACATTTTATGGGTATTTCAGTAGAATTTTAATTAATGCATCACACGCAACAGATGCTTGAAAGCGACTGGGTATATGTGAGAGAGAGCGACTGAGTGTATGTGCCTGGTGCTGTCCTCAGGTCTCCAGCAATCGATGTGCCTCCTCACCTGGGTTATGGGTGTCCTCAGTAGTGACTTCCTGATTTATTATTAATTAATTAATTTATTTTTTTTTTTTTTTGTGGTCGTAAGTCGACGACCAAATGTGTATATGTATATATATATATATATATATATATATAGTGTGTGCATGCATACAAAAAAAATAAATAATGAAAAATTAAAAAATAATAAAATAGTGTTTTTGTTAAGGGTTTTGTGTTGCCTTGCGAGTGAACGTAGCTGTTATATAATTTATTCACTGTATCTGTATCAGGACCACCATTTTTCAGATCTATTGTGGCTGTCAGGGTGTCAATGGATGGATTTGTCTAATGTTTTCAATGCAGTGATTCCATGGCCACCGTTAGCCTTAAGGCATTCTGAAAAGATGGGGAACAAAGACCAGTCTATTTTGTATTTATTTTTGTTTCCCTAATGGACACATTATTGCAATTTAGACCTGGTGCAATCAAGAGGATACTGATAAATTTCTATCGATTGCCATTTTTATAAATTTATATGATTTGTGTCTTTTATTAATTGGCAATTCTTCCAAATTACTTTTGGAATGCATTCCCTCGGCAACACTCTTATCTTGATTTATTTTGCTCCCCCTTGTTTTTTTTCGCTCTTGTTTCCCCCTTGTTTCGCTCCCCCTTGATATGGTAACGTATTAGTTTATTTTTTCCCTACTTACTTGGCTTGCCATACAACTGGCTTATTCTTACTTTATGTATGAGTGTGGCAATAAAGTTCCCAGACTGGTGCTTTTGAGGTCATATTTGATGATTCTGAAAATAAAGAGAAGTGCTATGGTGTAGTTCAAACTTCCTCCAACAGATTATAGGTGTACACAGATTATCGAGTAAGCTGACAGGTTGCAAGTAACAGTTAGCAGCATTAATGTTGCATGTCATGATTTTGCAAAGGAGCAATGAATGAATATCAAATTTTGCTTTAAACTTGGAAAATCTGAAACAGAAACATATGAAGCGTTAAAAACTGTTCATAATGTTGCATCATTAGGTCATACCAGTGCATTTATATGATATAAATGGTCCAAAAACAGATGTGAGGATGTTCACAATGACCCAAGAAGTGGGCATCCATCAACCTCTGACTTCATACCCCCACCATCCCAAAGTTGATAAGTGACATGTGGTGAAACCACTTTACTGTCAAAAAAGGACCTTTTTTTAAATAAAAACAACAAATTGAAGATAATGTTTCTAGTAGTTTTTTCATTAAAAATAGTAAAACCTGTTTCAGGAATAAATGAAGCAGTATTAGTAGCAGTATATTGATTAAAACACGTTCTTTTGCTTTGCAGTGAGATAGATTTTAATTACCTTGTGTTTTTGCAGTTTTCCAGAAAAATGACACACAAAAGAACCAAACAATGAATCAACCTCAAATTTTCAACAAAACTAAAGAAAACAACTGAAAGTTAGTGTTTCCTTTAGTTGGTTCAATTTTGTTTTCTTATGGGGAAAGATACTATGTCAAAAAACCTGCATGTTTGAATGGCATAAAAGATTTTTAAGAAGAAGAGAGAATGTGAAAGCCAATGAATGACCAAACCGTTTGGTATCCATGAAAACTGATGAAAATGTGGACCGGATAAGGACATTGATTAGAAGTGATCATTGTTTAAAGTATTAAAATGGTTGCATCAGAATTCAATATGCACAAAGACCAAAATATGGACCCATAGACCAAAAAATGCAAGAATGTCAAAATCAAGATAACTTCTAGAAATATTTCTGTACTTGGAAGAAACATATGGAACAGTGTGTGCAAGCCCAAGGCAATTGTTTTTAAGGTGATACTTATAAGGTATGAAATATTTCATTATATTTATTTTATTGCAACAGTGTAGTTATTTAATAACCACGCCTTGTAGAGCATCATCCCTAAAAAATAAATTTACTCACATAGTTTGCCAATCTCTTCTAATAATTTGTTCGATTCTTCTTTAAATTTAGCATTGGCATTAGCATTAGTAGAGGCATTTGATGCAAGAAAGCAAGCTTATGCAGCATCAGCCAAAAAAAAAAAAAAAAAAACCACTTCCACTTCACCCCAATTTATTCAATACCTGCTTCTACAACACCAAGTGGAAGTTTATTCTGACAGTCTATTACACACTAGCTGCAGATCTGTCCCTTTATGAATTATTCTTTTTTTTTTCCATTAAAAAAAAAAAAAAGTGTCCTAGTGTGTGTTATCCAATAATGAGTAAGGATGCCAACAGCATTTTGTTTAACTCAACCTCATTTAAAGCTTTAAACACCTAAATCAGATCTTGCAAATGCTTAAGTAACCAGAGATACAGAAAAATACAGGACAAAATTATCGAATTATAGAACAGATATAGGATTGGACATATATATCAATTTCCATATGAACGCAGCCATTCAAGCCAATTTAATCCAACATCACCCTAAAATTCATAGGTTACACAGCATTAAGTACTTCTAATTACTTCTTATTATTTTCTGCCCCTTCCTTGTTCTCTGTAATTACAATTTCAGTTCTGTTGGCCCTTTCCCATTCTCTACCTACCTTTATATTCTCTACCAACAAACTTGTGTATCCATTATGGTCGTTGAGTTCTTTCTGCTTAATTTTAGCAGTGTCCCTGGTCCATAAACCATTAATTAATAATAATTTATACAGTTACATTCTTTGTAAAATTCTTATAAAAAAATTGTATATATATACAATATTATATATACATAAAAATCTTGTATATACATAAAAATCTTGTATATGTTTTCAAATATACAGGAAATGAAAAAGAGAACAGTAGAAGCACTGGAGATGCCATACCTCAGTATGATGATAACAAATTTGTATTTTACATAATGACCACAACTCTGATTTGACAAATGATTGGGGTTCTGGGTTCAATAACACAAATATGCACATTGGGAGATCAGCCCTTACATTGCCACAAAAAAGATGTATTGCTCATTGTTAACTGTTACACTTTTATATCAGCTACAATCAAAACAGTTACAACGAAGCTGTAAATTCCTCTCTTCCTACCACAGAGTATATATGAAAATCTATTTACTTATACTGTATATGAAACTAACTATATCTCTAAAAGTTTCTAACTATTTCTGTTATATAAAGTTTATTTGCATCTCTAATGTGTAAATGTTTATTTTACTTTTTTTTTAATTACTTGTCAATGTGACACCACAAACCTGTAATGTAATTTTTTTATCAATCGTGTTTAATGTCTTTTAAAGCTTTTAAATTATATAGCAATCCACTGCACTTTGCTTATACTAATGAATATGGGCACAATTTTGCTAATAACAACAGCTGAGTATACAATATGCACACACACCAATGAGCAGAGACCATAAACACTGTTCAATATTTCTCTCATATCATATGCTATGCATGTAACTGGATTATTATTTTATACCAATGCTAAAAATTAGTTTAAGGTAACCTAACATTAATTAACAAAACCTAAATATTAATATAGGATTATTTTTTGGTTAGTCAGCAATTAAAGTAATAAAGAATTAATTATTACTAAGTTATGGCATACAAATAATTTTAAAATGAATTTATGGTAGCCTTACGACTGGGGTAGACATAAGTAATCCGATGATTAGAATATATTACCACAGATTATGCCAAATGCTACTATTACAGGTAAAACAGAAATATAGTGTCATTCTAATAATGGGATGCAGAATATTGAAAGGAAATAGGGAAACTGTTCACTGTAATATGTTGCTAATACTAATCCTACAAATATACTGTTTATAACCAACAAAACTAATGTAGTTCATAGTAGTTGTAGTTAATGAACCAGGAAGCTATATCAAATGAGATTGGAGAACACAATTTCTTCATCCACTAGCATACATGTCCATTACAAGTTAACACAATTTACATCTGAGTTTATCAAATTCATTATTTAATAATTCACAATGTACTTTCTCTATCTAGATCTTTTAGGTGCCATCTGAACTATATTTTTACCAATAAGCATAGCTTTAATAATATTTCAAAACACAAATTTACTGTATTAATTAATAATTTCTCAAGATAAATGAAATAGCACAGTCAGTTTTTTAATCTTATGAACATCTTATTTAGTAGTCTTATTTAGTTTACAGTGATTTGCACTAATTTAATGAGTTTCTGATTTATATCCTCTTAGGTTATAAATCAGCTTGCATAACTAAGAAATTTTCTTTTATCAATGGATAACATCTTATTAACTACTAACAAAAAGCTGGCAAACATATTCCTTGTTTGCTTACAAATTCTAATTTAGCTTTCCTAAAAAATATATTTCCCACATATATAGCTATTGTTAATGCTGTCCCATTAGGCATATAACTCCCATTAGGCATATTATACAAATCTAAAACCATTTCATCATTGTTTCTCCTTCTCTCTTTCTGTTGAAAATTTGAATAACGTTTTAATTATGATTATCAGTACAAAAATGCGAAAATAAAATCAGTAAAAAAATTTACTTATATACCAACTATAACTGCTAGCAGAGAGAGAGAGAGAGAGAGAATTCCTAATACTATATATTATGAACACAGTTACAATATATAGGGGCAATTATTGTAATGATTTTGATTTTTCTCAAAGAATGTATGCATCTTGTTAATTATATCACACTGAAAGCATCAGAAATACGATATAACCCAGAATAATCACTTTAATTAAAAAGGAAAATAAAACTAACTTTTTCAGCTGATATATACAGCCTAGTGAACAAGTAAACGAACAAACATTTAAGTAAAAAAAATTCTTCTATTTTAAACAAAACAGGTAAAAAGCGCATTGTAAAAAACCCCGAAATATACATATAAACCGTAGATCTGTTTATGAAATAAAGGCAAATGACATAACCAGTTTGTACATATGTGTGTGGTTTGGAAACATCAACCATTGCACCTGCGCATGATTTCCACTGTGTATATACTTAGCTTAAGATAAACAGGAGTGTCATTCGTGACACTTATACTTTTGCTATTTCTTTGGTAGAACTAAATGCAAATAGTAGACTCACCTTATAGGCATGAAGAATATATACCTCGGGTTGTCATTGACTGTTGACAAAAATGTAAGAGTATATACCACTAATTAGAAGCTTTTCAAATGTTGGAGTAGGAAGCATAATTACACTCACATGACCACTGAAAATTATGTCACCGACTTTCTCAACACACAAACTATAACTTAACTTTATTCTGTTTCAAAAATTAAATTAAAAGAAAGAAAACGTTCGAGTGACGTTACTGAACTAGATCAATACTCAATGAGTTCATCGCAGGCTTCAACTAGGCCTAAATTCCGGTTAAACGGTTCCGTTCAGATAGTATGCATTAGGCTTTCCGATTTCGTTGTAATTTTTCTGTCACTACTAAAAGGATATTGGATTAAACTCATAAAATTGAAATCAGACATGTTTTTTACATACGAATTATATTACTTTATCATTCTTGGTATTTCTATATGCCATTTTGTTAGGAAACATATAAACGACACAAAATATTCAAATCGGCGTATAGTCATTTCGTTGTTTAACAATACTTCCGGTGTCACTTGAACCTTTGCGCCATCTATCGAATTCCAATTTGAGTGCTAAGCTGCCATCTGTAAATGCTACACAAACAGTAATAAAAAGTAGTTAGAATACACAAAAAACATCAACAAATAATAAAAAAAATAAAAATAGCAATAAGTTACGCGTTATATGAATTACTTTATGTTAAATATCTAAAGAGAGCATTATGAATATTTCCTACTCCACTTCAAATGAAAACTTCATTTTAAGTGGAGTAGGAAAGAAATTAAATACAAACAGTAATTAAACCATAGCTTGAAATTTGTTAGTGTAACATACACAATGTGTATGTACATCTATATTTTGTGTGACAAATATGAGTAAAACCTTGTTTATGAACGGTAGTTAGAACCAGCTTGCAATTTTGTGTGGGGGACCTAGGCACAACGGTGTATTGCAATTAAACTAGGGGAATACATTTAAGATTCGCTATCGAATGGGTCAGTGCCTTTCCACCATGTTTTGTTCGTAGTGAACTGTTTAAGTCGATTATTGGCATCATTTTAATTGTATCTCATATTGCAATTAAACAAACATTTATTTTTGAACATTGTATACATTTTTTTAATTATAAACAGGATCTTAGGTACAAATGAAGATAAGCATTAAAGTGAAAAAAAGAAGCCGCATTGATGGGACTTGAAGGTAGGCCAATTCCAAGTAAATGCGAGAAACATCGATTATAATTAATTTTGTCTACTGCGACACGCATTAGATTATATGATTTGAGATGAAGTAAATCTAAAAATGTCTGAGGAGTATGATAATAACGCAAGCGACCATCTTTGCCATTTCCAAGTAAAATTTCTCACCCGGGACGCTGGACGCTCAAGTCGACGTGTTATTCGTGTAGATTCAGAATTTTATGATTGTGGTTTATATCCACATGTAACAAGATAATGGAAATTTTTTTAAAAAATGACTGCTTTTACCATAATATTGTCCAACAGGAACAATTTTTGAAGAAAATTGAGGTCAATAAGAGGGATGATCATTTAATTCACGAACTGGTGCAAAACCAGATTATGATATTAGGGCCACCCATAAATGACTACCCATATATTTATTTTGACTGTAAATTATGTGTGTTCTCTGGTCGATTTGACTGTTTTTCTAGACAAAAAAATCCCAATTTCTGGGGAAATACCTTGCTGTCTACGCCTGCGACCGACTAATTCAGCCACGGAGTGAAAAAAAGCCCATTAAAATGTCTCGCGTCATCGACAGAATTCAAACTCAGGCTTTCCACCCCCCCATCTCACCCCTGTGCTACCCACGCAGACCTCGGACTGGTGCAAGGTCTTATCTTAATTGTCATCATCTGAATCATCTATGGAATTCTCCTTCTCAAAATACCCTCCTTTGAACTTAACACACTCTCGCCGCCTTCGTACGCAACCATTAAATGCTTCTTGCAAGCCATTTTTCGAAAGATTGCGAAGTGCTTCCATTGTCCGTCTATGATCATCGTTGTGTCGGAGGCGAAACGCTTGCCTTTCAAAGCTTTCTTCAGACGTGGAAACAGGAATAAATCACATGGGGCTAAGTCTGGTAAATAAGAGGAATGTGGGATAACTTCGGCACCTAAGATAGTAATCATATCGGCAAAATATTAGCCATATGGGACTTAGCATTGTCTTGATGGATAATACCACTTCACACCGGAAAGTCGGTTACACTGTAACATAGCCGTCTGATCAAGACACCTGTTACTATATGCTTCATGAATCTCTTTAACTGTTTCCGATGCATTTAAGTCCCGTCTGACACAATAACGAATGATATATCGCTGTTCAATCTGTATGTCCGACATGATATTTGCTTAAAAACGATGGTGGCGCCTCCCTAGCCAGGTGGGCAGGAGCAGCAGTGCATAGCACACGTTTCTTGATTAGGCCGGGGTTCGAGCCCGTGACCACCAAATAGAGAGGATGCGGAAAGGTCAGGGAATGGCCACCGTATATCCAATGAGCAATATGGCCTTAGTTGCTAACACTCCTAAAAACCAAATAACAAACAAACAAACAAAACGATCGTCAGTGACACGCTGCTAAAAAAAACTCTCTTCGAACAACACTAGCTCGAGAAGTACTGGTATGCGCACGCAGAGTCTGCGCAGCAGCGATCAGGGAGAGCACCTTTAGTGGCAATGATGGAAAGTTCGCATGGTAAACATAAAATCTTGCAGCAGTCCGAGAATTCAATGATCACCCCTCGTATATAAAAGGTGTTACGATGGCAAACAGTTGTTAATGGAGAAAACATTTTATGAAATATGTATTCTATTGCATAAGAAAAATATTTCAGACCAAAAATTTATTTTGATCAAGCTTTAAACATTCAAAATCACTCAAGAAAAAAAAAAATATATGGCAGAATCCACGCTCACTAGTAGCCTTTAAATGCCCAGTGAACAGCAACCTGCCATGCAGTTTCAGCAGAGAGTGGTTATTGTAAAATTAAAGATCCAATAAAAGAGTTATGAATTGAAATTCTAGAGGAGAGAGTTAGAAGAGGGTGCGTTATCGACAGGGATTTAACAAAACTACTTTATTAAGGCGACCTAAGTCCAAACTAGTAATTGTAGGTGATTCAATTGTCAAGGGAAAAAGGAAATATATTGTGTAAAAAGGATAGGTGGAATAGGACCAGTGTATGTCTCCAGTGGCAAAAGTTGATCAGATATCATCTTTTAAGGACAAAAAAGGTGATATTGTTGTACACTTGGCACTAATAACATTAAGTGTAGGAGACCTGCTGACTTACTTAACAAGTATTAATTTTTAATTTATTAATTTTTATTGTTGATTAATTTGTATTTAAACGGAAATCAGGCCCCAGACTAGAGCAGCAAAGAGATGTGCACAAAGTATCAGAAGTGCTGTGGTTCGGGGAAGAACCGAAACGATTCTCCAACGCATCACAGTCTACAAAAATGTGTAAAATGTGACATGTTTTCGGAACTTTCTGGAACAGGACATGATCTAGTCATGGAGGATAATCTTTGTTTGGGCTAGGTGCAGAGAATGTGAAGAAATTAGGCGCCAACTTAGCATTCTGGTGGGCGTCTATAAGAGTTTGAAGAGTCGGGTAGATGCCCTCGAAGAAATTAAAATGGGAGTCGATCAAGCTCTCAGCTGCCCAACTCAACGACAGAGCTCACTCTTGTGCTAGGCAACGCAACGGCAATCTTCAGGGCAGAATGCGCTGATCCCACAGGAGCTAGTTATTGTCGGTAACGGTAAATTGTCAGGGAAACGGCCAATATATTGTGCAAAAAGGATAGTTTGCGTGGGTAGCACAGTGGTATCGTCACCGTCCTCCCCACACCGGGTGAAAAAGGCTCGGGTTCGAATCCCGTCGATGACGCAAGGAACATTAATGGCTTTTTCACTCCGTAGCTGAATTAGTCGGTCTTATACTGAGTAACCAAGGTTTTTTTCCTCCAGAAATTGGGGTTATTCGTCCAGCAAACAGACAAATCGACCAGAGAACACACGCAATTTACAGACAAAATATGTATATGTAATCATTTACGGGTGACACTAACATAATATATATATATTTTTTTTTTTTTTTTTTTTTTTTTTGTGCAAAAAGGATAGGTTGAATAGAACCAGGGTAAGACTGCCAGGAGAAAAAGATAATGACGTTGTACAGCAGATATCATCTTTTAAGGGAACAATTGGTGATATCCTTGTACACGTTGGCACTAAACAAGAACAGGTCAATTTTAAAAAAAATTCGCGAGTTGTCTGAAACCCTGGCCAGACACGATTAGCGGGAGAATATGATGAGAGCCCTCTCAATCGACTTGGCCTTCTCTAGGGATAAGTCGATTGAGAAGAGGGCCAAGTCGATTTAACCCACATGTGCAAGACTTGTGGATTAAAATTTTTCTCAGTGTAGTCTTTGTATGCCTAGGAAAAATAATGGACTCAGTGGTTAAAAAAGGATTGCAGGATCATCTAGACAGGACTGCAGTAATAGTTGAGACACAGCATGGGTTTGTTAAAGGGAGATCTTGTCTGACCAATTTGATTGGATACTATGATGTGGTCACAAAGGAACTGAATGCCAAAAATAATTTTGATACCTTGGATTTCAGGAAAGCTTTTTATACTTTTTTTTTTATTTTTTTATTTTTTTTATGAGAACCCCAAACACGAGAGGTATTAGAACCTATAGTACTTAGCACCGTGCTTGGGTTGGAGGTTGAGAAGACGAAAGAAGATATTTGTTGATATTGGACTTGAACTTCTGTAGATTGTAATTTTCAGGAAATATAAAGTACGTATGAAGGAAGGTTGTTCCAGAAAACGGCAGTTGAATGAATAAATGAGGAAGATGAAAAGTTGGTTCTGTGGGTTTGAAGTTGGACAGTAAATGGATGTTGGCTGGTGGCAGCACGTGTTTGGACTGTTTTGAAAGAGAGAGCAGGAATTATAGAAGCCAATTCAGAAGAACAGTGCCCAAGGAAGTATCTGTAGAAGAGGCATGCAGCAGAAACAGTGCGTCTATGAGAAAGCGAGTGGAGAGACTCTGTTAGAGATGAATCGTTAATTAACCTAACTGCCCTCTTCTAAATGGAATCAAGAAGCCTGAGAGAGGTTTTGGGGGCACCACCCCAGTTGTGGGAACAATATTCCATGGCAGGGCGGATTTGCGATTTATACAGAGTGAGCAGCTGTTTGGAAGAAAAGTAACGCCGAGAGCGAAAGAGAAAACCAAGTTTTTTAGATGCAGAGGAAGCAATATTTGTAATGTGCTTTTGCCAAGAGAGATTAGAAGTCAGGGTAATCCCCAAAAGAGATATATCATTTTGCCTAGAAATCGGAGTGTCACTAAAGATAAGCATAGGAGCAGAAGAATCCTTTTTGGGAGATTTAAGACAAGATTGAGTTTTAGAAGGGTTGAAATCAACTAAGTTGTCTTTGCCCCACTGGAGAATTACCTGAAGATCGACATTTAAGGAATTGGCAGCGGATTTTCGAGAACTTGAAGCTAATTCAGCTGGACAAAGTTTCTCAAAATGGAAAGTTGAATGCAATGTGCTATAATCGGCAAAACTATGGATAGGATTTCCAGTCAATGGAAGAAGGTCATTGATATACAAGAGGAAAAGAGTGGGGGAAAGAACTGAACCTTGGGGGACACGGGCATTAGTGGAGAAGTTAGAAGACAGAGAGCCATCTACCATCACCCTCAGTGAGCGATCAGAGAGAAAACTGGATAACCAATTACTAAAAACAGTTGGCAAACCATAAGATGGAAGCTGGTTTAGAAGACCTTTATGCCAAACACGATCAAAAGCCTTTGAGATGTCAAGAGCAACTACTTGTGTTTCACCGAACCTTTCCATTCAATTAGTCCATAAATGGGTAACATAAGCCAGAATATCACCAGTGGATCGACACTGACGGAATCCATACTGGCGATCGTTGATCAGACGGAAGGTTTCTAGGTAGTTTAATAGTTGGCAGTTAATTGATTTCTCCATTACTTTAGAAAGAGTAGAAGTAATTGCAATGGGACGATAATTGAATGGGACGGATTTGTCACCCTTTTTAGGAACTGGCTGGATATGAGCAAATTTCCAAGCAGAAGGAAAAACACCTTTGGAATAAGAAAGTGAAAAAAGGCGGCAAAGAATAGGAGTAAGTTCAGGACCACAGGTTTTGAGAACAAGTGGAGAAATACCATCAGGACCTGGAGCTTTCTTAGCATCAAGATTCATCAAAATCCTTCTGATATCCTTTTGACGGAAGACCACAGGAGCCATTGAATGGAGCATGTTAGGAATGGTGGGAGGTGTTTTACCAAGCTCATTAATACATGAGCTCGAAGAAAAATGGGATGTTAGCAGGTCAGCTTTATCCTTTGCTGAAGTGACAACAGAACCATCTGGTTTGGACAGAGGTGGGAGCAGAGATGGGCAAAAGTTGCGGCCAATAGCTTTGGCAAGAGACCAGAATGCTCGGCTACCATTAGGGCAAGAAGCAAGTTTTCTACTCTTAGCCTGTTCAAACTCTAGTTTGGACTGATTAATAACTGCTTTACAATTGTTGCGAGCTTTGGTGTAGGCAGAAAATGAAACTGAAGAATTATCAAGACGCCAATTACGATATGCAACATTCTTCTCTTGGACAGCCTTAGCACATTTATTGGAAAACCAAGGTTTAGATAAAGGACGAGATTTTAGAGTGGAGTGTGGGATAAAGGATTCCATTCCTGCTAGAATAATTTCACTGACACGATCTGAGCAAACGCTGACATCAGAAGTTTTGAAACAGTAATCCGACCAAGGAAAAGAAGAAAATAAGTCTCGAAGGTCATCCCATTGTGCATTCTTGTAATGCCAAACAATACGAGGTTGGGAATAGAACTGATGGAACTGATATTCGGGTGACACTCAAGTCAAGTGGACCCAATTTCGGCGAAGTCCGGAAGGTCTATGATAGCCAAATCCTCTGCTTGCACCTTAACGATGGTGGGACTGTTAGTAATCCTGGATATAACCTTCATGCACAAGTACATGGTGGGTGACCACCCAAGTGTGAACCAACTTAAGCAGGGTCGAGGTGTGGCGCCCACACCACATGGAGGAACGCTGCCTCTCTATGTTACCAGGCAGTACTAGGTGGTAGATGACTCTCATCAACCGGTGAAATACCACCACTTTGCTTATTGGAGGCTTGAAGTGGTGGAACCCATGTTTAGTCTCTAGAGCTAAGTTCCAGTCAACCCTTCCCTATCTCTTCCATCATGCAGTATGATTGATGACTTTTGAGGTTATGATGAATGTCGTGGCGAGATCCAATATTCCTTACATTTCGAGGGTACAGCTCTAAAACGGTGTTCGCAGGCCGGCCGCTAGATAGTATACCGGACCAAACCTATTCGTAACTCTCCAGGAGGCTTCCGGATCAGCTAGTGTATAATCTTGCTACCTCTACTCTGCCAGATAGTGACTGGAGGGAGTCCGAGTAGTGTGTATGCGGGGAGCATTGTCAAGGCCACGTTATGTCAAGGATCCTGGTATATTCTTACCACATGTATGCCATATCCAAAAATTTCATTACTTCATACAGCATGTCCCACCCACTTTTTCTTACTATTGAATACACCACGAATTGTCAAAATAATAGAGCAAGCTTATCTGCGAAAAGATCTAAACCTCCCAAGGACTTCCTAATTCATTTCACAAATATACGTGGTCTCAATTCCAATCTCAACGATGTCCATTTCCACTTGCAGTCTTTCAAACCTCATGTACTTTTTCTGACTGAATCTCAGTTATCAGTTGATTCAACTACTGCTCATCTCAGATGTCCAAATTATTTGCTGTATGATTCCTTTCGCCTCAAAAGTGGTACTTGTGCATATGTCCGTTCTGATATTCCCTGTCAGAGACTTGGCAATTTGGAATCTCCTCTCTTTGATCTTCTCTGGCTTAAAATCTCTCTACCTCATTGTGCAAAATTCATCTGTTGTCTCTACCGTTCTCCCAACTCCACTAATCACTTGGAGCTCTTTGTCTTCCTCTCTTTGCAACTTGACTTTCTCCAGTCCAACTTTCCTAACAGTGAGGTAATTTTCCTTGGTGATTTTAACGTTCACAACTCCAGCTGGCTTCCGTTTTCTAGTCACACCGACCCAGCAGGTCGAGATGCTGAGGCTTTTGCAATTACTAATGACCTTGCACAGATTGTTCATTTACCTACAAGAATACCAGACAATCCTAACCGTACAGCCAAGACATTTGATCTTTTTCTCACAAACAACCCTTCTAAGTACAAGGTTGAAGTGAGAGTTCCTTTAGGCACTTCAGATCACAACTTGGTGATTGCCTCTTCTCCAATGGAACCTTTATCTCATGGCTATTCCCAACCTCGTATTGTTTGGCATTACAAGAAGGCAAAATGGGATGACTTGCGAGACTTCTTTTCTTCTTTTCCTTGGTCTGATTACGGTTTCAAAACTTCTGATGTCAACGTTTGCTCAGATCGTGTCAGTGAAATTATTCTTGCAGGAATGGAATCCTTTATCCCACACTCCACTTTAAAATCTCGTCCTTTATCTAAACCTTGGTTTTCCAATAAATGTGCTAAGGCTGTCCAAGAGAAGAATGTTGCATATCGTAATTGGCTTGTTTCTAATTCTTCAGTTTCATTTTCTGCCTACACCAAAGCTCGCAACAATTGTAAAGCAGTTATTAATCAGTCCAAACTAGAGTTTGAACAGGCTAAGAGTAGAAAACTTGCTTCTGGCCCTAATGGTAGCCGAGCATTCTGGTCTCTTGCCAAAGCTATTGGCCGCAACTTTTGCCCATATCTGCTCTCACCTCTGTCCAAACCAGATGGTTCTGTTGTCAGTTCAGCCAAGGATAAAGCTGACCTGCTAACATCCCATTTTTCTTCGAGCTCATGTATTAATGATCTTGGTAAAACACCTCCCACCATTCCTAACACGCTCCATTCAATGCCTCCTGTGGTCTTCCGTCAAAAGGATATCAGAAAGATTTTCAAGAATCTTGATGACAAGAAACTCTAGGTCCTGATGGTAAATCTCCACTAGTTCTCAAAACCTGAACTCCTGAACTTACTCCTATTCTTTGCCGCCTTTTTTCACTTTCTTATTCTAAAGGTGTTTTTCCTTCTGCTTGGAAATTTGCTCATATCCACCCAGTTCCTAAAAAGGGTGACAAATCCCTCCCATCCAATTATCGTCCCATTGCAATTACTTCTACTCTTTCTAAAGTAATGGAGAAATCAATTAACCACCAACTCTTAAACTACCTAGAAACCTTCCATCTGATCAATGATCGCCAGTATGGATTCCGTCAGTGTCGATCCACTGGTGATATTCTGGCTTATGTTACCCATTTATGGACTAATTCAATGGAAAGGTTCGGTGAAACACAAGTAGTTGCTCTTGACATCTCAAAGGCTTTTGATAGTGTTCGGCATAAAGGACTTCTAAACAAGTTTCCATCTTAAGGTTTGCCAACTGTTTTTAGTAATTGGTTATCCAGTTTTCTCTCTGATCGCTCACTGAGGGTGATGGTAGATGGCTGTCTGTCTTCTAACTTCTTCACTAATGCCGGTGTCCCCCAAGGTTCAGTTCTTTCCCCCACTCTTTTCCTCTTGTATATCAATGACCTTCTTCCATTGACTGGAAATCCTATCCATAGTTTTGCCGATGATTGCACATTGCATTCAACTTTCCATTTTGAGAAACCTTGTCCAGCTCAATCAGCTTCAAGTTGTCGAAAATCAGCTGCCAATTCCTTAAATGCCGATCTTCAGGTAATTCTCCAGTGGGGCAAAGACAACTTAGTTGATTTCAACCCTTCTAAAACTCAATCTTGTCTTATATCTCGCAAAAAGGATTCTTCTGCTCCTATGCTTATCTTTAGTGACACTGCGATTTCTAGGCAAAAGGATATATCTCTTTTGGGGATTAACCTGACTTCTAATCTCTCTTGGCCCAAGCACATTACAAATATTGCTTCCTCTGCATCTAAAAAACTTGGTTTTCTCCTTCGCTCTCGGCGTTACTTTTCTTCCAAACAGCTGCTCACTCTGTATAAATCGCAAATCCGCCCTGCCATGGAATATTGTTCCCACATCTCGGGTGGTGCCCCCAAAACCTCTCTCAGTCTTCTTGATTCCATTCAGAAGAGGGCAGTTAGGTTAATTAATGATTCATCTCTAACAGAGTCTCTCCACTCGCTTTCTTATAGACGCACTGTTTCTGCTGCATGCCTCTTCTACAGATACTTCCATGGGCACTGTTCTTCTGAATTGGCTTCTATAATTCCCGCTCTCTCTTTCAAAACAGTCCGAACACGTTCCGCCACCAGCCAACATCCATTTACTGTCCAACTTCAAACCCACAGAACCAACTTTTCATCTTCCTCATTTATTCATTCAACTGCCGTTTTCTGGAACAACCTTCCTTCATACGTACTTTGTATTTCCTGAAAATTACAATCTACAGAAGTTCAAGTCCAATATCAACAAATATCTTCTTTCGTCTTCTCAACCTCCAACTCAAGCACGGTACTAAGTACTATAGGTTCTAATACCTCTCGTGTTTGGGGTTTACATAAAAAAAAAAAAAAAACTACGATAGTATGTCATGGGGTCTTGTCAATGATATAGAGGAATTTGGCTAACAGGGATAACGTGGTGATTATATCCTTGTATAAGGCAGTGGTCAGGCCACGCTTTGATTACTGTGTACAGGTCTGGAAGCCTCATTTTAGGAAGGATGTAGAGTTGCTAGATATGTTCACCAATGATAGTAGTTTAGTAAATAAATTTGATGAATTTGTGGTGCTTGTCAAAACATCAAAGGCAGATATTGTTGGAATAGCAGAGACGTGGTGTCACACAGATATAAGGAATGCAGAATTGGAATTTGTGTAGTACAATGTGTACAGAAAGGATAGGAAGGAAGGAGGGGTTATGCTGTTAGTTAAGAAGCACATAAATTCTAAGGCAATGCATCCAATTGTCATGGGTGCACACTGCAATGTTCAGTCAGTTTGGTGTGACATGACCACTGGGAAAGCAAAATTGAGAATAGGAGCGTGGTATAGGCATATTGACTCTGAGGAGTACAATGAACAGGGATATAGACATGGAAATGCAGAGGGATATAGACAGGGCGAGTACATAAATCCGATTGTATTATAATGGGGGATTTTAACGTCCCAGATATTGACAAACTTGTGGATTGGTCACTCGCACGCTAGCAAGGCTTTTTTTGGATTTATTGCATTATTTGTTTCTAAAGCAACGTGTTCGAGAGGCAACCACAGGGAGTAATACTCTCGATATGATTAACAAGAGGGATTCTTCATTCATTAAGAATATGCAGATAAATGAACCACTATGTGACAGTGATCACAGTGTGCTGATGTGAGAGTTACTTAAATATGCAAATACAATCAGGGATATGCAACTACAATAAAGGGATAGGTGCTTGTTTCGTGAAGATCTCAGAACTTTTTTAAATTCTATAGTGGGACGAACTGATCATGCTACGAGTAGCATATTCTAAACGGGTAGTGTTTAAGGAATTTATTCTGGACGCTTCTAGGGTTTTGATACCGATTAAGAAATACTGTTCAAGGTTTACAACAAAATGGATATCAGACGAACTAAAGAGACTCGTACCAGAGAAAAAAATGCTTCGAATGCATATAAAATATCACGCTAAACAGAAGATTATGGCAGATATAAACTAGTCTATAATCAAGTCACAAAGGAGGTTAGTCAAGCGAAGTCAGATTACGAGAAATCTTTGGAAAGGATGCAAAGAAATACACCAAAGAGTTCTACACTTATGTAAACTCTAGAAGGAAGGAGAAGAATCAAATTGGCACACTTGATATTGGCGGTTTCACTGTTTTTGATCCTACTCCGATAATTGACAAACTGAATGAATATTTTGCATCTACATTCACAAATGAGGAGTTATTAAGAGAGGAGAATGCCAGAAGCTTTTTAAACGCTATCAGGGAGCTAAATGATTTTGTGATAACTGAGGTCAAATTGGTGGAGAAATTGTCGAATTTAAACGCAAGAAAGGCACCTGCGGTTAATGGGATCTATCCAGGTAAATTAAAGGAGGCAGCAAAGGAAGTAAGCAAACCCTTAGCCATAATTATGAGAGCATTATTGGACTCAGGAGAGGACCCCAAAGACTGGAGATGTGCAAATGTATCTCCAGTATATGCGGTATAGCGTGGGTTCGAATCCCGTCAATGACACGACAAACTTTAGTGGGATTTTTTTCACTCAGTGGCTGAGTTAGTTGGTCTCAGCAGTTAGCAAGGTTTTTGCTGGACGAAAAACCCCCAGAAAATTGGTTTTTTCTTCCAGCAAAACAGACGAATCGACCAGAGAACACATGCAATTTACAGACACAAATAGGGGTTTATGTATTAAATTACATGTAGCCCTATTAATAATAATAATAATGAATGCAGATGGCTCTACCCCTAGACTGAAGGATTCATGCTCGCCATCCAAGACCAAGTAATCAACAACAGAAACTATGGAAAATACATCGCCAAGGAGCCCGGAGTGTCCGGTGACACGTTGACGGTGCCACCTGGCCTCAGAAACGACCCAACACATCACCGCTGGGTACCAGGTGATCACATAGACTGAGTACACTCATAGACATGACCAGGTAGCTAGGGTAATACATCAGAAGCTGGCAAGGAAATACCAGTTGATTGAAGAAAGTGTACCGTATTACAAGTGCGAAACCCAGGCAGTACTAGAGACCCGAACCCTCAAGCTGTACTGGGATCGCGCCATAATAACGAATAAGACCATCCCGCACAACAGACCGAACATAACCCTTGTGGACAAGATGGAAAAGGCTACCTACCTGATTGGCATAGCAGTGCCGAACACTAGCAATGTCCAGAAAACCCATGAGGAAAAAATCAGGAAGTACACGAACCTAAGACAGGAGATAGAACCTTGCGGAGAGACACAGACCACCTCAATTGATACATAATATCGCATTACCTCGACAGCAATGGTGCAACACTGGAGGCCATCCACACAGCCGTGTGTTGTGCTGCGGTAGCAGCCATGAGAATTAATGGAAGAGAAACGAGAGACCAGAAGCAGAAGAACCGAAAACAGAAAGAACTGCAAGCTTGAGAAAGAAGACTTCAGCAGAAGATAGAATAATTTAGAGTCAAGAATGGCCAATTGACCCAGTACCAACACGGTAATGGGAGTAAGAAATTAATTGGAAAAGGGAAGAGCATCCTCAAGAGAGAGAGAGAGACAAGTGCAAAGTGTGTTAAGTGTCTAACGGCACCAGGGGTTCCCCCCATCTCCGCGTTGCTTTCATTGTGAGTGTACCAGTTCACTGGGAAGGCCAGAGATTTAAAAGTGTATGGATCATGTGAGTGTGTTGTGTTATGTACCGTTGTTCTTCTGGCCATTTAGCCGCTGTACCCCAGCTGAGGCCCAACGTTGCCCGCACTTCGCCCCGTGGAGGCAGACCAGGTAACCACTAGTTTAAATTTGCACTCTGGCAGGTCCTGCCACCTAGTTTCCTGGGATTTCAGTGGCTAGGACCTTAAAAAAAAAAAAAAAAAATTGCATGGGAATATTGCGCTAGAATTAGAAAAGCCAAAATGGTGGGCGAACAGCGTAATTTAGACACGGTTATTTTTGGCGTGTGGGACATTCGCTTGCATAACGATAGAGTTGGGTAGGGAGAATGAAGACTGGAGGGATAAAGACAGAAGAATGGGGTCAATAGGGGAGACGACCCCAGGTAGAATCAGTGGGGCATGCCCATACCCCACCAGAGGGAAGAGTGGGGTCGGCAAGGAGGGGAGGAGACAGGAAAGCCGTCACCTCCCCCCGCCGGGGTAAGGGAGAAGAAAGGGCCGAACAAGGGAGCCGGCTCAGATCACTAACATGGCGTGTATGTAGCAAAGCTGTGGCTTCGTCAGGTCCATGACAGTGTACAGTCCATTAGTTGGTCAGTGTTGGAATAGGATCCCATCCACTGCTGTTCCAATAATCAGGGTGTCAGTGTGGGATGGTGTTACTAAGGGGATATAGGTCTCCTCCAGTTAAGTCCTAGTCATTGTTGTCCGTTTCAGTTGTCAGAGTTCCAGTGTCGAGTTTAGGGAAGTTGTGGTAATGCTCGTAGTCTGCTGAACAGTTCGTGCGCAAATTTCGAGAGGGCTCTATAGTACTCCTCCTCCGACAGTACAACGTGTTCCCGATCCTTCGGGTTGAAACATATTTTGGTTATAAAGTGACATCTTATATCATCAAAGAGGGGGCATTCATGCATCAGATGGGTCCATGTCTGATTTTCACCGCAGTGGCATAGTGGTGATTCTTTTATTCCGAAGGTCGAAAGTTTGGCATTAAAGGAACCATGTCCCGTTAGAAGGAAGGTGGTGTAGAGCCCTGGTGAGAACCAGGCCGGCTGGTGGGGGTAGACTTGGGTAACGTCCGGGATAAATTTCCGGGTTATGGCGCCTTTAGTTGATTCTGCCCATCGGGACTGCCAGGTTTGCCGGAGATGGTTGATAAGACGTTTTTTCTCTATGTTGCTGTTGTTGGCTGGATCGGTAGTGAAGCCGATGCAGGATACACTTTTACCTCTGGACAGTTGAAAGAGCATGCCGCAGCGGACAATTTCCAGGTCCAGGGGGAGTGATCCTGCCAGGGCCTGCAGCGCATGAGAGCTGACAGTGCAGCATGCTCTTGTGATGGTGAGCAAGATGCTACGCTGTATTGATTCTAATTTCCTTTTGTTCACAGCCGTGGTTGCTTTGTTGTACCAAATCCCTGCAGCGTATGAGACGGCAGGGATGAAAAAAGCCTTGTAAAAGAGAGACTGGGTCCGTTTCCGTATTCCCCAATCTTTTCGTGTGACTCTTGCTATGAGGGCTGAGTAGTTCCTGATCTTTCTCTGGAGATAGATGAGATGTGGGGTAAAGGATAAGTTTTTATCCAATACGATTCCGAGGTATTTTAGTTCTGTAGTTAGTTTAATCGTGGTTCCTTCCATTTTGATTTGTGGTGGCCTTCTCGTGTCGAGAGAACCCTTGAGGAGTATTGAGGATGTCTTGGTTGGTGATATTGTTAGGTGGTTCTGCTTCGCCCACGTTTGCAGGGAGTCAATTGCCCGGTTTGCAGTGGCTTCCAGTTGTGCCCGGCTATCCCCCTCCAGCATCAGGACGAGGTCGTCTGCAAATGCTTGTGCATCTGCCCCATTGAGATTCTGATTGAGGAAGCCGTCCATCACCAGATTCCAAAGGAGTGGCCGCAGGATTGAACCTTGTGGGCACCCCCGGAAGATAGGCCGAGTAAGTTGAGAGTAGGGAGCACATACTGAGATCCTTCTATCAGATAGGTAGGTTTTGATACAGTGGTACAGGTTATTGGAGATATTTGCCTCCCGGAGTCTGCCGAGGACACTTGGCCACCAGAGTGAGTCAAATGCCCCAGCAAAATCGACAGAGATCATTAGGAAGTATTTGCGGTTACAGTTGTTAGCTGCGGTTATTATGCGTTCCAAGGCGTCTACAGTGGAGCAGCATCTACGAAAGCCAAATTGTTTGGGGGATCGTAGCCCTGCTTCTAGGTAGTGGGTTTCTATTCTGTTGTGGAGTAAGTGTTCAAATAGTTTGCTCAGTACCGGTAATAGTGCTATAGGTCTGTACGACTCCGGAAGTTCCCGTGATTTTGTCGGGTTCTTCAAGATCAGTCGGATCCGTGCAGATCTCCAGTCGTGAGGAAAGTAGCCTGCAGAGAGAGAGAGACAGCAAACATGAGACAAAAAATCAGAGAATTGGAGAGTACTTGAACACATTGAAGCAGAACCTCCTTGCACTCAGCAAGAGACTGCGCGGATACAAAGAGAGCGCCCAGAGGAAAATAAACAACCGAATCTTCGATGAGGACCAAAGGGCTTCTATAGGAGTCTCAGAGAAGACAGGAAAGAAGGGAACGTACCACCCGAGCAGAAGACGATTGAGTAGTTCTGGGGAAACATATGGAGCAGGGAAGTAAGACATAACAGCCGAGCCCCCTGGATAGTACTAGAACGCAAGAAAACAAAGGACGTACAAGAAATTAGAGGGTGTGAGATTCGGGAAGAAGTAAAACAGACGATCAAGAAATCTCACAACTGTCGAACCCCAGGAGTAGATAACGTCCATAACTACTAGTAGAAGAAACTCAATTGCACACACAAGCACCTGGCAGAGCAGTTCACCCAAATGATAAGGCACCCAGAGACAATCCCAAAGTTTATCACTCAAGAAATCATATATCTGAAGCCTAAAGACGACGATACAAGAAACCCGGCGAAATATTGGCCAATCATCTGCCTCCCAACAATGTACAAGATCCTGACCAGACCAGGAAGAATCAGACCACTTGGAGAGCCAGAACATAATGGCCGAACAGAAGAAAGGATACAAGGCGCAATTAACCATTGATACCGCGGTTAAGGAGCAATCCTATAAGAAGCGCCGCAACATATACACAACCTACACCGATTACCGCAAGGCCTTCGACTCCGTGCCTCATAGCTGGCTAATAGAGGCGCTGAACATCTACAAAGTCAATCCGATAGTGACAAACTTCCTAATAGAAATTATGGAGAAATTGAGTACCACCATTAAGGTCGAAAACATCACAAGCAGGCCAATCTCCATCAGGAGAGAAATCTTTCAGGGAGATGCTCTGAACCCATTGTGGTCTGTCTAGTGCTTAACCCGCTATTCACCATGCTCAACAGTAGCAAGCACGGATATAACCTCAAAGAAGAAAGGAAGAACCTGGTACAACCTCACCCACCTGATGTACATGGATGACATCAAGCTCTACCCAGGAACCGAGAAGCACCCTCAGCAACTACTCGAGATCACCGAAGAATTCAGCAATGATATTAGGATGGAATTTGGTCTAGACAAATGCAAGACCCACGGATTGCACCAGGGAAAATTAGTCAACGAAAACTACCAGCTGCAGTCTGGTAAAGAGATCGTAGCCATGGCAGAGGGAGAGGCCTACAAATAGTTGTCGGTGATGCCGGCTCAGCAGTTACAGCACAAGGAAATTAAGGCATGCCTGACCATCAGAGACTCAGAAGCCTGCTGAAAGCAAAGCTGAATGGGGGAAACACAGTTCAATCCATAAACTTGCCAGTGCTAACATTTTCATATTCATAACATATTCAAGCCAGTGCTAACATATTCCTCCGGAGTTATAGATTGCACTAACACTGAGTTGGAGGATATCATGAGAAAGACAAGGACAATGATGACCAAGAACCGCCAACACCAAACGAAATCTCCCGTGGAAAGACTGACAATTGCCCGGAAAGAAGAGGAAGGGGCCTGATAGAACTCATTGAGCAACAGAAAACAGTGATTGCTAACCAGAAGGATTACTTCCAGAAACACAAAGCAGCACTCCACCAGGCCATAAGGAAGATAGACAAGTGGTATATCCACTCAACCTCAGCGAGGAGAACCCCCAACCAGGAGGCACAAAAGAAGCTAGAAATATGGGCAGAGAAGACATTCCAGGGCAAACACTACAATGATCTCCATGAAGATCACATAGATAAAATTGCTTCAAATGCATGTCTCACGAACGGGAGGCTCTTCCCCGAGACTTAAGGATTCATGCTTGCCGTCCAAATCAACACCAGAAACTATAGAAAATACATCGCCAAGGAGCCCTGAGTGTCCGATGACACATATCGACTTTTCCACCTGGCCTCAGAAACGATTCAACACATCACCGCAGGGTGCAAGGTGATCACCCAGACTGAGTACACTCATAGACACGACCAGGCAGCCAGGATAATAATCAGAAGCCAGGTAGCCAGGATAACACATCAGAAACTAGTAAGGAAATACCAGTTGATCGAAGAAAGTGTGCCGTACTACAAGTACAAACCCCAGGCAGTACCCCAAACCACAAGCTGTGCTGGGACCGTGCCATAATAACAGATAGAACAATCCCACACAACAGACTGGACATAACCCTTGTGGACAAGAAGGTAAAGGCTACCTATCTGATTGAAAAAGCGGTACCCAACACTGACAACCTGCACAAAACCCATGGGGAAAAAATAAAGAAGTACATGTACCTAAGACCAAAGAGATGTGGCATATGCAACAAATAACGACCATCCCGATCATCGTGTCAACCACAGGTATGGTGCCAAAGACCCAACATAACAGCCTAGCAGCAATAGGTCTCCAGCGAACACCTACAAGGAACTCCAGAAAGTCGCAATCCAGAACACCTGTAGGATAGTCAGAGGGTTCCTCGACCAACAGTAACACCAGACATAATAACAACCACCCTGTGTACTTGGTAGCAATACCCGTCACGAGGTGGAAACCCCGATCAGGGAGAAATAATATAAGGATAATAATAATAATGGGAGCGATTGCTCAGTGATTACAACACTGGACTACCAGCCCGATGGACCTTTGTTTGAGTCCCGCCTTGGCGGAAGCAAAGGGGCTCCATCACGCTGGGAGATCGGTAGAATAATAGTAATAAATTACAATAATAATAATAATAAATTAATTAATAGTAATAAAAAATTAATAAATAAATAAACATCACGAAAGTTGCTCCTTTGGGTGATCATCTACCTACCCCAAGATCGAAGTGGCGGCTAAAGCAGATTGTTGCGCCATCTGGTGTCACTCCCGTGAATGACCACTGGACATAAGCTGAAGCTAAACAGGTCCACCTCCATAGATAGATGATGTCGCAAAGAAATATTAATCGTACTGCATCGAGTGTGGCACAGGATAAAGTAACTCGCGTTCAGGCCTTCGGCAGAGCGGTCGGTTCGAAAAATCAGAGACGGTCCAGACGAAGACAGTGGAGCAAGTGGCACTGTCCCACATATGGCTACCACAAGGGAAGGGCATCCTTCTCTTGTGGTAGTGACCACCCAGGAAGGAAGGAAGTGGACCGTCGAAATGAATACATACATCATGCAAGGATACTACGAAATAAAGGTGAAGAGCATCCTCAAGAGCGTCCACATCATCATCACTGACACCTACACTACTTGTATAATGCACTACATGAGGAACAGTTCATCCATGCTTAAAATCTTTAATCTATAATTTTATCCTTCATTGATACTTCGCCATGCCCCCATCTGACAAGTCATGTTCTGGGGACACGTCACCATCTCTGTCCTGTGCAGGCTGATCTCTACTAGCTATCAGTAAACTCTTGTTTAATGGCAAACGTAAAAGCATTTAACTGGAAACGATTGGTTCAAACACAACTAAAAATATTTTTGTATTTTCAAATTTTTTAATTCTTTCATAATGTTCTTTTTTTTTCTTTTCTTCTTTTCCCCTTCCTTTTTTCTTTTTCTTTTTTTTTTTTCCTTTTTCCTTCCTTACAAACTGTAAACTCACATAAAACTTTAAATTTCTAACTCAGTAATTGCTAATATAAATAAAAACTCATCAATGCAAAAATAGCTCTGATGAGTTTTTATTTTTATTAGCAATTACTGAGTGGGAAGTTTAAAGTTTTATGTGAGTTTACAGTTTGTAAGGAAGAAAAGAGGAAAAAAATGGGAAAAAAGAAGGGGAAAAAAGAAAAAAGGGAAAAAGAAGGAAAGAAAACAAAAAGACAACGTCCACAGCAAACATGAGACAAAAAATCAGAGAATAGGAGAGCAGCAGAACCTCTTCACACACAGAAAAAGACTACGCCGATACAAATAGAGCTCCCAGAGGAAAATAAACAACTGAATCTTCGATGAGGACAAAAGAGGCTTCTGCAGGAGTCTTGGAGAAGACAGGAAAGAAGGGAACGGACCAACCGAGTATAAGACGATTGGGGGCTTCTCGGGGGAACATATGGAGCAGTGAAGTAAGATATATATATCCTGTATACCCTGTCAGTATTGATTTGATGGGATCACAGGGGACTTCAGCGATAGATGAACCCTTTATAAATAAAGGACAATAATGACTATTTCAGGATGCAGACAACCTCCCTTGGCTGGTGAGAATAGTAAGTACCACTGGCCGTCTTGGGGCAAGAGACTCATGCCTGTCATCTAGAAGGAATTGTTTAGCAGTTCTGGGGGTGTTACTGGTGTGACCCCTGCCTTATTATCATACATGAAACGACTGGAGCACTGCAGGCAAAAACTGCAGAATACCCCCAAGGTCTAGCGACCTTCTCCCTTGCTGGCCATTCAAACATTCCTAGAATCAGCATATTTGTTTTTTCCCTACGTATGGATGCTGCTGACACCCGACTACTGACGTCTACGTGACAACCTCGTGGGCTTTACACATGACCTTTATTTCCCTCTATCCCGCAACAGATGGCCTTTCGATCCTCCCTTCCCGATCTACCTCCTTTTGAAATCCTTAAGGTGGATGCTTCCACCAACATCCAACTCTTTACTCCTACTTCCTCCTTTACCGCTGCTCTATCCGTCCCTCCTTTTCACTTCCATAGGGATTCCTTTCCCTATATCCTTACTCCCCCACAGGTGGATCCCCAAATCCCACTGTTGCTTGGTGGCTAGCATAGCATCATTTTAACTCCTCTCTTCTGGGGCAGAATGGGCTTCCTACATCGTAGGTTCCTCTACTGTCACATCTTTCAACCTGGTAGCCACCTTCGCTACCGCCCCCACTGTTCTCTCCCCATTCCCCCCTATTTACATTATCATTCCCGTCTTCATTTCTTCATTTTTATTTTTTACCTTTTTTGGGCTGCCCCTGGGAAGCTCAAGAGAACCCAGGGTTTGCCCCGTCAGATTATATTTCTACTTATTGACCCGGCCTGCTTCATCGTGGCAAAGGACTGTAACTAAGGGTTGGTGGTTCCTACAGTCCCCTAGGATAAGAAGCTTGATGAACAACATACCAACACAACCTACATTAACCTTTCACACTATTTGGCCTTTGCAAAGTACTGTATACGTCTCAAAATACCAATCGTAGAGTTGGGGGAAAAGCACGATGCAACTAGTCAAACTACACAATACAATACTGTATATCCACACAACCCCCTGTTATCTATCTGCAAGCTACATGCCTTAAAATGCACACCTCTGTGAAATACCTTGGAATCCACTTCGACAGCAAGTGGTCCTTTTTGTCCTATCTGGAATACATCAAATGCCAAGTGAAAAGATACACTGTTTTGCTTGCTCGTGTAACAAGAACTCATTGGGGAATCAAGAGCAGCACCATCAAGTTAATGTATTCCACTGTTTTTCTAACCATTGTCTCTTATTATGACATTGTTTCGTTCCACCAGGTGGATAAGAGCACCTTCCCCAACAAACTTAACCAGATTGATTCAATGCCTTTCCCTCCTCAACTAGTACAAGTCAAACCTCAACCTCGGCACTTCGGGTTATTACAGAAAACCTTCCTTTACTTAGATCTGTACATTGCTTTATGTGGGCTCCTACATGCCATCAGGACCAATACGCCCCATATTTATCTTAGCATCTCTGCCATTACTGATGGGATCCTTGCCTTTGAAAAGAAGAAACTGTGGATGGAAGTCTCCAAGCTCTGGCAAGCTCACTGGTCCATAAATACCAAAGGCGACACCACAAGGAAATTCTTCAAAGTTTCAGCCTTCCACCTTCCTCACTAAACGTACCCTAACCTGGCTCACCCCCAACCTGGAGAGCACCTTTCTGCTCACAGGTCATAGATTTATCAAAGCTTGAATTGACCACTCGCTGTGGAACAAAAGGACATTTGTGTCTATGGGGATACAAAAGATTGGAGCCATCTTTGCTCGACTGTGTTGCATACCTCGATTTCAGGCAACAAATTCTGCAGTGCAACCTTTCAACCCCAACAGCCTTTTCACTCCCTATTGAAGACCGAGAAGGCCTTCAATTCCTTCTTACATTTCTGCATCGCACTCAAGCGGAAAAGACGCTGCCATCACCGCACCTGCTATACCACCCATTCCTGACTATAAATCGGGTGTTATATTAGATGACTCAAAAAAAAAAAAAAACTACAACTATTATATTAGGGCCATTCATAATTTCTTATATATACCCATATAGACTGTGCTGCCACTTTATTAGGTACACCTCTGCTGTGCACACAAATGGTTTGGCCCACAACGTTGCAAGTTACATGACCTCCATTGTGGATATAAATGCAGAAGAACAACCTTTCTAGTATCAGTTAAGCGTACAAACCGTAGCAAGAATGGAAAAAAGGAGTGATCTAACGGACTTCGAACGTGGCATGGTAGCAGGTACAAGACATGCTAGACAAAGCATCTCTGAAACGGGAGTTCTCCTCAACTTTTCACGCACCGCAGTTTCAAGGGTGTATCGAGAATGGTGCAACGAACAGAAAACAGCCTCTCAACGGCACACCTGTTGAAGAAAATCGCTTGTTGATGAGAGAGAGAATGAGGTCAGAGGAGGATGGCAAAAATTGTGCAAGAAAACAAACGGGCCACAATGTCGCACATCACATCAGAATACAACCTTGGTGCGCAGAACAAAATATCGCAACGGACCATTAGTCGCACTTTATCGCGAATGGGCTACAACAGCCGACGGCCACAACGCGTACCTTTGTTATCAATGAAGAACAAGAGAGCACGCCTCCTGTGGGCACAGCAACACCAGCACTGGACTATCGACGATTGAAACACAGTTGCTTGGTCTGACGAGTAGAACTTCCTGGTGCATCATGTTGATGGAAGGCTCAGAATTTGGGGGAAACAACATGAATCCACTGACCCGTCATATCTGACGACTATTGTGCAAGGTGGTGGGGGCAGTGTTTTGGTGTGGGGAATGTTTTCTTGGCACACGTTGGGTCCATTGATACCCGTAGATTCACGTCTGAATGCCACATCGTACCTAAACATGGTCGTTGACCAAATGCATCCGTTGATGTTGACAGTTTATCCTCAGTCAGATGGTTACTTCGAGCAGGATAATGCGTCGGTGCACAAAGCCCGAATCACCATGGAACGGTTCCAGGAACATGACAAGGTATTTCGAGCAGGATAATGCGTTGGTGCACAAAGCCCGAATCACCATGGAATGGTTCCAGGAACATGACAATGACTTTTCTTTGGCGCAGTGGCCCGCTCAGTTCTCTGAATCTCAAGATGAACATCTTCGGGATGAGCTGGAAAGGGCTGTTCGCTGCATGCTTACACCTTCGTCGAATCTCAAGGAACTGCGTGACACACTCATGTCTGCATGGTGCTCCATTCCTGCACAACGTTTTCAGCATCTTGTTCAATACATGCCTAGGCGAATTCAGGCTGTTTTGAAGTCTAAATGAGGCTCAACACGCTACTAGGTAGGTGTACCTAATAAAGTGGCAGCACAGTGTATGTATTCTCTGGTGTTCTCTCGTGTGTTCTCTGGTCGATTTGTCTGTTTTGCTAGACGAAAAAAACATAGTTTTGGGGGGAAAACTTTGCAATCTAAGCCTGTGACCGACCCACTCAGCCACGGAGTGAAAAAAGCCAAATAAAGTTCCACGCGTCATCGACGGGATTCGAATCCTGGCTATTTCCACCCAGTGTGGGGAGGACGATGACGATACCACTGTGCTACACGCGCAAACACTATGGGATGACTGTCTGGACTGTATCTTTCTTCAAGAAGTGTCTTCAGGGCAATCTTCTGCTTATCCCTTTGGGATATAATCTTAATGCTTGGCTGGCACCTTCCTTGGGTGCAGGATTCCACTACAACGAGAGCCTCATGGATCGCGTGGCTCTGCGAATCCTTCGGGATAGGATCATTGCTCACACCACCTCCTCACTACGAGACTTTCTGGCACAGATCCCTCCTGTTGCAACTCTTGGATAGATGTGTTCTACCTACTGACTTCGTGGTTATCTTCTTCTCCCCTGTCTCTTGCTTGACTGACTCTAACCGTCCTCTCTCACCCACTAACCCTTCTAGAGGATTCTCTGCCACTAATGGCCTCCTGCACTCCAGCTCGGCTTTGGGATCTTCTCTCTCTCTCTCTCTCTCTCTCTCTTCATTACAAATTGGATACTGTTGTGCTACTTGTGTGTATTGGGAAAAACTGTATTAAGAAATTTTAATACATCTCCAATTATAGAGATCACTTGCCCCCAGTCAACATTAACGCAGAACGAAGTTGAAGGGCTCATTAGATTAAGAGGGAAAAGGTCCTTATATCTCAAGATTGGTTAGTTCTAGATAATACAAAAGTGTATATATAAATAGAGGTGCTTGAGGTTTATGGGAGGAAGGTGAGAGAATCCAACCTGGTTATGGCTTTTCTTTGGTAGTGTCTTAAAGTTGCCCATAGGATATCATTATGGTGGCCATTTTGGATTTTGGCATATATTGCTGTGCCTATGTAAAGAATAATGCACAGTGCAGCTCAAGGTTTACCAGCTATTTGATTCCTTCACGAATATTGGGATAATTTCAGTGCTGCCATCTGCATCCTCCTGATTATAAATAAGTAAATTATAAATACATAATGAAGAAACTATCTGCTACGGAAATATTTGAACAGTGTTGGCTTTCTTTTTTACAATTTCCAATTCCACTTCGATAGCATGATGACCGTTATATACACCTACAGGCCATGAGGGACCGACACCAGACAGTGGGATCCATTGAAAACCAGCTACACATGAGCTGGCGAAATAACATGCTTCTTTCGATGTTAGGATTTTGTATAATGTTCTCTGCGATACGAAAGATTTCGCCTAGTTCTTTTACCTTTTACCAGGACAGGAGGGAAGGAGGGGTTATGCTATTAGTTAAGAAACACATAACGTCCAAGGAAGTGAAGCCAGTCGACATCAATGGATAGGGCAGTGTCGAGTCAGTTTGGTGTGACATAAGCATTGGGAAATCAAAATTGAGAGTAGGAGTGTGCTGTAGGCCTAATGACTCTGATGAGTATAATAAGAAACTGTACAGGGAAATAGAATGGGCCAGTAAATCAGAGAGTCTTATAATGGGGGATTTAATTTCCCAGATATTGACTGGAATTTGGGGGCTGGTCACTCACACACTAGCAAGGCTTTTGTGGATTTATTGGATGATTGTTTTCTACATCAGCATGTTCGTGAGGCAACTAGAGGGAGCAATACTCTTGATCTGATTATCAGTAGTGATTCTTCATGCATTAAGAATCTGCAGATAAATGAACCACTAGGTGGCAGTGATCACCGTGTGCTGAAGTGGGATTTACTCAAGGAGATAACTACCATCAGAGGTAAAGGGAAGGATTTTTGCTTTCGTAAAGGCGATTATGATGGTCTGAGACAGTATTTAAATTCTATACAGTGGGACCAACTGATGATGTTACCAACAGCAAATTCAAAATGGGAAGCATTCAAGAAACTAATCTTGGAAGCTACCAGGCTTTGCATACCAACCAAGAAATATTGTTCAAGGTTCAGGCCTAAATGGTTGTCAGATGAACTAATGAGACATGTGGCAGAGAAGAAAAATGCATGGGATACATACAAATTAATAGGTGACATGGAAGCCTGTGATAGATATAAGTTGGTCTGTAACCAAGTCACAAAGGAGATTAGGCAGGCAAAGGCAGACTACGAAAAATCCTTGGCAAAGGATGCAAAGAAAAACAGAAAAGAGTTCTTTACCTATTTAAACTCAAGAAGGAAAGGGATGAATCAGATTGGTCCACTGGATATTGATGGTTCAACAGTTGAGGATCCTGCTCAGGTGGCTAACAATCTAAACGAGTATTTTGCATCTACATTCACGCATGAGGAGTTATTCAGGAAGGAGAATGATGTAGGTAAAGTAAACATTGGCAGTGAGTGGATGATTTTGTAATAACTGAGAGGAAAGTGGAGGAGAAATTGTTGAGGATAAACATAAAAAAGGCACCTGGGGTGGATGGGATCTATCCAGTTATATTAAAGGAGGCAACAAAGGAAGTAAGCAAACCCCTAGCCATAATTATGAGAGCTTCTTTGGACTCAGGGGAGGTACCCATAGACTGGAGATGTGCAAATGTAACCCCAATTCACAAAGGAGGATCAAAGGCTGACACGAGTAATTATAGACCTGTGAGTTTAACTTCTGTTCCAGGTAAATTAATGGAGGCACTGGTTAAAGAAGCACTGCAGGATCATCTAGACAAGAATTCAGTTATAGCTCAGACACAGCATGGTTTTGTTAAGGGAAAGTATTGCCTGACCAATTTGATTGGATACTATGATGCAGTCACAAAAGAACTGGATGCAGGGAATAACTTTGATATTATATATTTGGATCTTAGAAAGGCTTTTGATACTGTTGCACATGGAAGACTGCTGCACAAATTGGAGCAGTGTGTCATTGGAGGCAAATTGCTGCTATGGATAAGGGGATGGTTGAGGGGGAGAAGCCAGAGAGTGGTAATCAATGGACACTGCTCAACGTGGACTAATGTTATTAGTGGAGTTCCTCAGGGTTCAGTGTTGGGTCCGTTGTTGTTTTCGGTGTTTATGAATGATATTGATGATGGGATATCAAGTTTAATGTCCAAGTTTGCAGGTGATACAAAGGTTGGCAGGGTTGTTAAGGACACCACTGACGCTATGCTGCTGCAACAGGATCTGGAAAGGTTGAACAGATGGGCTGTGAGGTGGCAAATGAAGTTTAACATTGACAAATGTAAAGTACTACATAGGGGAAACAGTAACCCCAGAGCAACGTATCAACTCTACGGTACTACACTGACAGTGGTGGAGAATGAAAAGGACCTGGGGGTAATTGTGCAGGCAGATATGAAGTTCTCTGAGCAGTGCAGACGAGCTGCAAGAGTAGCTCATGGTGTCTTGTCAATGATATACAGGAATTTTTCTAGCAGGGATAAGGAGGTGATTATTCCCTTGTATAAGGCAATGGTTAGGCCACTTCTTGAGTACTGTATACAGGTCTGGAGGCCTCATTTCAAGAAGGATGTAGAGCTGCTGGAACGAGTGCAGAGAAGGGCAACAAGATTAGTGAATGGAACAAAGGGGTGCTCTTACGAAGAAAGGCTTAAGTTTTGCAAATTACAGTCTGGAGACTAGGCACCGGCGAGGTGATCTGATAGAGGTGTATAAGGCTTTGAATGGTTTGAGCATGCTGAATGCCAATGGGATTCTTCATCTTGCTCAGAATAATCAGCTCAGAGGGCATAAATTCAAATTGAGGAAGGACGGATGTCGGATAGATGTGCGGAAATTTGTTTTGGCCAGCGGGTGGTTGGTTGGTGGAACCGACTTCCATCACTTGTTGTTGAAGTTGATAGCCTAAACAAATTTAAAGCTCAACTGGACAGGTATTTCGAGCGAACGGAGGGGTGAAATGGGAGTGGTGTGTTTTTTTTTTTTTTTTTTGTCTGATGCTGAATAAGCTTGCTTTCTTGCATCATATGCCTCTACTAATGCTAATGCTAATGCTAATTATCTCCTTTGTGGTAACATTTTCATCTGGCTCACACCCTTTTTCTTCAGCTTCTTCGTATACACGCTGTTCCTCTATTTAAAGGAGATCGTTGTTACTTAGCTGTTCTGAATGCGAATTCAGTGATTCTCGAACATTAACCGTATCCACGCCTTTGAAACGAAGGTCATTACCAATATTAGTTATGTCTTCAATAACTTTTTGAACTGCATCTTTGGAGCCAGTAAAATCGTTTGCACAATGGGATAAAGGATGCTTCCAAACTGCTCTCATATTGCTGACTGTCACTTCTTCCCATGCTCCGTGAATGTTTTGAATGGTTACTCGTATGTTATATTTTTTCCAAAATTCTGCTACAGAAATTGCATTGTCTCCTGTTGTAGCTTCAAGTGCTTGTGCAAATGTAGAAAGCTGGTGCACATGCAAAAATTTGAATCGTGATGAGAGGGCTCACATAAACAGATAAAAGCAGCAGTTCAGCAGTTATGTGCAAATTACTGAATGGTGAGCACCATTGTTACAGACGTTCCATTGGTTCCATACAGTGCTACGGACAACGAAATGGCCAGTAGACAACATCTGGATGGCTTCACTCGCGGTCAAATAATTGGGAAACTTGAGCGAGGTCGAATGCGAAGAGTGTGGCTGCAGAGTTCGGTATCGCCCATAGCATTGTCTCACGCACTTGGTCACCCTTCAGAACGACAGGTACAGCTGTTCAAAGGACCATTGGTGGTCGACCACGAAAAACAACGCCCAGTGATGACCGCTATATACTCCTACAGGCCAAGGAGGACCGACCAGACAGCGGGATCCATTGCAAACCAGCTGCACATGAGCACCGGACGCAGGATATTGCGGTTTATTGTTGTCAGGGGACTCCACAAAGGTGGACTATTTGCCCAACGGCAGGTGTTAAAGGGCTGTGTCCCTTTAACACCTGCCCATCGGAGACACCGTTTACAGTGGTGCATCGAACACATGGACTGGACAGCAGCGCAATTGGGTAAGGTACTCTTTACTGATGAGAGTAGATTCAGTCTCAGCAGCGATTCTGGACATCAGCTAATCTGGCGAGAGGTTGGCACACGGTATCACCCCACAAACATCACTTAAAGGGATCTATATGGCGGTCGAGGTGTTCTCGTCTGGGGAGTCATTATCTTAGATGGACGAACACAACTCCAGATACTGGAAGGCGGTATTGTAACCGGTGCACGCTACTGTACTGAGGTAATCTTTTCCCACGTGCGTCTGTTCCGAGGTGCCATTGGCCCCGAGTTCGTGTTTATGGATGAAAATGCCACACGCCATCGCAGTGCAGCTGTTAATATGCTTTTGGAAAGTGGGGACATTGTTCGTATGGAATGGCCTGCCCTTTTCATCGATCTAAATCCCATCAAACACATATGGGACGCTCTGGGAGACGCCTAGCGGCACGTCCCCACCCACCAGAAAATGTTCACCTGCTGAAGATGGCGCCGACAGAGAAATGGACCATGTTACCTCAAGAACTTATCAACAACATTGTTCTAAGTATGGACAGGCGGTGCAAAGCCTGCAGTGACATTAGGGGCGGCCATATCTCCTACTGAGGACCACCTCTTCCCTTTGTTCCATCTTTGGCAGTGATGAATCTGTATCATGGCAGCCAGATACAGATTCATCACTGCCAAAGATGAATCTGTATCATGGCAGCCAGTGCTATGTTGCCATTTTTGAATAAAGTCCCCTCTGTACAGTTTTGTTTCCGTTGTTGTGTCGGTGTTGTTTCCTTCATCATTTCTGTACCTCACGAGGTTCCTTTGGTATGCTTTTCCGATATCCAGGCCACTCCTATGAGAAGCTACAGGTGAAAATCTGACTGTTCCTTAAGTTTTGCACACCAGTGTATTTGACTTTTTTTTTTTTTTTTTTGGTCAGGGATGTTAAAGTTTGGTACCTCCAAAGACCATTTCAAGACTATAGGCTGGTAATCGGACAGGAAGAATGCGATGGGATCATCATCAGCTGTGCATATTGTTGAATAAAAAGCGGATCCAGTAGGTTCAAGCTTGGTGGGGTTCTCATTGACCCGTGTCATGTCGATAGATTTGACTCACAGAGCCTGATAGAGAGGTGATGGCAGTTTTGAGGTAGGTTGAAATGGCCGCAAATAAGGTGTTGTGCAGACGGACGAAGATGGTTTAGGAGCCAGTTCCCCTGATCTTCAATAATTTAAATTGTAGGTCCTGGGGTAATATATACGGAAGCTATATCAATGTGGCTGGAGTGGAAATGAAGTGAGAGTATAATCGCTTCAAAAGCTTGAGTTGTGGTTGAGATCGAATGTTCATAGGAGAATAGGGAGATGTGATACAGTATGGCTACTCTTCTGCCTCTAGATTGCTCCCTGGTGGCAGACAGCATGTGGTAACCAGCAAAGTGGTGGGGAATGTTCCATAGAGAATACAGGCTGTCTTAAACACTAAAGGTTTCGTCACAAGTTATTAGTTTCCTGTAAATAAAATAAATAAATATATTTTTTTGTAGATATAAGGGTGTCGGGATCTTATTGATAGAGCAATGTAATATATGATCCCATAATGCTGTGTTTAAACTCATCTTCGCCATTGGACTAGTGCCACGTTTGGTAGTTGGATTTGTTTCCCCTTCCTACTCTGGTTACCACAGGCTGGCTGTGATTTTGTTTTTCCAAGTATGTTTTCATCATTCCTTTTGGGTGGTTACTATTCTGAGTATTGCATATAAGAGAAAACTTTATCTTTTAATGATGTATACTACACTGCTTGACAAAATTAACAGAACACGTAGAAATTCTGGGCCAACAGCACCCCTAAAAAGTCTCCAGAAGGTTGTATGATCTGTTCTCAGTGCCCATGCGCAGTTACGGTACTCCTATCAAAAACATGAAGAGGGGTACCGCTGTGGATCATTATTACACCCTACACGAGAACACTGCCTACACCGTAAGTGTCCCTTTCTCTGATGTTGGAGGGATGGTACTACGTTCCTCGTTGTCTCCAGATGAAATAACGTCTATAATCTGTTCGTAGACTAAAACGGGACTAGTCAGAGAACAGACCTGTATTCCAATGTCAGGGCTCCAAGTAACATGTTCATTGCACCAGTTTCGACGAGCTCTGCTGTGGTCTGGGGTTAATGGGACACCAACCACTAGCTTCCTTGAGTAAAGCCCACTTGAATTGAATCTTCTTAACACAGTCCGGTTGGAAATGTTTTCACCTGGAGCCATAGAAACCTCAATTGATGACAGGACATCGTAGCGGTCTGTTCTGGTTGACGTAGCCCTCGAACGACCTTTGAGAGAACTTATAATGGTTCCTGCCTCCTGAAACTGCTTCTATAAAAACTAAAATAAACTATCATGTTAGAGTCGCCTAGAAAGTCACTTCAACCATCCATATGCATTGTGTCTGTAAATTGCGTGTGTTCTCTGGTCGATTTGGCTTCTTTGCTGGACAAAAAAAAAAACAGTTTTTCCGGGGAGGGGGAGAAACTTTGCTGTCTACGCCTGAGACCGACTAACTCAGCCACGGAGTAAAAACATTCGCCTTCGGCGCAATGTCCACAATAAAATATTCATGAAAAACGTTTTGCTCCGTTAATTTTCTGGAGTAGTGTAGAAGCAGCCTTTGGTTTATAAAGCTGATTTGCCCTCACAGTCTTGCATTCTTGAATATGATTAAGAAACGAAATTGAAGATAAACCGTGACGTGAAATCAGAGTAAATGTATTACAACTGTTTGTGTGCAGTGACTCATACAATTGTGGTAATCGTGCGACCTCCAATTATAGCCTCCACCACCACCATCTGGTGTAAATATATTTTTATGCTTATTTGTAATTTCGCCCTGCACGTACTTCTTCGAAGAGGGGGTACCTGCCGTGCGAAAGAACGCGGTGTCACGCCGTCACTGGTTGCCATGGAAACAATAAATAAGTACGGATTTGCTCGTGGAAATTACTTTACTTTTTGTGTTTTAATCGCAAGGACAGTTGACGCAGTAGAGCCACATCTGCTTTGATCAAGGAAGATGATCGAGGTGATTAGGCTAATGTATGGTAATCGAAATGCATCTATTCAGTAATTTAAAGAGATACAGACCAAAAACAATGTTCTGGCTTAGTTTAAGATTTGTGATCCTGGGAACGTCATTAGTGTGTGTGTGTGTCTTTTCCTTTTTCATTAATCTGGGGCAGCCATTACACATTATAAATAAATAAATGTCAACTTCCGCAAGATTCTTGAAATTGAAAAGTTCACACCATGCCATGAGTTTCTAATAAGTAAATAATACATTCTTCCTCTTGAAAACAGGGTTACATGGGCATTACACCTACACACCAAATAATACATTATTGGTGCGTAGAAATGGAATTAGCCTTCGCAATGTGAAAGCAATACCGGTTGCTATAAAACAACACATAGATTTTTTTTTTTTAATGAAAATCCCAAACACGAGAGGTATTAGAACCTATAGTACTTGGTACAGTGCATGGGTTGGAGGTTGAGAAGACAAAAGAAGATATTTGTTGACATTGGACTTGAACTTCTGTAGACTGTAATTTTCAGGAAATACGTATGAAGGAAGTTTGTTCCGGGAAGAGGCAGCTGAATGAATAAACGAGGAAGATGAAAAGTTGGTTCTGTGAGTTTGAAGTTGGACAGTAAATGGATGTTGGCTGCACGTGTTCGGACTGTTTTGAAAGAGAGAGCAGGGATTATAGAAGCCAATTCAGAAGAACAGTGCCCATGGAAGTACCTGTAGAAAAGGCATGCAGCAGAAACAGTACGTCTATGAGACAGCGAGTGCAGAGACTCTGTTACAGATGAATCATTAATTAACCTAACTGCCCTCTTCTGAATGGAATCTAGAAGCCTAAGGGAGGTTTTAGGGACAGCACCCCAGTTGTGGGAACAATGTTCCATGGTTGAGCGGAATTGCGATTTGTACAGAGTGAACAGCTGTTTGGAATAAAAGTAACGCCGTGAGCGAAAGAGAAAAGACCAAGTTTTTTTAGATGCAGAAGAAGCAATATTTGTAATGTGCTTGTGCCAAGAGAGATTAGAAGTCAGGATAAACCCCAAAAGATAATCCTCGGAGTGTCACCAAAGATAAGCATAGGAGCAGAAGAATCCTTTTTGCGAGATATAAGACAAGACTGAGTTTTAGGAGGATTGAAATCAACTAAGTTGTCTTTGCCCCACTGGAGAATTACCTGAAGATCGTCATTTAAGGAATTGGTAGCGGATATTAGAGAAGTTGAAGCTGATTGGGCAGGGAAAGGTTTCTCAAAATGGAATATGGAATGCAATGTGCTATCATCGGCCAGACTATGGATAGGATTTCCAGTAAATGGAAGAAGGTCATTAATATACAAGAGGAAAAGAGTGGGAGAAACAACTGAACCTTGGGGGACCCCGGCATTAGTGGAGAAGTTAGAAGACAGAGAGCCATCTACCATCACCTTCAGTGAGCGATCAGAGAGAAAACTGGAAGACCAATTATAAAAAACAGTTGGCAAACCATAAGATGGAAGCTTGTTTAGAAGACCTTTATGCCAAACACGATCAAAAGCCTTTGAGATGTCAAGAGCAACTACTTGTGTTTCACCGAACATTTGCATGGAATTTGTCCATAAATGGGTAACATAAGCCAGAACATCACCAGTGAATCGACAATGACGGAATCCGTACTGGCCATCGTTGATCAGACGGAAGGTTTCTAGGTAGTTTAAGAGTTGGCGGTTAATTGATTTCTCCATTACTTTAGAAAGAGTAGAAGTAATTGCAATGTGACGACAATTGTATGGGAGGGATTTGTCACCCTTTTTAGGAACTGCTGGATATGAGCAAATTTCCAAGCAGAAGGAAAACACCTTTGGAATAAGAAAGTGAAAAATGGCGGCAAATAACAGGAGTAAGTTCAGGAGCTCAGGTTTTGAGAACTAGTGGAGATTTACCATCAGGACCTAGAGTTTCCTGTCATCAAGATTCTTGAAAATCCTTCTGATATCCTTTTGACGGAAGACCACAGGAGGCATTGAATGGAGCATGTTAGGAATGGTGGGAGGTGTTTTACCAAGACCATTAGTACATGAGTTGGTAGAAAAATGTTATGCTAGCAGGTCAGCTTTATCCTTGGCTGAAGTGACAACAGAATCATCCGCTTTTGACAGAGGTGGGAGCAGAGATGGGAAAAAATTGCTGCCAATAGCTTTGTCAAGAGACCAGAATGTTTGGTTACCATTAAGGCACGAAGCAAGTTTTCTACTCTTAGCCTGTTCAAAATCTAGTTTGGATTGATTAATAACTGCATCACAATTGTTGCGAGCTTTGGTGTAGGCAGAAAATGAAACTGAAGAATTGGAAACAAGCCAATCACGATATACAACATTCTTCTCTTGAGTAGCCTTAGCAAATTTATTGGAAAACCAAGGTTAGATAAAGGACGAGATTTTAAAGTGGAGTGGGGAATAAGGGATTCCATTCCTACTAGAATAATTTCACTGACAAGATCTGAGCAAACGATGACATCAGAAGTTTTGAACCGACCTAGGAGTGACGTGGGCCTCGTCCCACGTCACTCCTAGGTCGGTGTATGAGTTGACTTTCTTAACCTGTGCTCCATTAATAGATAATTTTATTTTATTTTTTTATCTTCTTATTAGTTATTGTCAGTTGTGCTGACTCGTCTGAGTTTAGCCATAAACCGATTTTGCGTAGGCATGTCCCAGTTCATACAGCTTAGCGTTGGCATGGAAATTGACGTCGGACACCTGAGATCCTTCTTTAGAGACAACAAAATATTCTCTATCATCGGCGTAGGAAATAAAATTCTGATTCCGCGCCAGAAAAGGCTCCAGATAAAACACCTCCCTGAGGGATGCCCCATGTGAGGGTGTATTCTGCACCGAATTCTTGGTGTTGTACAAATAGGTGCCTTGGCTTCAAAATGGTCTTGATCTGTAATAGTTTGCCTCAATGCGGAAATAAGCTTTCAATATATTTTCAATCGCGAGTAACGACACATTATCGAAAGCTGCCTTTATATCAAGGAATATGATGTCAATTTGGACTTTTTCATTTAATGCGTGCTGCATTCTGAAGAGAGTCTCCAACAAATTAGTAGTAGTGGATCGTCTCGGTACTAAACTATGGAGGTGAGGTGGCCTGTGCACAAAACACTGTTGGGTTAAAGCAGGAAGGATGGCTTTTTTTTTAAAAAGTTTTAAAAGAGAACAACTGATGGATATAGGTCGAAAGTCTGAAGAGGCCTTAGGGTTCTTCTTTTTTTGGCACCGGCCGCAAAAAGTAGTGATTCCATCTCTGGGCGAGGACTCCATCTCTCAGGATGTTTTGGAAAATATGCAACAGCACATCAACAAAATAGGCACTGCATACTTTTAAAATAAAGATGGGAAACCCGTCGGGGCCGATCGTAGATTTGGTAGGCAAGGAATTAAAGGCATTGATGAGATCTTCTCTAGAAATAGTGAGTGTGGATAAAGCATTCTCACAAACTCCTCCTCTCGCTAGAATATGTTGTGCCATATTCTCCAGCTGATATCCTTGGACATTTTTGCTTTACCTTCAAAGCACTCCTTAGCCCGGTGTCCGAAGGTGGTTTCTATCATTTCAAATATTTAGCGGCCTTTTTGCTCACGATTCTTTTCGAATGTCGAAGCTTTCTAATAACCTCTTCGTAGCGTGAATGTTGTTTCTTTTTCAAGAAAATAGCTCTTTTTTTCTTGTAGTCCGTGAAGTCTTCATTCAATCCTGAATTTTTTCATTTCCTATAATCCTTTTGCTTGGCCACAAACGCCTGAAATACTCGTTGAACCACGGTTTAGGTTTGTCGGTGACCCTTTTCGCAAATAAGCTTACTTTACTCTGTTAGTTTGACAATTCACGGTGTATTCAATAGTAAAAAAGGTGGTGGGGACATGCTGTGTGAAGTAATGAAATTTTTGTCTATAACTACACATGGTAAGAATATACCCAGATCCTTGACATAACATGGCCTCGACAATGCCCCTCCCCCGCATACACACTATTCGGACTCCCTCCAGTCACTATCTGGTAGAATAGAGGTAGCAATATTATACACTAGCTGATCCGGAAGCCTCCTAAGGAGTTACCAATAGGTTCGGTCCGGTGCAATAACTAGCTACCGGCCTGCGAACACCGTATTAAATCTGTACCCTCGAAATGTGAGGAAGATTGGATCTCGCCATGATGTGCACCAGAACGTCAAACGTCATCAGTCATACTGCATGATGGAAGAGATGGGGAAGGGATGACCGGATACACTTTAATGTTTCATGTATACATAATACCTTCCAAAAGTATCCGAACACACGTTGGTTTCGGATTGATCTCTCCTAACATCAACAGCTGAATGGTCTCCCTTGGGCCGCGATGACACCTTCCGCCATCTTTGGTTGGCTTGCCACCAATTAATGAAAACTGTTGACGGTATAAGTCTCCATTCATATTGTAGAACAATGATCAGTTGAGCTTACCTATGTGTGAGGTATATCTGGTTCTGACATGACGTTGCGGTTAACCGTCAATCCCATAGGTGCTCCACAAGTATTCAAATTGGGACTGTGCGACGGCCATTGCAACTTTTGTGCACTCACATCTATGAGCCATTCTCGAACAGAACCAGCGGTATGGCATGCGTTATGTCTCTTGAAAGAAACACGAGTCTTTACCAAAGAACTGCCACGAAATATTACGGTAAGCGTCAGTGTTCATGGTTCCCCACAGAAGCAGCAAAAAAGTGATATATTAAAGCCACTCGAGAAGTAACTCATTTGCCCATGTGTAAGTCTGCAGTCGATCTGCTTGTTTTTCTGTATGAAAATCCCGATTTTCCCAAGGAAAAACCTGCCATCCACCTGAGACTGACCAACTCATCTAGAAAAATGCCTACAAATTTGCTAGAATCATTGACGGATTAGAATCAGGGCCTTTTCCACCTGTGTGGGGGTGGAAGACGATTTTGACTACTGTGCTGCCCGTGTGAATGGCAGAACTAGCAAAGATCCTAGGCTATGCCATGTGAAATAGCACCGCACCACAATATCACCATCTCCTAGCCACTGAAATCTCAGGAAATTAGGTGGCAGGACCTGCCAGAGTGAACTAAAGAGGTACCTGGTCTGCCTCCACGGGGCGTAAGTGGGGCAACGTTGGGCCTCAGAAGAGGTCCAGCGGCTAAATGGCCAGAGGAACAATGGTACAAAACACCACACTTCCATAATCCATACACTTTTAAATCTCTGGCCTTCCCAGTGAACTGGTACACCCACAATAAAAGCAACGCGGAGATGGGGGAAACCCCTGGTGCCGTTAGACACTGAAAACACTTACACTTACACTATCACCATCTCCAAATTTCATTGTTGGCACAATGCCCTCCAGCAGTAGAAGTTCTCCACGCATTTGCCACATCCATTTCTTCCCATATAACCAGAATAGGGTGTAGCGAGATTCACTACTCCATAGACCAATTACTGCGTTGGTTGCACAATGGAAGTCTAGACCACACATTGTGGTTGATGATGTTTGGTTTATGCGCCGCCGCTGTCCCCAAGAAAACTAATCGCTCCGGATGTAGTGAAAAAGCGCTCCGGATGTAGTGAAAAAGCGCTCCGCATGTAGTATGTTCCAAGAAACTTCGCCCTTGTTGATGGAATAAAATCCTGATTCTACCCTTCTCAATACAAGCTAGCAATGCAAAATGGGACAATAAAACCCAGTCTCGAAGCAGCTCTGTTAAATGTGCCACGACGAGAACAGGTGACTAGTGTGGCTACAACCCTTCTGATATAAATGACGTGATGTCTGGGACATCAGAGAAAGGGACGCTTACGGTGGAGGCGGTTTTCTCGTATAGGCTGATTCAACGGGCGCACCCCTCTTCATTTTTTTTATAGAGGTACCGTAACTGCGAAGAGGTACCGAAAACAGATCCTCAAACTCTATGTGCAACTTTTTAGGGGTGCGGTTGACTCAGATTTTCTTTTCATGCACGACAACAACATTGCCCATAGGGTTCAAGTGATGGAGGAATATCTTGAAACTGAAATTATCCAACGCCTTCCCTGGCCAGCACGATAAGCAGACTTAAATCCGATCGAACATATGTGAGACACCCTTGGAGGTTGCACTGCATGCGGATAGCCAACTCCTCGGTCTCTTGGTGAACTAAGGTGTGCGCTGGTGGAAGAATTGGATTTTTTTGCCACAGTATCTTGTAGCACTGTTATATAGAGCATGGTTCACCGCTTTCAGGACTGTTTAGCCGTGGGAGTGGATCATACGCCCTACTGATGTCATGCGAATATATTTTCGAGAGTCTTAAGTCTACTTCTGTAATGTGATCTATTTAGAAATTCTGATACAACCCCTATAAATGTCCCTTATACCTGCCGAAGTTTCTCGCTGCTGTCGCTTCATTTCATTGTTATTTTGGTTTGAGAAGTATTTATAGAGGCTGTAATAAGAATTACTAAAAAGGTCATATTACAGAAGTCGATACAAGATGCTCGAAAAAATGGTCACATGACATCAGTACGGTGTATGATCCCCTCCAACGGCTAAACAGGCCTGACCTGAAAGATTCTGTAGCACCAAATCCTATTCTGCCACCAGCGCACCAAGTGACCCAGAACCGGCTGTCGACGTGCAATGCGACGTGCAAGGGCGTCCTACACATGTTCGATCGGATTTAAGTATGATGATCGTGCTGGCCATTGCAGTCGATGGATATCTTCAGTTTCAAGATATTCCTCCACCACTTGAGCTCCATGTGCACCTTTACAGAAACCACTACCCAGGCCGAAGATTATCTGTGAGCTCTATTTGCAGCAGCGTTGTCGTGCATAAAAATAAAATCTGGGTCAACCGCACATTAAAACGTTTCACATAATAGGGTTCGAGGATCTGTTCTCGGTGCCTCTGCACAGATACGGTACCCCTATCAAACACATGAAGAGGGGTGCGGCCGTTGATCATTATTCCGCCCCACACGAGAATACCGCCTCCGCCGTAAGTGTCCCTCTTTCTAACGTTGGAAGGTTGGTACCACATTTCTCTTTGTCTCCAGATGAAATAACGTCTAGAACCTGTTTGTTAGCTAAAGGAGGACTCATCAGAGAAAGAACTGTACCTCATTTGTCAGGGCACCAAGTCATATGTTCATGGCAACAGTTTCGATGAGCTCTTTGGTGGTTTGGGATTAATGGCATACAAACCACTGGCTAAATTGCATAGAATCCACTTGAGCTGAGCCTTCTTAACACAGTCCGGTTGGAAATGTTTTCACCTGTGGCAGCAGCAACCTCAAGAGACAGTTTATGAGAGGAGATCGTAGGGTTCCGTCTTGCTGTTAGAGCCCGAAAACTGTCTTTTCTGGTAGCCCTCAGCCGACCTTGGCCAGCAAATTCTTGTACTGGTTCTGTCTCCTGAAACTTCTTCCGTGGTGCCGAGACAAAACTGCGTGACACATTAAGCCAACGCACCACCTCCGCCTGAGACTGCCTGAGTTCAATTCTTCCAAAGTCCCAGCATCTCAAAGAATCATCTAAATGACAATGACTTGCCATTTTGGGTACTGGAGATGTTCCACTTAGCAAGCCAATAAACGGGAATGTGGTGGCAACCCTAGTTTTTACAAGCATAAATTATTTTCATAATGTGCGGCTCTGTAAAGTGGTAGATCGATTTCTATTGGATACTCAGAATTCGCACTTCAGGATACCTATTATATGAAAATTTCGCTTTCGGGACACTGCTCACAATAAAATATTCATGAAAAATATTTCGTTCAGTTAATTCTGTCCAGCAGTGTAGGGTCTTAGTTGCTTCAACTACTTTTTCGAGCAGTGTAGAATTTTGAGCGCTTCAGCTACTTAGATTATATCAACTCGGTGGAGTATCGAGCTAAGTATAATGAACCGTCGGGTTTACTGTGAAAGATCTCCAAAATAAATTGAAAACAACGGATCCATTTGGTACTGTAAGGTGTTGTAAGAATTTAAGGGACATCAGCGACAAAGGGCATATTGCTCTGTGTATATTGTCGATAAATTGCATCTGTCTGAGTTCGGTTTCCTGCTTACTGGACGAATTAATTAATTCATTTTTCTGCCGTCAATTTTCTGCTTGCTGGACGAAAAACTCTAGTTTCCGTGAGAAAAAACCATGCTGCCCTTGCCTGAGATCCACTAACTCTGCCAAAAAAGGTCCATAAAAATTCCTTACATCATTGACAGGGCTCGGACTCAAGTGTTTTCCACCCAGTATGAGGAGGACGCAAATCTTACTAACTATGTTACCCACGAGAGCTGGTACTGTAAGGCCAGTGTCCGGTGAAACAATAAGATGGCAATAGGATCACATGTTGTTTCCGCCGGACAACACTGGACGATGCCACATGCCACACCCAACAGCGTATTGACAACAGAGAATATGTTGCCCAGTATGCTTCTGATATTGATTTCGAAGGAGCATTCAATTCTTTGTGGTGGGAATGTGCTCTCCAAAGGTTTAGGCAAAATCACCAAAACTAAAGAAACATATTAAGAACTTGGACTCGAATTACCATTTAGCTGTCTTCATTGATTTTGAAGTTGCGTTCGATTCCATGTGGTGGGAAAGTGTATTCGAAGCTCTGTGTGCTGTTAAGTGTTCGATGCAGCTTTATCGGGTCATTCGGAATTACTTCATAGGCAGGTTTATCCAAGTATCATCCAAAAATCAGACGATTATAGGTCTCGCTGACGTGGTGCCCTCAAGGATCTGTCCTGGCACCTTTGTTTTGGAACAACCTTTTTAAATAGATGGCTTACAGAAGATATGAGTTTGCTCTCCCAACTGCCTGCGCAGATGACTTGGTTCTTATTGTTTCTGGATGTTCAACAACTCAGCTTGAAACCAGAACGTCTACAGTCCTTCTGGACCTAATTGCTTGGACTAAACAAAACAAGATACTATATCTCAGGCGAAAACCAACATGATGTCATTTAACCATCAGTTTAATCTGGCCCGCCCGCCTAGTATTAATTAAGATTGCTGGCAAATGCCATACGTCCATAACTTAAAATATCTTGGTGTAGTTTTCGATGACCGACTAGACTTCACCCTACACATCAACAATATTCTCAAGGTCAAGGAATTTACTATGGCTATAGTGAGAATTTCGAAATCTGACTGGGGGTCTTGGCAGGAAGATGCTCTTACTCTGCTATAAAACGGTGTTTATTCCAATTGTCGCTTATGGTTGTCCTATGTGGTTTGAGCGCGTTAAAACTGCAAAGTTTCGAGTTACATTATACTCTCTTCAGCGCTCAATGCTGCTTTGTATGATACGCGCCTGCAGGACAATTTCTACGAATGCCCTACAAGTAATAGGTGGGACATTGCAGTTAGATCATAACATAATTAACTGCAATAATAGGTGGGACATTGAAGAAATAATAGGTGGGACATTGCAGTTAAATCAGATGGTAACAGAAGATCGTTCTGTTATCATCTCAAGTACGCATTGCCGATGGAATTTGCGGGTATTACTGCAAACTCTTTAAATGACATAAAGGAGGAAAAACGTCATATCTGGTCGGAACTTACCAACATTTGGAGAGATCGTTGGACCATGTCAGTCAACAATGGAATCATACATACAAGTTTATCGATAATGTACTGTTTGCTTCTGATCGATGAATCATCTTGCTTCTCTCCAAATATCTACTCGTCTTTTCTCATCACTGAGCACGGTTCCATCAAATATAAACTTGTTCAGTTGCGTATAGAAAATAATGACAGTTGCCTTTGTCAGCAGCGAGAAGACTGGACGCACATTGCCTTCCACTGACCTTATTATTGTGACTTTGGAAATTTCCTACTGAAAAAAGAGACACAGTTTTCGCCTGTGGAACTTTTTTTAGTAGGGAATTTCCAAATTTGATTGAAACTGTTTCCAATTTCAACCATTTTTAACTGTTTTCTATTGACGGTTTCAACAGAAGAAATCAATTACCACGACGAGTTCCAATGGTCCATCATTATGAATGGATTTTTACTTCTCGCATGCTACTTGCCTTTCAGGATTATCCTTAAGTACTGAAATTCAAGAAGCATTCAGTCACTTATTTCTTTCTTTCTTTCTTTCCTTTTTGTTTTTCTCTCTCTTGCTCTCTAGTTACAGCACTACCTTTTGTGGGTGCGGAATCTGCCCCTTTTTGGGTAATTAAGTTAATACAAGCCCACCTCCTTGTGCTGAGGATGGGTACCGCTTTGCTGCGGCCCGGTTAAGGTGGCACATACAAATACCACACATGGTTTCCATTTGGCAAAACTATACTGAAAGGACAGAATCATTGGATACCTGGTTCCTGGGCAACGCGATGCTGTCATCACTCTCGGTAGTGCACAAACCCACCGCTTGGCAGGTATATAGTTACACTGCATCACTGCATTTACGTAGACGGTAATTCGATGTTAGTATGGATAAACATCGTGAGTTAACCGACTTTGAAAGAGGGATGACAGTGGGTGCCCGACGCATGGGTCACTTTATCGCGGACGTGGTAGAGAAATTGCACTATCCACGTTCGACAGTATCAAGAGTGTATCGGGAATGCGCCATTTCAGGAATAACATCTTATCAAGGACAGCCTGTGGACGGAGAAAGATGGTGGATGAACGTGTCCGTCGACATCTGTCTCGCATTGTTTCAGCCACCCGGAGAGCGACAGTGGCACAAACACCGCCTACTTCAACGAGGAAGGTGCCAGAAACGTCTCCACCAAGACCATCAGGTGATCATCAGCCGCAATAGATTATGGGAGCCGCAAACCCACCAGAATCCCATTGCGAATACCACCACACAGGACTTCGCCTTAACTGGGCGAAAGAACATCGGCACTGGACTTGATGATTGGAGACGGGTCTCCTGGTCCGATGAGCTATTTCAAGCGGATAGGAGGGTGCATATCTGGCAGAAACTGCATGAAGCTATGCACCCATAATGCCAATAAGGAACTGTTCAGGTAGGTGGACGGTCGGTAATGGTCTGGAGCGTGTTCAACTGGCAAACGTTGGGATCTTTGGTACGCCTGGACGCATCTCTGAATGGTCCAGGTTACGTGTCCATCTTTGCAGACCACCTATATCCTTTCAGATGTTCTTCCAGCAGGACAATGCGCCTCCCACAGAACTGTGTATATTAGAACATGGTTCAAAGAGCATTTCGCAGATTTTACTACCATGGAATGGCCTTCCCGTTTACCGGAGATAAACCTTGTGGAGTATCTTTGGGATTCTGTGGAGAGGTCCGTTCGAGCTTTGGATCCTCCACCCAGGAATGTGATGGAATTATGCAGCAACCATGGATGGAAATATCAATACCTGTGGAAATCTTTCGTGAAGTAGTGGACTCAATGCCTCCCCTTGTGACTGCCCATATCCGGGTGAAAGTGGGTCTACCCGTTACTACGTAGATCCCATGATTTCTGTCCACTCAGTGTGCAGCATTCTGTAAACAATACGGTAATAACTGGCACGGTTGAACTCTGTTCCAGGTGCCGCCTGAGGCCACCATTTGTGTTCAGATTGTGCCCTCAGGGTTCCATACTTGGTCCTCTGATATGGGACATGATGCTCTATTAATGATAGAAGGATCCTTTGAAAACTGCAAGATATTAACCTTTGCCGACGACATTACAGTTGTAATAGGAGGGAAGTCGAGAGCTGATTTGGAAGGCAGAGCAAACTTAGTACATGATCTTTTTCAATGGACCGTTTTGAATAAATTGAAGATTAACCCAGCCAGAACTAGGATGACGATTTTTAAAACAAAATTATTTATCAACAGGCCTCCTCAAATCAAAATTAATGGGAACCAGTTATCAATGATAGAGGAATATAGATATCTGGAGTAATTATAGTCTCTATATGTCTTTTTATCCCCATTTAATATATATAAATGACAAAGTCAAGAAGTTTACAGGATCATTGGGCTTATCTAAAGAGATTCTTTATTTATACCATAAAGCAGTTTTCCTGCCAATAGTGACGTATGCGACAGGAGTGTGGTTTCACCGGGGGGGGGGGGTCATGGCCGGAAGCCAAGCTAAGTTATTAAGAACACAACGATCTATATTACTAGCGATGAATCTCGTCTGTAGAACCGCGTTGACTATGGTGTTGCAAGTGCTATCAGGGACTCTTCCATGGACCCATAGGTTTTGCAGAGGTCTTTCGTACAGAATTAAAAGACAGCTACTATCCTAGGGATTGAACTTAATTTACACTCGGATCCTAATCAAGAACCAGTGAGGTGTCACAATTTACTAGTTAACCCTGGCAAATGAGTGGGACAGTTCCTCAACCAGAATTGTGACTAAAAACTTTATATCGCACGTAACTGACTTTAAGAAGCAAGCATGGTTCTCCATGTGTATGGAGACATCTTTTTTTGATAATAGGACATGGATCCTTAAATGAGAAGCTATTTCTGTTAGGGTTAAAGGACAACGAGTTTTGTATTTGTGTTCAGAAATAGTTTATATGACTGTAATCTTTATAACGATTATAGGATGGCTCTTAGGAATTCTGTTAATGTATTAATGAAGGCTTCTTTTTGGATAACTGTGACGTTTGTCAATCTCTGCAAGACTTTGCCAATAAGGTGTTCAGAAGAAGAGTCTTGTACTTTATTAATTAGATTGTAGCGGCTTGTGCTCTGAGTACTGTGTTTTTTTTTTTTTTTCTTTCTTTTAGAGTTGGCCCTCAGAGGGATTTAGTCCATCTTTTATAATCAAAAGATGGACTAGAGGGATTAGCCTTCAATAGAGACAGTAAATGAACTACTGGACTGACCCACCTGCCCCTGGTATGAACGAGTACCTTGAAGAGGAGGCCAGAACACACACACACGATGCTTATGTCTGGCCCATTTTAAGGTTTCTTGTACCTTCGCAAAATTTGAACGTTTTGGCGCGGATTTGAACGTTTCTTCTGGGTGCTGCCGTTACATAAAACATACTTAGACTACATTGAGCCGTACATATTATATCTGAAAATTGCGTGTTTTTGGGGGAAGGGGGGAGACGTATGCAACCCTCGTCTGAGACCGACAAACTCGGCCACGATGTGATCAAGGCCCATAAAATTTTCTCGCATCATTGAGGCTATTTCAACTCAGGTCTTTATCTCCCGCTGGGGTGGCTGATGCTAATACCAACTATGGTACCCGCGAAGGCACCAGCAGGCATCATCAGATGGCATCTGTCCATAGCCCTTGACCTACCTTTATTTTAAAGAGGGATTATGCAAGAAATCTTTTCACTGGCTCTCGTTTTATTGGTAGTTCACCCTCTACCTTTTATTTCTCCAAGTCGACAATTTCAATCAAGACTATAAGTTCGTTTTCTAAAAATAACAAAAAGATATTTGTTATATCACATAAATTTAGCAGAATCCATGAAAAAATAAATTTATAAATATCTAAATCAAAGTAATTTATGAATAATAAAGAAAAAAAACCCAAATAGGTATTGAAATATTAAAAATGTTGCAAAAAATAAAACTTTTTAAGCTCGTCTGCTCGGTGAAGTGCAATACCTTTTTTTTTACGCATGCTCTGTTAGTGAGTTCGTTTCTTCGTAGTTCAACTATCTTGTCACAAAAGGCAAAGTATGTCGTGATAAACGAGAAGTTATGATTTTCCACACAATCAGGTCGCTAGCTAGAATCTTCCTGCGACTACACCCACAAAATATTGTCACGCGGGGGTACACAATCGTATGTACCGTACACACCTTTCCTCCTGCCCCTCCTCTCGCTATGGCAGTAGGTCATTTCCTAGCATGGCTCAAATCTGAGACAGTGTCGGAACGCAGATGATTTCATCGTTGTGTAGATGTCCTCGTGTTTCTTTTGCACCTGGAGGGTTCCCACGCTTTTTCTTCTGCTCGTGCAAATCTCCATGGCAAAGCGTGTTCTCGTGGCGGACCATTTTAATTAATATCATTAACGAAGCGTGCGTTGTGAACTAAAGTGCCGGCCCGCAATTCTCAGCGCCGCGATGGCGTTCGGAGTGGACGCCGACCAGGTACCTGTCGTTCGTAAGACAGACCGATACGGGACTCCGTGGGATGTGCATGTCCCGGTGTCATTTAAGCTTAGTAACGCCATCTGAAAGTGGGTTTACTGCGCACACAAAAAAAAAAGCTTGAAAGAGAAGTTCGTTCATTGAGAAAGGAATTTTCTTCATGAGGTTTCTTCAGTGAAGGATGAAATTAAGTGGTTATACATCGACTCGTTTCATTTTGTCAGGATAAACGTTGACTACCTGTGATGGTAAGTACCAATCCTTTAAAACTTATCCAAAATGGTACAATGCCTTTGTATTAGCTCTCACGCTGGAGCTTTTTGAAAACTTCAAAAACTAAAGTATTTACAAGATTACTCTGGTATTTTTATTCGTGGAGAAATACTACTCAAATTATAAAGAGTTCTTCTTCTTATTGTGAAAGGAGAACCAGGAATTGCTTTACGAGTGATTTTAGATTTTAGATTTCAATACCTATTAAATATTTTCTTCATTTACGAATGCCTTTCCTATTTTGGTTCTGGGGACTTCGATTACAATTCCCACATTAACGTTATTAATCTTACCGGCCCTTTTCTAGATGTCGGGAGTAAAATACCATAAATATTCTTTTCGACACCGATCACACAGGAAATGTAGCCGAACAATTTTAAAAGAGTAGAATGAAATAGGATAAATATTTTTTACTATTTTAGAATAATTTAACTTTATTTTATTTTAAAGTAAAATAAAATAAATACTTTACTATTTTAAAAAAATTTCATCTACGTTTCCTGTCTGTTCGATGTAGACGAGATTATAAATCGTTATGAATCTTGTAAACTACGTACGAACTTTTCGAAGTGAAAATATTTTGTCCAAAAATATGTATTATTATTTAATCGATGGTATTTTATCTGGTTTAGTATATTTGTTTATAATTCTTCTTAATTATAAATACTTTTTTCAAAAATATTTTCGTTTCCATTTTAAAATCGAATATATTGTTTTTAAGTTTTCTCCCAAATGTTTTCTCTCTTTTTACAAATAATTTTTGGTAGAAGGTATTTTTGGAGGATATGATCTTGTTCCCAAATATTCATTAAGAGGAGGAAAGGAGGGGGAAGGAGTTTTTTTCTTTAAAGGATGGATGGAACAGTAAAAATCATTAGAGCCCTCATTGGGGTCCGACAAGAGTCAGTTGCAATGACTTCTTTCATCCCGGGGGAAACTGAAGACTAATTGAATCCAAAATGTTGAAACCCTAGGCAGAAACGCAACTTTTTGGGCTCCATACACAATAATTAAAATGGAACCCTGAAGCCTTTTAAGTTGTGGAGTTTTGCGGTACTTCTTTATCAAGCTTGAATTTTGAAAGCATTATTTTACTTTCCCCACCCCTTCCCATTGTGATCTAACAAGGAAATCATACTCGGTGTGGAAGTTGCCTTTTTTTTTCTCTCTCGCTCCTAGAAACTCATGATCTTCGTCTATCCAATAGATATACTGACCACACAATACAGCATTTTTCAACCCTTGTGCGTTTTCAGTCTTGTCAACGAGACAACTTCTATTGTCTTGAAGTAAACAAGAGAATACAGTTGGGTTACAAAAGTGAACGTCATGTTCGTTAATACAACTTACCTTGACTGTAATTGCTACGGATTCATAGAAAAATCCTCACAGATTAGTACTGAATGAACCCATGAATAAACTGCGAAAACGGTTGCCCTTAGCAACTAGAGCTTGGTGTCCCGAAGATTGTTGATCATGCGATTGTCCGCAGACTTTGGAGAATTTATGAAGAACTAGAAATCCTGCTAGTCTGCCTCCTCCATAAACGGGTCTTCGCGTCTGACAGAGTCATTATGACCATTAATTACGGTCTTCAATATCTGAGCAGAAAAAGTGCAATTCGAATCCGGTTTAGATGGGTGAAACTTTTAGGGACTCCCCCACACGACATGATCTAGTTAGATGGACCGGTGTAGGGTTTGGGTTGTATTCTTTTGTTTTTTTATTCTACCGGGAACTCATGTTTTTATAGAAATTTATGTCCTTGCTGTAAATATAATCGTCGTCCTCCTAACACTGGTTGGAAGCTGCTCGAGTTCGAATCCCATCAGTGACGGGAGGAACTTTTATGAACATTTTTAAAAACGTGGCTGAGTTAGTCGATCTCAGGCGAGGGTTGCATTTTTTTTCCCTGCATAGAAACTCGTGGTTTTCTTTGGCGTTAACACACACACACACACACACACAAACCATTTATAAATTTACATTACTTAAAACGTTATTATTATTATTATTAGCCATATGGTGCAAGGAAGCCTGAGGCTTATGCTGCACTAGCCAAAACAAAATTTCCGAGTTACCCTGAGAGAGAGAGAGAGAGAGAGAGAGAGAGAGAGAGAGAGAGAGAGAGCAAAAAAGAGTCAGAGGTATAAAGGAATCACCAAGAAAGAGAAGAATGATGATATCCAGCTGAGGACCCTGGGTGTGCCAAGCCCTTACTCACCAAATGTGAGCCCTTGAGTTAAAAGTCGTTGTGATTCTGATCGTTAGAAATGGCGAGGCCTTCGATTCCATCAAAGACATTGGAGACAGGGCTCGTGTATAAACCCGTTCGAAGTTTGATCATTGGTACTGTGGTTCCTGAGTAGAGCTTGGCAGCAAAAATTCGAAAGGAGCTCCGTAAGAGTTTTAAATTACACTGAGTGATCACTAAATTATGACCACCCCTATGAAAACTGAATGCGACCCGTTGACACGTGAGGTACAAGAGGGCGCAGTTAGTCGACCTACGTAGCATAGATAAGGTTCAGTAGTAGTAAAATTCCGAGCGTGATGGGTAAAAGGAAGGATTTGTCAGACTTTGATAAAGGACATATTGTGGGTGCTCGACGAGCTGGTGCCTCGATTTCCCAAACGGCTGAACTGGTGGAGTGTTCGAGAGCCGCCGTACTTAAAGTGTACCAGGACTGGAGTCAAAATGGTCAAACAACGACCCTACGGCAAAACTGCAAAGGTCAGCAAAAGGTCGATGTTACAGCTAAGCGCCGGGTCCGACGATTCGTACAGGCGCAGCACTGTTCAAGAGTTAACTACCCAACACAACATGAGCCAACCCGGAATAATAACTGGCACGACCATGCGTCGCACGCTTGCACGTATGGACTATACCAGCAGACGACCCCTACGGCATCCTCTCCTAACCAAGGTTCAGCGGCGTAAAAGACTCGCCTGGTGCAAAGAGCATGCGGGTTGGACGTTAGAAGACTGGAAGGTGTGCTGGTCGGATGAGTCACGTTATTTACTGTACACCGTGGATGGTCGTGTACGGATTTGGCATCAACAACATGAGGCTCTTGATCCATCATGCATGGTATCAAAAGTGGAGGCGGTTGTATGGTGTGGGGAATGTTTCACTGACATGAACTTGGACCCCTGGCCCATATGGAACAACGTATCAGTGGTCTCCGCTATCGTCAACTGCTTACTGACTGTGTACACCCAGCTATGTTACACTTTTTACCGAATGGCGATGGTGTCTTCCAAGATCACAATGCGCCGAGCCATTCGGCACGTGTTGTGCACGAATGGTCTGAAGAACACAGTTCCGACTTCCAGCATATCGATTGGCCTCCGAACTTCACCGATATCAATCTCATAGAGCACTTGTGGGACACTATGGAAAGGCATATCAAGCGTCTCGATACACTAATCACCTGCATTGCTGACCGCATTAAACACAGCTTGGTTGGCCATACCTCCCGAACGCTTCCGATATCTTGTTGAACCAATGCCACGTCGGATACTGGCATTGGTTCAACAATTGATACTGCTGTATTGAGGGCAAAAGGAGGATCTACGAAGTATTAGATAGCTGGTCATAATTCAGTGATCACTCAGTGTATACTGTCCCTTGGGTAGTAGTTTTTTTTTTTTTTTTTTCTTTTATCTAGGGTCCTAATTACCTGCCTTCAACATTCTCTTATATAGAGATTTTTCAGCTACGTTCACTCTATTCCCTTCAATGACTGGAGCAGATATCGCTTGGAGTGCACGGAGTCTCAGATTCAAATTCGGCAAGCCCAAATAAGAATTTGAATATGTTGTTTATACTCCGACACGACCACCAAGTCAGTGGAGTTTACAATAAATCAATCAATACAAATGTTAATCGTATTTAGTAGTCACGGGCTTGAACCCCAGTTCACTCAAAGAGCGTGTGCTACTGCACTCGCGCTCTTGACCACTCGGCTACGTCATCCTGGGTGTCTGTCAGAATTATTGGCTACAGATCATCCCATGCAATAATTCACACATTGTTCAGGGGTGATGTTACTTCTATTGTCTGTATTACTTTTCTTCGATTTTTTTGTATGTTAGATGATTCATATCTCAAACCATGCGCCACAGGAAAATCGAAACTTTGCAGTCAACTGAGAGAATCCAGTTGCAAAATATAAAACAGCCAGACTGAAGATTTCAAAGCTGATACCAGTAGCAACTTGATTGAGTTGCTTCAAACTATCTGTATAAAATGTGTCCGTAGGTGAAGGGGGAGGAAAGAAGCCCCTTATGTAACGATTGTAACAGAATCCATATTGCCAACCATTAAACATAAGGTTCATTTCGATGCAATGCAAAAGAATTGAAGTTTCTAAGAATTCAGGTAAAGATGAAAAACCCCAGTTTCTGGAAGGGAAACAGGAAGGTGAATATATAACCTCTATAATTACAAGTTATGGCCTGAGTTTTGAAATCAGCTAATACTAACTTGAGAAACTATCTCTCGAGACCAACTAACTCGACCACGTGGTCGAGTTAGTTGGTCGTTAGTTGGTTATAATACTAACTGTATTTGCTTATCGGAAACACAAAATGGAATATGGAGTTAATTTCTTTCTGTCAGCTTAAGAATGGTCGGTTTAGCAAGGCTTATTGGAAAAGTTGAAGATTAAATCAACTTGACGATGGAAGAAACCATTTGAGACAGTCTTAGCAAGCCAACAGTGGAAATTGCCATTGGTGATCCAAGGAAAATTATGTAAAATGTTTTAATGGCAACTGGAACACACTATAGATAAACATAATGGTGTACGAATACACCAAAAGTATTCGTATACCATCATGTTTGGAGAAATGCACGTTTTAATGGAAAAATAATTAATATCCATGCAGGCTAACCTTTGACGACAGTGACGCATCGATTCATTGTGGAATATTTTCGACCAGTGCCTTTTAGCAAGAATCCAAACCGGATTGGAATACTAGACATGATCCATCGTTCCAGTTCATCCCAAAGAAACTCAATCATGCTCAGGTCCGAGCTCTGTGCTGACTTTGCCGTCCACGAAAACATGGCCCATACCAGCATGCCCCCATCTCCACCTGGCTGCTGGAGAAGGTGTTTTGTGTGGGTGCTAAAAACCATAAATCGGAGTTCATCAGACCACATGAGCAGCTTCCAGTCCTCTTGCATCCATCCTTTTCTTTTTGGTGCCAAAGCAGTTTTGGTACGGTGTCTTCGTAAAGGATCTCCTACTCCTGCAGTGCATTCTTTGCGAGGTTCTTCGCGTGATGCGAGTGCAATGTGGTGCGATGTTCCCTCATTAAATACAGAGGTTAATAGCTCGCTCCTTTGATGACGATTACACTTGATAAACTATTTCCGCAGTTCGGCCCTTACATTTTCGATCGCAGATTCAAATTCGGTCGCTAATGTTTACCGAAGTTTTTCCGTTCGTTAAAGACTCGAATGTCACTAGTCGTTCAACATCCTGGACAAGTTCAGTGGTTCTCTTAGCTAGAGCCTCTGCAAAACATCCGTTCAACATCCTGGACAAGTTCAGTGGTTCTCTTAGCTAGAGCCTCTGCAAAACGCGAATTGAAAATCATGATCTCTTTGGGAGTCGTGAGAACTTGCCCCTTCCCCGTTGTAGGTTAAATGACTTTGGCGTAATTCGGTCACGTCACACGACTTGAGCATTTTCCCGCACACGTCTTCTGACCTCTAAAGTTTCCAGGCGGTGCATAAATGCAAGGACAGGAAATAAAACAACACTTCAGTACGTCAAAATGTTCAAAATAATTTGTTTTATTGATATAATTTTATTTCTACAAAGAGAATCGCTTACCACGTTCTTTAAATTTATTTTAATATTTTTTTGTGAATATTGTTTATTTTCTCTATTTGGTTTAAAACACAACATTCCGATCAAAGTCATTTTTATTCAAAATAACTTAGATCAACATGATCTGAAAAGCAACTGAGCGTTAATGTTTTTAAATGTAAAGTTTTGCTGTGTGCTGAGCAAAAAACCCGAGTCTCCCGGAGACAAAACCATGCTACCCTAGCCTGACACCGACTAACTCAGCCAAGTTGTGAAAATTCTACCAAATGTTCTTTCCATGAGGACCATATTGGGGAACAAATTTGACGACATATTCTACGTTTCGATGAAGATCTAGACATTTGTTTTCCCTATTTTATGGCCCTCGTGGGTAGCACAGTTGGTGGATTCGTCGTCCTCCCCCCCCACACTAGTGGGAAAGACCGGATTCGAGTCCCGTCGACGGGAGGAATTTTTATGGGCATTTTTAGCAACGTGGCTGAGTTAGTCGATCTCAGGCGAGGTAGCGTGGTTTTTTGCCCAGCAAACAGAAAATCGGCATCAGAAAATACGCAATTTACAGGCAGTATACATGCAGGCCTTAGTCACAGATGCTCCTAAAACCCAACAACAACTGTACTCTATGTTTATGCACTAAATGGACAGAAATCATGGGATACCTACCTAGTAACGCGTAGACTCACCGTTCTCCCGGATAAGGACAATCAAACGGCGAGGCATTGGGTATCCTACTTCATGAAAGCGTTCCACAGGTATTTCCATCCACGCTTGCTGCACCGCTATCCATAATTTCGTCGCATTCCTGGGTGGAAGATCCAAAGCTTGAACGGACCTTTCCACAGCATCCCAAAGGTGCTCTACAGGGTTCATGTCCGGTGAACGGGGAGGCCATTCCATGGTGGCAAATTGTACAGAATACTCTTCGAGTTAGTTAGTTAGTTATTTGGTTTTTAGGAGCATTAGCAACTAAGGCCATATTGCTTCGGGATATGCGGTGGTCATTCCCTGACCTTTCCGCATCCTCCGTATTTGGTGGTGACGGGCTCGAACCCAGGTCTAATCAAGAAGCGTGTGCTACGCACTGCTGCTCCTTCCCACCTGGCTACGGAGGCGCCGAATGCTCTTCGAACCATGTTCTAGTCACCATGGTTCTGTAGGGAGGCGCATTGTCCTGTTGGAAGAGTCTATTGCCCTGTGGGTGCATGATGACCATGAAGGGATGCAGATGGTCTGCAAGGATGGACATGTAACCTGGACCGTTCAGAGATGCGTCTGGGCGTACCAGAGGTCCCAACGTGTGCCAGTTGAACATGCCTAGACCATTATCGACCGTCCACCTACCTGAACAGTTCCTTGTTGACATAGTGGTTGCATAGCTTCGTGCGGTTTCCGCCAGATACGCACCCTCCCGTCTGCTCGAAATAACTCAAAACGGGACTCATCGGACCAGGAGACCCTCTCCAGTCAACCAATGTCCAGTTCCGATGTTCTTTCGCCCAGTTGAGGCATAGAGTCCTGTGTCGTGGTGTTAGCAATGGGATTCTGGTGGGTCGGCGGCTCCCATAACCTTTTGAGGCTAATGATCGCCTGATGGTCTTGGTGGAGACGTTTCTGGCATCTCTCTCGTTGAAGTTGGCAGTGATTTATGTCACTGTCGCTCTCCGGTTGGCTGAAACAATGCGAGACAGACGTCGACGGACACGTTCCTCCACCACCTTTCTCCACCCACAGCGCTGTCCACGATAAGATGTTATTCCAGAAATGGAGTATTCCCGGTAAACTCTTGGTACTGTCGAACGGGGATAGTGTAATATCTGTACCATCTCCGCGATAGAGTGACCCATGCGTCGGGCAACCACTATCTTCGGTCTTTCAAAGTCTGTTAACTCACGACGTTTATCCATACTGACATCGAATTATCGTCTACGTGAATGCAGTGATGAATTATACCTATATACCTGCCAAGCAGTGGGTTTGTCCACTAGCGAGAGAGTGACAGCGTCCCGTTGCCCAGGAACCAAGTATCCCATGAATTCTGTTCTTTTAAACAAAGTTTTTTTTCCTCGTAATGGGATAGATCTATCATACGTGGTGTGCATTCTCCACTTTCACAACGAGTTGCTTCGGTTTGCACTACTTAAAACAACACTACCCTGAAAAATACTCGAGTTTTCCCTATAAGAAATATATGAAATGAGAAAAAGTGTTTTATTTTTTTTTTTAATGCAAGACAAACTTGATTTGTGCATACATATCAAGGATGAAATTACATATTTATAACAGGTATTCTTTATATATGTTCTTTATGAATTCTTTTACTGTTTTAAGAAAACTGTCTTAAGAAAATAAAAAACATTTCTGTAGCTGTAGTTTTAAGGACGATGTCATTTTGAAATAACCGAAGTCAATTTAAATTTAACATTCGTAGAAATATCTAGTCGTGTCATGATGGATGTGGAATGTCAGGTCTTTTACTTTATTATGCATTGAACCATCAACTGCTATCTTCTCTCGTGCAATGCGTAGTTAAGGACGTCAGTGACTTAGTTACAATCAGGTTGTCTCCATGTTTTGGAACTATCACTGTAATATAAGCCGGTTGCCAGTATACCTGTATACGTGTTCCTCTCCAATGCACTTGACCCTTAATCGGACGACAAGGAAAAATGAGGCGAAAGTATTTACGCGAGGTAGGATTTGAGATTTTTAATTTATGAATGCTTTAATTATTCAACAAACTAATTTTCCCATTTATTTAAATAGAAAAAACAAATTTATTCCTTCTTAATTTAGTAAGTTTTTTTCCCATAATTCTGCAATTCTGATTTTAAAAAATAACATATATTTTGTTTCATCATGTTAGGATTGTTCCCTAAAATGAAAATACATTTTTCTATGCTTGGAAGAAGATGAGTTACAGAAAGGCTACAGTCGCTCAAATAATAATCCGGAACAGCAGTGGCAACCAAACGGCATAAAAAAAACACTTCCCATTGCATTCCCTTCAATTTTCAAATGCTTCCTTGAATTTATTTAAACTATCAACTTCCACAACCACAGATGGACGTTGGCTCCAGCAATCAACCACCCGTTGGCTGAAGTCAATTTCCACACATCTATTCTGCAACCATTCTTCCTAAATTTGAATTTGTGCGTAGTCTGAGTAAGAGGAAGAATCCCATCAGCACTGAGCTTGTTCAATCCATTCAAATCCTTAAACACTTCAATCAGATCACCTCGCAGGAGCCTGGTCTCCAGACGCTGCAATTTGCAGAACTAAAGACATTCCCCCTCACCATCTCGTTTCCCTTCTCTGCACTCTTTCCTACATCCTTCGTCAATGATATATAGGAATTTTGCTAGTAGGAATAAGGAGATGATTATCCCATTGTATAAGGCAATGGCCAAGCCACATCTTGAGTAATTCGTATAAGTTTGGAGGCCTCATTTGTATGAAGTACTCAAGGTGTGGCCTGACCATTGCCTTATACAAAGGGATAATTACCTCCTTATCCCTACTAGCAAAATTCCTGTATATCACTGACTGAACCCTAAGAGCTGTATTGGCAACTTGTCTGAACGGCTCAGAGAACTTTATATCTGACTGCACAATATCCCACAAGTCTTTTTCCTTTTTCACTACCCTGAGTGTAATACCATAGATTTAGTACATTAATCTAGGATGACCGCTACCTATATTTACCTTGCATTTGTCAATGTTAAACTTCAACTGCCATTTCTTGGCCCATCTGCCTAATATTTCTAGATTTTGTTCCAGAAGCATACCTTGATTACTGTCATTAACCACTTTGCCAATCTTTATGCATCTGCAAACTTAGACATTAACCCTAACATACCTTCATCAATATCATCAATAAATATAGAAAACAACAATGGGCCCAAACCCTAACCCTGGGGACCTGCACTAATAACATTAGTGAAAGAAGTGCATAGTCCATTGATAACCATATTCTGCTTTCTCCCACTCAACTTAATGACTCACTGCTCCAATTTTTACAGCAGTCTTTTTTGTGAACCAGTGTTCAAAGCTTTCTTGAAATCTAAGCACATGATATCAAAATTATTTTTTGTATCCAGTTCATTTCTTACCACATAATAGTATCCAATTAAATTGATTATACAAGACCACAGTATAATTGCATTCCTCTCTAGATGGTACTGCATTACTTCTTTAAGCGGTGACTTCATTATTTTCCCTGGAATATTAGCTAACAGGTCTGGAATTACTGATGTCACATTTTCTTCCCCTTTGTGAACTGGGGATACTTTCGCACATCTCCAGTCCACAAGGACCTCCACTGAAATCACAAACGGTGTCACAGTTATGGCACATGGTTTGCTTACTTTCTTTGCTGCCTTTCTTAATATATTTGGATAGATCCCATCTACCCTAGGCGCCATTTTTAATGTTAAGGTTTGACAATTTCTCTTCCATTATCCTCTCAGTTATCACAAAATCAATTAGCTCCGTCTTAGAATTTGATAAACTTCTGGAGTCCCCTTCCAAGAAGAGTTCCTCATGTGTAAATGTAGGTGCAAAATACTCAATCAATTTGTCAGTAACCTGAGCACGATAATCAACAGTTGAAGGGTCGATATCGAGTGGGCTAATTTGATTCATCCCTTTCCTTCTAGTAGAAGTTTTTGATGTTTTTCTTTGCATTCTTTGCCAAAGATTTCTCGTAATCTGCCTTCACCTTCCTAACTTCTTTTGTTACTTGATTGTAGAGTAGTTTATCTCTACCATACGCTTCTGTGTCGCTTGATAATTGATATGCATCCGATGAATTTTTGTTCTCTACCACGAGTTTCATTAGTTCATCTCACATCCATTTAGGACTAATACTTGAAGGGCATTTATTAGTTGGTATGAAAAGCCTAGTAGCTTCTATGATTAATTGCTTGAATGTTTCCCATTCAGAATTTACTGATGGCAACGTCATAAGTTGGTCCCACTGTATAGAATTTTAAAAACTGTCTGAGACCACTGTAATCATCCATACTAAAAGTAAAAGCCGTTACCTTTACCCTTAATCCAGTGGTTTTCAACCTTTTTTTTAAAAACGGCACCCCTAAGTCATTTATTTTTTTTGGGGCACCCCTACTCAATTTTCTGCCTGTTAGATCCGATTCTCTCTCTGTATATATATATATGATATTAAAAAATATATAGAGGTACTAAGTAAACATCAATTATAGATTACCACAAAATTAAAAATATACTGTACACCATTTTATAATGATATAAACATATAAATTTTAAAAATAATAATAAGTAACTTAAACCCAAATTACGTGGCACCCCTGGAATGCTGTTGCGGCACCCCGGTTGAAAACCACTGGGCTTGATCACTGCTGATAATCAGCTCAAGAGTATTAGTCCATCTTGTTGCCTCTCTAATATGATGCTGTAGAAAAGAGTCATCCAAGAAATCCACAAAAGCATTGCTAGTGTGTGAGTGACTAATCCACAAGTTACAATCAACATCTGGGAAATTAAACTCCTCCATTATAAGACATTCTGATTCACTGGCTCACTTTATTTCTCTGTACATTTGTTCGTTATACTCATCAAACTATTAGGCCTACGCACACTCCTACCCATTTTTACTTTTACAGTTCTTGTGTAATAGAAACTGACTCAACATTGCACTGGCCACCTAAGTCAACTGAATGCACTGCTTAGATTTTATGTGCTTCTTAACTAATAGGATAACCCTTTCCTATTCTGTCTGTCCTTTCTGTATACATTTTACTTCCCATATTCAAATTCTGCATTCCTTTATATCGCTTATATCTGTCACGACCACCGAACTGAGTTTTCTTGTCACCGTAGGTCCGGTTACGGTGGGCTCAGGAACGCTAATACTGGGCAGTGGAGGATTGAAAAACCATTGCTTTATCTGCCGAATGCAGGCTAGAATGGGGTGGGGTGGGGGGTTAACGCTGGGCCCATAAAACAGTCGAGCAAAATTGGAATCCAAAGGTTATAAGGAATGCAGAACTGGAATTTGCGGAGTACAATGTGTACAGAAAGGATACACTGGATAGGAAGGGAGGAGGGGTTATGCTATTAGTTAAGAAACACATAAAATCCAAGGAAGTGAAGCCAGTCGACATCGCTGGACAGCGCAATGTTGAGTCAGTTTGGTGTGATATAAGCATTGCGAGATCAAAATTGAGAGTAGGAGTGTGCTATAGGCCTAATGACTCTAATGAGTATAATAAAATACTGTACAGGGAAATAGAGTGGGCCAGTACATCAGAGAGTCTTATAATGGGGGATTTTAATTTCCCAGATATTGACTGGAATTTGGGGGCTGGTCACTCACACACTAGCAAGGCTTTTGTGGATTTATTGGATGATTGTTTTCTACATCAGCATGTTCGGGAGGCAACTAGAGGGAGTAATACTCTTGAACTGATTATCAGCAGTGATTCTTCATGCATTAAGAATCTGCAAGTAAATGAACCACTAGGTGGCAGTGATCACAGTGTGCTGAAGTGGAATTTACTCAAAGAGGTAACAACCATCAGGGGTAAAGGGAAAGGTTATTGCTTTCGTAAAGGCGACTAGGATGGACTGAGACAGTATTTAAATTCTATACAGTGGGACCAACTGATGATGTTACCAACAGCAAATTCAAAATGGGAAACATTCAAAGAACTTATCTTGGAAGTTACTAGGCTTTACATATCAACTAAGAAATATTGTTCAAGGTTTAGGCCTAAATGGATGTCAGATGAACTAATGAGGCATATGGCAGAGAAGAAAAATGCATGGGATACATATAAATTAATGGGTGACATGGAAGCCTATGACAGATATAAGCTGATGTGTAACAAAGTCACAAAGGAGATTAGGCAGGCAAAGGCAGATTATGAGAAATCCTTGGCAAAAGATGCGAAGAAAAGGGGGTTCTTTTACTTTAAACTCTAAAAGTAAACTCTAAAAGGAAAGGGATGAATCAGATTGGTCCACGGGATATTGATGGTTCAACTGCTGGTGATCCTGCTCAGGTGGCTAACAAACTAAACGAGTATTTTGCATCTACATTCACACATGAGGAGTTATTCAGGAAGAGGAATGTCAGAGGTGAAGTAAACTCTGGCAGTGAGGTAGATGATTTTGTAATAACTGAGAGGAAAGTGGAGAAGAAATTGTTGAGGATAAACATAAAAAAGGCACCCGGGGTGGATGGGATCCATTCAGTTATATTAAAGGAGGCAGCAAAGGAAGTAAGCAAACACTTAGCCATAATTATGAGAGCTTCTTTTGACTCAGGGCAGGTACCCATAGACTGGTGATGTGCAAATGTGACCCCAATTCACAAAGGAGGATCAAAGACTGACACAAGTAATTATAGACCTGTGAGTTTAACTTCTGTTTCAGGAAAATTAATGGAGGCACTAATTAAAGAAGCATTGCAGGATCATCTAGACAAGACTTCAGTTATAGCTCGGACACAGCATGGTTTTGTTAAGGAAAAGCATTGCCTGATCAATTTGATTGGACACTATGAAGCAGACACAAAAGAACTGGGTGCAGAGAATAACTTTGATATTATATATTTGGATCTTAGAAAGGCTTTTGATATTGTTGCACATGGAAGACTGCTGCACAAATTGGAGCAATGTGGCATTGTAGGCAAAAAAAGGTTAGCAGGGTTGTTAAGGACACTACTGACAGTATGCTACTGCAACAGTATCCGGAAAGGTTGAGCAGATGGGCTGAGAGGTGGCAAATGAAGTTTAACATTGACAAATGTAAAGTACTACGTATGGGAAACAGTAACCCCAGAATAATGTATCAACTCTGGTATTACACTGACAGTGGTAGAGAATGAAAAGGACGTGGGGGTAATTGTGAAGGCAGATATGAAGTTTTCTGAGCAGTGCAGACGGACTGCAAGAGTAGCTTATGGTGTCTTATCAATGATATACAGGAATTTTTCTAGCAGGGATAAGGAGATGATTATTCCCTTGTATAAGGCAATGGTCAGGTCACACCTTGAGTACTGTACACAGGTCTGGAGACTTCATTTCAAGAAGGTTGTAGAGCTGCTGGAACGAGTACAGAGAAGGGGGTAACAAGATTAGTGAATGGAACAAAGGGTTGCTCTTGCGAAGAATGGCTTAAGTTTTGCAAATTACAGTGTTTGGAGACCAGGCACCTGTGAGGTGATTTGATTGAGGTGTATTAATCCTTGAATGGTTTGAGCATGCCCAATGCCGATGGGATTCTTCCTCTTGCTCAGAATAATCGCCTGAGAGGGCATAAATTCAAATTGAGGAAAGACAGGTGTAGGATAGATGTGCGGAAATTTGTCTTTTGCCAGCGGGTAGTTGGTTGGTGGAACAGATTTCCATCCCTTGTTATGGAAGTTGATAGCCTAAATAAATTTAAGGCTCAAGTGGACATGTATTTGGAAAGAACGGTGGGGTGAAATCGGAGTGTTTTTTTTTTTTTTTTTTTTTGTGGCTGATGCTGCATAAGCTTGCTTTCTTATATTATATGCCTCTACTAATGCTATCTGGAAATTCTTTCGGTAAGGCTCATCCTTTGTGGCACTATATTCATCTTCGAATGGGTTCTTCAAACAAGTTAATACGCCATGTTATAAGATCAAAATTGTACATTATTGTTTCCAAGAACGTGAGAATGAATTCAGTCTGTCCGGTGGACTCCCCAGTGACCTGCTATCAATCCAGTTGAGGAATGGGAGGAACAAGCTATTTGGAGTAGATTGAAAACCATCCAATTTTCAACTGTGGGAAACAATTCAGTAAACATTTCGAACAGGTATTTCGGACAGGTATTTCGAACGAACGGAGGGGTGAAATGGGAGTGGGTTTTTTTTTTTTTTTTTTGTTTTTTTTGGCTGATGCTGAATAAGCTTGCTTTCTTGCATCATATGCCTCTGCTAATGCTAATGCTAATGCTAATGCTAACATGAATTATTCTCCCCGTGGCACGCTTTCGACACCTTATTCAGTCCATGCCACGAAGAATCCAAGCTGTTCTGGAGATAAATAGGGATCTATATCTTTCGAAAACTTGTACCTGGTTTAAATCTAACTTAATTTTTTATAACATACGTGTCTTACTGCAATGGCTGACTGGCAACGCTTTCGACAGCATCATTTCTTCTGCGTATGCGCAGTTTATTTTTCTCGTATTCATTCTGTGTCTGTCGGCTCTTATGATGAACATACTTGTAATAAATAGAGTTGCTTTCTTACATCATATGCCTCTCAGACAGTTAAATATATCCGAAAACAAATTAGTATCTTACTACTCAGGCAAAGATTTATGCATAAATTCTATTTACTTCAGGCAGAAATTTTCGCAACAATCCAGTCCAACTTCCTCCGTTTAAAGAGGAGGAATGGGGCGGGTTGTTATAGTAATAACTGAGTCAGTCAACGCCACGGGGCATCAATATACGAGTTTGCCTGTTGCAAGACGGCTCTTGTATTGGTATAAAACTAAGAGTTTCTGGGAGAAAATGTTTTTGCTGGTGTACATCCCGAAGAATACCAAAAAGCGAATTTGTCGTCGTAATAATTCTTTACTTGATTTTGATGAAATCTCTCGTACGGATTTCCATTAAAAAAACTAACGATGATTCCCATTTTCGCTTCCAAAATGATTTTCAGTTTCTCACGTTATCGAATAAAGAGAAGAATTTAAGTAATATATGAGACAAGGTCAAGGTTGGCTCTTTTGTCAATAATCTGATTTATTTTTTATATGGAAACGGCAATTTTTACTGCGTTAAAATATAGTTGCGATACGTAAAAGGCACGCGATTATCTTCTATAATCCCATAATTACACACAATTTGTGCACGCAGAATTTGTAATATATCGGGAACATTTCATTTTATCTTCGTATTCGACCAATAATGACCAAAACTTGCTTTCCCTCCCGCTTCTTATTACAAAATCGAAGAGGCATTGAAGCGTGTAGTCAAGTTCGAGAATATAAGTAGATTCCATAATGAATGAATATTTTATGTTTTCTTAATACTGTATATATTTAATTCGTTAAAATTTTCCAATCAGGATACTTTTTTTCCCGGTTATTTAATATTAATTATATTTAACGTTAATTATATTAAATAACCGGACTATAAATTTACGTCCTTACAAAGGTGTGTCGCCTCAGTCGTTTTAAATACTTTTGGTTGTTAAAGGCAGGCGCCATTGCAAAATTTCTGAAGTGAACTACGTCAAGGTAAGTGGCAAAAAGCATTTTTAACGTAGTGGATTTGATCGTTAAAGTATTTAAGGTGAAATACGATTTTACATAAAGTTACAAAATTATTAACGTCGTTAAACTGGCATTAAGATCTCGAGCCAAGCAACAATTCGAAATTTAAAATATAAACTCATCAGCCATACGTACTATCATCACGGAAAAAATTAATTAATTATTTATTATGTATTTATTTCGGTCTCAGTGATAATTATGATAGTTATCACTTCGCGATAGTGTGAATCATAATTTATAAATTTTATATAATTATAATAATTATTTATAAATCACACAATTTAAGAAAACGAAAACATTACCTGGAAATAATATGTTAAAGACGTAAGACGTGCAGCTTAAGCTTGCCGAGAATAACTGTGGTAAATATTAATTAAGCTGTGGTAAATATTATTTATAAATTGCATAATTAATTTTTACTTGTCCTAATATAGTAGTGGCAAATAATTTAAAGAAGCGACCTTGGATCCGCCAAAAAAAAAAAAAATCTTCACACATCACCCGTTCATCCCCTCAAATATATTGGGGAATCTTTTCTTAAATTTATTCAAACTACCCACTTCCACAACATTAGATGGAACTTTGTCCAATTCTTTTTTTTTGAAATTTTGTGTCCAGTCGTCTCTCTGCGGGTATTGGTAGATGGCTCTCTGAGTTCTGAATTCTCCACTACTGTTTTGCAGATGTGTCAGTGACACATCTGCAAAACAAATACAATAACGTGTGGATAATATGACTGAAGTCATCATGTTTACATTTATTATCAGTCAGTCGTTTCCAGGCTATTAGTGGTGGCAAATAATGCAAGCAAGCTTATACAGCTAAAAAAAAAAAAAAACCCTCCCACATGACATGGCCGCGTCCCCTCCAACGGTTTGTCTAATTCTTTGAATTTATTCAAATAACTCACAACAACATATGGAAATTTGTTCCAATAATCAATCACTTGCTGGCTGAAGACAAACTTCCCCATATCTATTCTGTCTCAATCTGAATTTATGCCGCTTCATGAGTGTGTACTTTGAGTGCCAACAGCAATTAGCTTGCTCAATCCATTCAAACCCTTAAACACTTCGATCAGATCACCTCGCAAGTGCCTAGTTTCCAGAACCGAAGCCTGCGTTGGAAGGAGCACCCCTTTACTCTCCCTCGCCAATCTCGTTGTCCTTCTCTGAATCCCTTCCATCAGCTCTATCCCCTTCTTAAAATGAGGCCTGCAGACGTATATGCAGTTCTCAAGATGTTTGGCCACACAATGGCTAAAAAAATACGAACCTGTATTCACCATTGGATTGGAGCGTCTTTGTTTATAAGGAGGTGTGCGGCGAGCATGGCACCATTCTTCCAATGAAATATCGCGTAGCTGCTACAAAGTTGAAGGAAGAGGACTTCGTTGCCGAATAGCTCTATCCAGCATATCCCGCACATTCTCAATAGGACTGAGATGAGATGAATGGTGAGGGCCAGGAAAGATGATGGAAATCCGTGTCATGTGTCCAAACCATTCTTGCACGATTTTCGTACGATGCGCTATTGCATTGCCATCCACGAAATGGCCATCACCTTCGGGACGAAAGTATAGGAGTGCAGGATGCAGTAAATCTGATACAAAATTCAGGCGTTCCCTGGATGACATTCAGTCTTCCATCGGTATGAACGGACCCAGTCCATGCCAACAAAATATTCTCCATACCATGATACCGCCTTCAGATCCTTGGCTTGTGTTAAGAAGGTAAGCAAGGTGCATTGCTTCGGAAGGTTCTCGTCACATTCTCTGGCTACCATTAGTGCAAAACAAAGTGTATCATCATTCGTCTGGCCACATGACTTTCTTTCATTGTTTCACTGCCCAATCAACTTTCTCGGCACCCCTGCAAGCATGTTTTACGCCTATCTCTGTAACGTGGGCTTCTAATAGGAAGACGACTGCGAATATCCGCTTTATTCAATTCCGTGCGCATGGTACAGGTTGAAATTTGGCAGTTTTGGATTAGGTTGAATTTAGATGTTATTAACTGCACACTGGATGACCCATTTTTCCATACAGTCCTCTTTACTGTACGACGGATTCGCTCTTGAAGTATTTTTTTCCTATTACATTTACAACTTTGAGATGTGAAAGAACTGCTTGCTTTCTATTCATTAAAAACATATGAGATGGATGCTTTTGAGAAATCAGTTATGTTTTTCGTTTCTTGAATCCTGGCTCCGGCTAAATGTGCACCCACGATAACACCTTTTTCAAAGTCTTGATAGATTATGCGTTTTCTCCATGCTGGCTTCAGAAATTGAACGTAGTGTGCAGTTTTCATGCTCAACGAGTCAACGCGTAATTTGGACGTGACAGCTTTCTTATGCCTGCTAGAAAAATTCCTGTATATCATTGACAAATCTCAATGAGCTGGCCTGGAAGCCTCTCTAAACTGCCCAGAGAACTTCATATCAGACTGCACAATGTTCCCCAGGTCTTTTTCCTTTTTCACTGCCCTGAGTGGAGTAACATACAGTCGGTACGTTAATCTAGGATTGCGGCTACCTATATGCAGTACCTTGCGTTTGCCAATGTTAAACTTCAACTGCCATTTCTGCCTAATTTTTCTAGATCTTATTGCAGTAGCATACCTTGACTGCTGTCATTAACCGCTCTGCCAATCTTTATACATCTAACTTAGACATTGTGGTTGTTATTGGGTTTTAGGAGCATTAGTCTAAGGCCAAATTGCTCCGTATATACTGTCTGTAAATTGCGTGTGTTCTGTGGTCGATTTTCTGTTTGCTGAACGAAAAACCCGAGTTTCCGGGAGGGAAAAAACCATGTTACCCTCTCCTCAGACCGACTACCTCAGCCACGTTGTGGAAAAGGCCCATAAAAATTCCTGGAGTCGTCGACGTGACTCAAACCCAGATCTTTTCCACCCGGTGTGGGAAGGTCGGAGATTCTACCAACTGTGCTAACCACGAGGCGAGGGCGCTTAGACATTAAGCCTAATATACTTTCACTAATATCGCTAATAAATATAGAAAGCAACAATGGGCCCAGCGCCGATCCCTGGGGACCTCCACTAATAACATTAGTCCAAGAAGAGCTGAGTCCATTAATAACCATACTCTGTCTTCTTCCACTCAACTCCCCCTTTATCTGGAGTAGTAACTTGCCCGTAATGACACATTGCTCTAATTGTAAAATTTGTAAAGCTTTTCTGAAATCCAAGTATATGAGATCAAAAGTATAATTTTCATTCATTCCCGTTCTTACTGCATGATAACATCCAATTAAATTGGTTAGACAAGATCGCCCCTTAACAAATACTTGTATGACTGCAGTATAATTGTATTCCTGTCTAGATCATATTTTTGACTTGCAATGCATCTTTAACCAGCGACTCCATTACTTTCCCCGGAACAGAAGTTAAGCTAACAGATCTGTAATTACTCCTGCCACCCCTTTGATCCCCTTTTGCGAATTGGGGATACATTTGCACTTCTGCAGTCCATACAGACCTCCGTTGAAACAAAGAAACTGGTTTCAGTGTCATAATTATGGCTAAGGATTTGGTTACCTCCTATTTTGCCTTCCTTACTATGATTGGATTGATCCCATCTACCCCATGCCCTGATTTTATGTTATGCTTCAGCAATTTCTCTCCCACTATCCTCTCAATTATCACAAAATTAATTAGATCCGGCTTAGAATTTGAGGAAATTCTGGCATCCCCTTCCCTGAAGAATTCATCGTGTGAATGTAATGGAAAAAATACCTATTCAGTTTGTCTACAAGCTGAGCAGGATCATCAGTACTTAAAACATTAATAACAAGTGGACCAATGTGATTCATCCTCTTCCTTATTTGCATTTTTGCCAGTGAATTTTTCATAATCTAACTTAGCTCTCTAACCTTCTTTCTGACTTGTTGCAGGTTTGTTTATATCTACCATTAGCTTCTGAATCACCTGATAATTTATTTGAATCGTATGCATTTTTTTCCTCTCCTATAAGTCCCATCAGTTCATCTGACATCCATTTAGGCCTGGAACAGTATTTCTTGTATAGTAAGAAAAGCCTAGTAGCTTCTACAATAACCTGCTTGAATGCTTCCCGTTTTGAATTTGCTTTTGGTAACCTCATCAGATGTTCCTACTGCATATAATTTAAAAGCTATCTGAGACCACTGTTGTCTCCATGAAAGCATAAAGACCCTCCCTTCACCCTGACAGTAGTTGTCTTTAAGTAAATCCCACATGACCACACTGAACCCTGCTAGTCGATATTTCACCTTCAGATTCTTAATGCATGAAGAATCGCTGTTGATAATCAGATCAAAAGTATTGCTTCCTCTCGTAGCCCTCGCGGTAGCACAGTTGCTACAATCGCCGTCCTTCTCACAGTGGATGAAAAGATCTCAGTTCGAGTCCCATCGATGGCTTGAAGAATTTTTATGGGCCCTTTTCACAACGTGGCTGAGTTAGTCTGTCTCAGGCGAGGGTAACATGTTTTTTTCTCCAAGAAACTCGGGTTGTTCGTCCAGGAAACAGAAAATTGACCACAGAACACACGCAATTTACAGATAATATTCACGGAGCAATATGTCCTCAGTCACTGATGCTCTTAAAACCCTATTACAACAACTTCTTGTTGTCTCTCTAACATGCAGATGTAGAAAACTGTCATCCAATAAAACCACAACAATCTGGCTTGTGTGTCGGTAACCAACCGACCCACAAGTTCTATTCAATATCTGAAAAATTAAAATCATGATAAGTCATTTTGATTTATTGGCAAACTATTTCTCTGTATAGTTGATCGATGTACTGATCACAGTCTTTAGGACTATAACACACACCTACTCTCATTTTTGCTTTCCCAGTGCTTATGTCACACCAAACTAACTCAACATTGCACTGGCTACCATGTCCACTGGATGCATTGTCCAATATTTAATATGCTTTATACGCTGCCCTACCATTAATATCTCGACACCCATCCATGGATGGAGAGACAGGTCCTATGCATTCAACACGTCACAGACCTGCTTTAAATATACACACTGCGCTTCGAACAGACAATTACAAAAGTGGGCACGCAAGATGACACATTCAATAGAATTACCTCGACAGTTCAACAGAATTGCTCACCTCAACAAATGCTAGACGCCGATTAACATGGTGTAATGAACGAAAATCCTGTATAGCAGTGGAAAAATGCACTGTATAGCAGTGGAAAAGAGTCCTGTGGACAGACGAGGTTCGCCCTCTACCAGTCTGATGGCCGTTCCTGGGTGTGACGAATGCCAGGGAATCAGTTCCTCCCTGATTATATCTTCCCAACAATGAAGTTTGATGTAGGCAGTGTCATGGTATGGGGCTCCTTTCATGGTTTGGCTTGGGCCCATTAGTTGTTATCGACAAAACCATTAATGCTGTGCAATACCAGGACATCTTGGACAATTATGCACTTCCAACATCATGGCAATACTTCGGGGAAGGCCCATACCAGTATCAGCAAGCCAACGCGCCATGCCATACTGCTCGGGTCGTAACAGAATAGTTTGAGGACATGGGTGTGGAAAAGTTGGATTGGCCAGCGCAGAGTGTTGATGAGAACCCTATCGAGCAGCTTTGGGACGTATTGGATCGTTGAGTACGTGCGCGTCAAGATCGCTCAAAAGAACAAGGCCGAACTGGTGTATGCGTGAAAGGCCGAGTGGAAGAATATATCACTTGACATTTATAAAAAGCTGGAGAGAGTTTTCCGCGAAGATTGAAGGCGGTCATAAAAGCAAAAGGTTTCAGCACAAAATATTAAATGACACAATAAAAGCTCTTTTTTTTTGTTTAAAGCCAGGTGTCCGGATATTAATGGTAGGGCAGTGTATATGAGTAAAGCTACTACTATCTTTACCGTGTTCGTTTTTCTATCTGCTTCTAACAACTTGACTCCCAGGCCATGGATTTTCATGAAATTTTATATTTGGCTCTTTCAGAAAGACATATCGACCATTCAAATTTTCACTAAAATGAAAAAATAATAAAAACCCAAGAATTCGGCAATTATTTCTTTTTCTTTTTTTTTTTTTATCCATATCTGATAGAGCCAATATGATATTGTAGTATAGTATAACCTACGCATTAGATATTGGAATATTTATTTCTTTACCAGCCATAATTTGTAACTCTTCTGCAAAGAGTTTCATTTTATTGATCCTCATCTGTCAATATTCCCACAAAAACTATTCTTTAATACCAGAAGGTTCGTTATCTTGAAGTAAAGGTTCCAGGACAAAGGGGTCAAAAAAAGTTTGTTTTGTATCAGGCTCTATTCTGTGTTTGTATTGCTGAAAATTTCAAAAGCCGCACGAGACACACTGGATAGTTTAAATCCAGTCTTTGACACTTGTCCTCGCAGTTTGACACTTTTCAGAGACCAGCCCGCCTAATTCGCCACTTTCCCATTCTCTTGCCGCCAAACTTCTTCCCCATGAGCGACGTCAAGTTTCTCTAGAAATGCAGCGGGAATTGCGCAAACAGGGTCGCGTTTGTTTTCCCATCTGAATATTCTCAATTATCCTTCGGTTGCCATCTGAGGCGTGTTCAACTAATGCGCATCTTGAAGGGTGATGTATGAAGTGCTAATATACGTTGACTAGCTACTCCTGGAGGAAATACTTGTGTGACGTAATCTATTCGTATAACGTGACAGGGACACTCGGCAACCACAGAAGAATGAAATTCAGTTTGGCTTTAGGAAATTGAGTTAGAAATCCGATCGATGATGGCGCAGATATTTTGTTTGCTGTCAACAGCGATAATTCAAGAGGACGCTTCACGAGTCAGTATAGATATAATTTCTATAATTATATCTAAAGAACTTACTCCATGATTACAACACTCACTTGGGGAAGGGTGTTTAATTTCTCCAAATTGTCTCGCTATTTTTGGTTTAGTTAGCCAATGCGTCAGGAGATGGGGGGGGGTTTCTATCAAACAGGAAAACGTAAAGAGAGAAAGAAATTTAAGTAAACAAATAAAAACTGGCTTAGGGTTAATACAAGCATGCAAGAATTCGCTGGTCAGAACAATTAGGGAATCAGTGTGTGCAAATGATGTTTGTGTAAACATGATGATAACATATGTACACTGAGTGGACAGAAATCACGGGATACCTACGTACCTAGTAACGGGCAGGCCCACCTTTCGCCCAGATAAGGGCAGTCACACGGCGAGGCATTGAGTCCACTAGTTCACGAAAGCGTTTCACAGGTATTTCCATCCATGCTTGCTGCACCGCTGTCCATAATTCCGTCGCATTCCTCGGTGGAGGATCCAAAACCCGAACGGACCTTTCCACAGCATCCCAAAGATGCTCCACAGGGTTCATGTACGGTGAATGGGAGGCCATTTCACGGTGGTAAAATCTGGGGATGTCTCTTCTAACCATGTTCTAGTCACCACGGCTCTGTGGGGAGGTGCACTGGCCTGCTAGAAGAGTCCATTACCCTGTGGGTGCACGATTACCATGAAGGGATGCAGATGGTCTGCAAGGATGGACACTTAAACTGGACCGTTCAGAGATGCGTCTAGATGTACAAGAGGTCCCAACATGTGCCAGTTGAACACGCCCCAGACCATTACCAACCGCCTGAACAGTTCCCTGTTGACATGATGAGTGCATAGCTTCGTGCGGTTTCCGCCAGATACGCACCCTCCCGTCCGCTCGAAATAACTCAAAACGGGACTCATCGGACCAGGACACCCGTATCCAATCATCCAAGGTTCAGTGCCGATGTTCTGTTGCGTCGAGTCCTGTGTTAGCAATGGACTCTGGTGGGTCGGCGTTTCCCATAAAGTATTGCGGCTAATGATTGCCTCATGGTCTTTGTGGAGACGTTTCTGGCACCTCCCTCGTTGAAGTCGGCCGTAATTTGTAGTACTGTCGCTCTCCGATTGGCTGAAACAATGCGAGACTGATGGCCACATTCATCCACCACCTCTCTCCGCCCACAGCGCTGTTCACGATGAGATTTTATTCTGGAAATGGCATATTCCCGATACACTCTTAGTACTGTCGAAAGGGGATAGTGCAATTTCTGTACCAACTCCGCGATAGAGTGACCGATGCGTCGGGCACCCACTATCATTCCTCTTTCAAAGTCGATTAACTCACGACGTTTATCCATACTGACATCGAATTACCGTCTACGTGAATGCAGTGATGTAGTGTACCTATATACCAGTCAGGCGGTTGGGTCGTCCAATAGCGAGAGGGGTGACAGCTTCCTCGCGTTGCCTAGGAACCAGGTGTCCCTTGAATTCTGTCCTTTCAGTGTATAATAAAGATAATTGAACTAAGAATATAAAACCTGCGCTCTTTTCAGAGCGCGGGTTACATTAGTTTATAAAATATTGGCGTATTTAGTTTATTATAATACTTCAAGAGGTTGTTGAAACATGCAACCATATTTTAAGTGGTAGGGAAAATCTTAGAAGCAATGATGATTAAGAGTGCGATCCAGGGACATTTAGATAGAAACGCAAAGGCTAGAAACGGATCTGTTAAAGGAAAATAATATATTACTAACCCGGTAAGCTATTTTGAACAGTTACTCATGCGATAGATATAGGAAACAATTTTGACATCGTTTATTTGAATTATAGCAAGGCATCGACTCAGTTCCTCAGGAGCGGTTACTGTAATAGATTGAACATGTTAGGATTGCTGAAAAGATTCTAAATGGTTTGCTCGGTGACTGTAGGGCAGAGAGAGTTGTGATTAATGTATATTCTTCAGATTGGCGTAATGTTAACTTGTGGTCCCTAAGGACCACTGTTTCTGGTCGATTTTCATAAACATCGTTGATAAGGGGATAAATGGCGTGATGTCAATTTGCAGACGACATAATATTTGGGGCAGTCGTTAATGATCAGTGCCAAGCGGCGTTCCTTCTGACGATCTGAATAGGCTTCAAGAACGGTCAGGAAAGTGGCAGGTCCTGAATTCTTTCTCTTTTGCTAGGTTGGGTGGGCTCCCCAACCCAGGAGTTCACCAATTCTTCACCCCTTCTCCCTCTAGTGGAGGATGCTTCTTTTTTTAACTTTCTTTCCCCTACTGTTACTTCCACTCTACTCCTGTCTCCTCCACTCATTTTTTTATTTACTTATTTATTTTATTTTTGTTGTTTATTTTATTTTATTTTTTGTTTAATTTATTATTATTTTATTTTTATTATTATTATTTTATTTTTTGTTTATTTTATTTTATTATATTATTATTATTTTATATATTTTATATATATATTTTTTTTTTTTTAACTTAGCCTCTGCCAGGAAACTCGGGCGACCCTGGCAGAGACCAACCAGAGTATAATGGACAGCTTGGCTCACAGGGTTTAGATGAACGATAAATCGAACAATATCCTGTACAGACAGGAAGGTCATAAAGACGCTGAGCCTCTTGAAAGGGTTCAAAGACGGGTAACTCGCATGCTGAGAACGGCAAAAAGGCGATCGTACGAGGATAGACTTCGATTGTGTGGGCTACGGAGTTGGCAACCAGGCACCTTAAAGGAGACCTAGTTGAGGTTTATTGGGCACTGAGAGGGATTAGTAAAATGAATGAAGGCGTAATTGTCACCTTCATTCATTTCAGACCTGGAGGCCATAAATTCAAATTACAAGGGAATAAGTTTAGACTAGATTGTAAGAAATTTTCTTTCAGCCAATGATCATTGATTACTGGAGCAAGTTACCTCCGCAGGCAGTTGAGGCTGTCACTTTAAAGAAATTCAAAGGTCAACTGGATATTTAACTACGTGAAGAGAGAAGCGCATCGTTTGAATTTTCTTATCTTCATTTTTTTTTTTTTTTTTTTTTTTTTTGTTTTGGTCGTGCAGCAAAAAGCCTGTGACTTTTTTGCACTATATGGCTAATACTGATACAAGGAAGAACTGAACGAGAATTTCCATGTTTCACTGTTATTGCAATACGTACAGTATTCTCAAAAGCATTCATACACTTTCTGTCCATCACCGAAGTAATTATTTGACGAGTTCTGTAAGCATTGATGTAATTAAATTAGTTGACATTGTTTGCCTAATAGACCAGAAGAGCATATTGGATGCTCTGCAACCATATTAGAATATGTTCCACTCTTCTCTTCTTCAACTGGGCAGACTGCAACTACTTTGAAATGTATATCAGCTGCCCTTCTACCAACTTTGTCAGCAGTATTCCTAAGAGGTTGAAGTTCAGTACTAGAAAATTTTTTAAATTTAATTTAAATGAGATATACTCTGGGCCCATTATAAAACACTTTCAGTGATCGATATCAGATACCTCCTCCAATATGCAAATGGCTTCTACAACCTACAGTTCTCATACTAGCTATTCAAAAACCAAACCCAAAGCCAAAACTCGCTTCCAACCATTAAAGCGAAACAGTTACAGATGAGTAATATTTTTGTTTCACGATAACGCATTCAAGTCACTGTCCTGTGAAACTAAAACGAAACAAACCTACAGCGATATTGAAGGCCTACTGGCTGTAGCCTGTGAATATCACATCCTCAAAGCTACCACTCGAATAAATAATTTAAATACACTCCTCAACAAAATTAAGGGAACAAAATGACTTTCACGAATATATTTTATTGTGAACAGTGTCGCCGAAGGCGAATATTTGATACAATAGGCATCCTGGCATGCAAATTCCGATTATCCACTAGAAATCGATCTATCACCTTACAGAACCACACATTATGCAAATTTTCATGCCTATAAAAACAAAGGTTGCGGCCATATCACTTCATTCCCGTTTTTTTGGATTTGCTCAGTGGGATATCCACATCTCCAGTACTGGCAAGTCATCGTCGTTTAGATGATTCTTTGAGATGACGAGCCGTTAGACGACTTGAGGTGGCACGTTGGCTTAATGTGTCACGCAGTGTCGCTTGGCACTATGGAAGCAGTTTCAAGAGACAGGAACCATTACAAGAAGAGCTGGCGAAAGGCGTCCGAAAGCTGCATCAACTAGAACAGACCGCTATCTGGCTCTAATAGCAAGACGCAATTGGACAATGTCCTGTCATCAATGGTCTCTTGAGGTTGCTGCGCCCACAGGTGAATACATTTCCAGCCGGACTGTGTTAAGAAGGCTCAATTCAAGTGGACTCTACTCAAGGAAGCCAGTAGTTTGTATCCCATTGTCTCATGGGGGGAAACCCGGGAGTCCGCCATTCAAAGACAAATACTTTAACCCCATTAACCACAAATCACCGCAGAACTCATCGAAACTGGAGCAATAATGAAAATGTGATTTGGTGCCCTTAAAAATGGGGTACAGTTGTGTTCTCTGAGTCCCATTTTAGCCTACAAACAGATTCTAGACGTTATTTCATCTGGAGACAACGAGGAGTGTGGTACCATCTGTCCAACATCAGATAAAGGGATGCTTACGGTGGAGGCGGTGGTCTCCTGTGCAGCTGAATTATGATCAACGGCCGCAGCCCTCTTCATGTTTTTGATAGGGGTACCGTAACTGTGCAGAGGTACCGAGAACAGATCCTCAAACCCTATGTACGACTTCAGATGCGGTTGAACCAGATTTTCCTTTCGTGCACGCCAACGCTACTGCACATAGAGTTCAAGTGGTGGAGGAATTATCCAACGACTGCCCTGGCCAGCAGGATCATCAAACCTAAATCCGATCGAACATGTGTGGGACGCCCTTGGGTATCACATTGCACCTGGACAGCCAACTCCTCTGTCACTTGGTAAGCTAAGGTCTGCGCTGGTTTAAGAATGGAATTTGTTGCCACAGAATCTTATGGACATCCTTATATCGAGGATGGTTCATCACTGTTAGGCCTGTTTAGCCATTGGAGGTGATCATACGCCGTACTGATGTCATGTGACTATATTTTCGAGCATCTTGTGTCGACTTCTGTAATGTGACCTTGTAAATTCTTATACAACCCCTATAAATGTCCGTTATACCTGTGCGAAGTTTGTCGCTGTCTCCTTATTTCATCGTTATTCTATGATGCTCCAAATTTTGTCTCTCTCCATTGCAAGCTGCACGAGTTACATCACGTTTTCTACGTGTTCTGTTAATTTTGTCTAGCAGTGTAGTTATATTACAATAACAAGTATGAACAAAAAAAGTAACTTTGACTTTCTTTATCTGGTGCTATCTAATGAACCCACTCCCATGACTTGGTTATCCTTTAAGAATTGTAGCCTTTTCCTTTACCCTTAAGCATTCAATAATCCTTAGGAGCAGCTTAGGCTAAGATAGAATCAATTATAACTTTTTCCAGATTTCCAGTCCAAGTTTTGCACCAGTGTCAACAGTCTTACATCGGACACAGCGTTGCTATACTGCAATAAAACTCCTTAAGCTGACGAACTATGTATTTTTGTTTTTATGTTACGAAAAGATATTTACAACCAAGATCCCATGTCATCCTTTCAATTTTGTTTACAAAGTCAGCCGAAAGAACAGAGCAAACAATTTAATTGATTCAAAATGCTTTGAGTAACGCATTGCCCAAAAGATGTGTGCGTGTCGTTCCATTGGTTGTTTCTCGGCTTTGTATTGTATGAGAGAGAGAGAAATCGGACATACAGTTTAGTCACCTGGATAATTTTTTCAAATAATAATGTAACTACTCCTTTAGCAGGAATCACTTCATGAATTCCGGTTGATAGGATTCAACCGAACGTCTTATATAGTTTATATCAATATTAAGCCATTCTGAAAACAATTGAGCCCATAATTCATCCTGATTTCATGAATGTTGTGCCTTTCCTGTTTTCACTTTCCATTCAAAATAGTCCCAAATTGTTAACTATAGGATTTAAATCTGGTGATTTGGCTGGCCAATTTAAATAACCTACCATTTCCTCGTTCCCCTTTAAAACAGTAGAGGTCCTGTGAACCTGATAGTTGTCATCCTGGAAGAGTACAAGCATATCGAAATCATGAGTATCCCCTAAATGTAAAAAAAAAAAAAAAAAAAAAAAAAAGCATAACCTGATCATCCAGAATATTTGTACAATGTGTATAATGTTGATTGTTAAGCAACACTAGTGGCCCTTTCAACTCAACGTTTGTGTACTCTGTGCCACAATACAAACTCTGTAAAGGCCAGGGATAGTGTGAGTTTTAGCATTAGTAGTGGCAAACGATGCAAGAAAGTGAGCTTTATACAGCATCAGCCAAAATAAAAAACATTTCCCATTTCATCTATTCATTCCCTCCAATAATTTGTCAAGCCTTTTCTGTTAATTCTTCCTTGAATTTATTTAGGCTATCAACCTCCATAACGACAGATGGAACATTGCACCAAGTATCAACCACCCACTGGCTAGAGGCAAACTTCTGCACTTCTATTCTGCAACTGTCTTTCCTCAATTTGAATTTATGTCCCCTCAGGCGATTAATCTGTGTAATCCCATCAGCATTGAGCATGCTCAAACCATTCAAGGCCTTATACACTTCAATCAGATCACCCCACAAGTGCCTAGTCTCCAGACGTTGCAATTGCAGAACTTTAGCCTGTCTTTCTTCTTAAGCCTTTGTTCCCCTCGCCAATCTCGTTGCCCTTCTCTTGTTCCAGCAGCTCTACATCTTTCTGAAATGAGGCCTCCAGACGTAGTACTCAAGGTGTGGCCTGCTCTAGCAGCCCGTCTGCACTGCTCAGAGAACTCCATATCCGACTTCACAATTACCCCATCCCCCAGGTATTTTTAATTTTCCACTACCATGAGTGTAGTACCGCACAGTTAGTTACTCTCGGGTTACTGCTACTCATATGCAGTACTTTTCATTTATCAATGCTAAACTTCAATTGCCAATTCAAATATTTTAGTGTTGGTCTGCGTAGTTTAGTTTTGGGTTGTGTTATTCGTTCGGCTATTTAGCCGAACGAATAACACAAATATTCAAATATAACACGTGGGGTTAAACTATTATTCGTTCGGCTATTTAGCCGAACGAATAATAGTTTAACCCCACGTTACTCGTCCTCTTTTCCCGGGGAAAGGCCGGTTGTAGTAGGGAATGGAAAGGTTTCTGGCGAGGACGAACCCTGGACGACGCCTGAGCTTGCCAAAGATGGCCCCAGAAAAAAAAAACACTCTGGGCAGTGAAAAGTGTAACGCCTAAGACAGATGAGGAGGAGGAGAGGAACATATGAAGATAAAGAATTTGTACAACCGGCCTGATTCATCTTGGTTTGTATTTCAATTAGGGCACCCACTACATATTATTAAAACATCCCCAAAGCATCACTGGCCCACCACCAGCTGGCAAATAGTCTTGATGAAATGCCTTTTGAACTCTGTCCTTGCCTTCATTAGAGTATAGGCAGAATTTGGATTTGTCAAACCACATCAATTTTCTGATCATCAGCAGACCAGTTATTATGCCATTTAGTCCATATTAGTCGGGCTTTTTTATGCGCAGCTCTCTTTCGGGGACCTCTGTGCACGAAATAAGTACGTGTTGCTATTTATTTAATTTCTTAAATCACAGCGTGAAATACGTGTTCATTCATTATTTGTTAAAATTCAAAGCAAATAAGTGAGTACTGTACATTACAGAAAGTTGAGTGCCTATTACGTTGTGAGGTATGTGTAGTGAAGTGAAAATAATTATTATTGGTTAATTCTCCAAACGTGGTAGCGTCCTCGTGTTCACATGCGGATGTAGTTCTACAGTGGTTATACGGCATTTTGATGAAATATTGATGTTCTAGCAAGAATTATAACGTATTTGCCATTAATACTACAAAACAAAAGTGAAGAAGAAACTTTTTGTTATTTATTTCCAATTGTCTACTGTTTTCTTCGACAAAGAAACTACATCTTCTAGTTTTCAAGCGTTCGCAAAGACTCTTGGGTACGTGATAAATGATACTTGCAGAAGTCATCGACTTTTCACACAATGAATCATCGATCAAAGTCACCTCGTTTCTCCTCAACTTTGGCACAAACTGTATTTCAGATTTTTCCACGTTGCGGTTATAAAGCAATCGACTGTCCCTGAAACTGAACACTCCAGAGGAAAGAAAACACCTTCCGGGCACACGTGATTCATCGAAAACCCGAAATGTTTGTACTGTACGAAACGATTATGCCTCAGTCATCGTGTAAAAGGTCACATCCAGTGAAGTGTAAATCACAAAGATCACGATGAATCTTATTTCATTATTATTCTTTTTTTCAATCTGTCTATCTCATGAAGCAAATATGCTCTGTCCAATTTGCGTTTAATCTCTTTTTATGTTCTACAATTAAGTCTTCCAATCTTCTATTAACAACTACAATAACACACACTGGTCAAAAAAATACGAACCTTTATTCAGTATCGAATCAGACTGCCTTTGTTTCGAATAACAGCAAGTGTTCGGCACGGCATGGATTCTAAAAGGTTGTTTTAGTGCGTGTTGGTCTAACTGTAACCATTCTTCCAGAAAACTGTCACGTAGCTGCAACAAAGTTGACAGGAGAGGACTTAGTAGTAGAACAATTCTATCCAACATATCCCACACATTCTCAGTAGGATTCAGATCAGGTGCAGAGAGCCAAAAAATATTGTGGAAATCTGTCATGTCCTCTGAATCATTTTTGCACGATTCTGGCACAATATCCTGTTGTAGTGTCATCCATGAAGTGGCTATCACCTTCGGGATAAAAGTTTAACAGGCTGCAGTAGATCTGGTGCAAATTTCAGATACTCCCTGGATGATATTCTATCTCCCACCAGTATCAACGGATCCAGTCCGTGCCAACAACTCATTCCCCCATACCATGGTATCACCTCCAGATGCTTGGGTTATCTTAACAACGCAAGCAGGGTACATCGCTTAGTGATGTTCTCGTCACATGGTTACCATCAGTGCAAAACAAAGGGTATCGTGATTTGTCAGACCACGTGACTTTCTTCCATTGTTCCGCTGTTCAATCACAACGTTCTCACCACCACTTCAAGCTGATTTTTTTTTCTTTTTGTCCTGTGTATTTATATATATTATCGATGCAGTTAGGACCTTTGCAAAGGTTGCTGTAAATGTTTTCTATTAATTATAAAAATTCGATCTTGAAAAATTAGTATTACTCTTATAATACGACTGACACTATTTAAACCACTCCACATAGCAGCCCTCGTGTGTAGCATAATTCGTAGGAGCACCATCCTCCCCACACCACCGGGAAAAGATGTGAGTTCGTGTTCCGGCGATGACGTGAGGAATTTTTATGGACCTTTTTAACAACGTGGCTCAGTTAAGCGGTCTCAGGTCGGGGTAGTATGGTTTTTCCTCCCGGAAACTCGCGTTCTTCGTCCAGTAAACAGAAAATCGACAACAGAACACGCGCAATTTACAGAGTATACACAGAGCAATATGGCCTTAGTCGCTGATGTTCCTAAAACCCAATAACAGTCACATAGCGACATGAATTTTGTCTTCATTTCATACATGCTAGAGGATGCATGTACATGCAATTGTACTCGGGTGAAAAGATATGCCAATCAATAGTAGGAAATTTCAGTTTATGAAACGCTGCAATCACAGAATGACGCGCTTACTTTCCACAGATTTATTGCACAATATGTGCATCATTCATAACGGTAATGTTTCTCGCACACCCAACTCTACCTTTTCTAAAGCCCGAGACACCTGTGATATCTTATAACCGGAGTTGGCGTCCCTCAAAGAATAAAAAGAGGTACAGGGAAAAATCTGTGAGTTGACTTCAGGCAGAAAACCCATTTCTGTTTTAGTTTTTTTCAAGCTAACGTAGTCCGTTGGAAAAGTTCTTGGGTGACTTTTTTTAATGAGTTGTTTTTGCAGGGTTTTAGGCGCATCGGCAACTTAGGCCATATTGCGCTGTATATAATGTCTGTAAATTGCGTGTATTCTTTGGTCATTTGTTGTTTGCGAGAATAAACCATGCTACAGTTGCCTGACAAACTCAGCCACTTTGCAAAATATGTCCATAAAAATTCCTCTCATTGACGGGATTCGAATTCATGTTTTTTCCATCCGGTGTGGGGAGTGCGATGATTATACCCACTGTGCTACCCACGAGGGCTTTTTAATGAGTGAATGAGAATCTAATAATCATTTCCTACAAAGCAATATCCTTAAGTAGCAACATATTGGCACATTACCCTGAAAACGAAAAATGTAATGGTGCAACATCTGATGGACACTCTAATGCCTTTATCCAACTTTTAATGAGTTACTCTTTAACCGAAATGAACTTGCGTGTAGGTACAAACACACGACAGAATACACGTAATTTACGGTATACATACGCCTCATGGCCTTAGCTGCTTTGGCTTAATCTTAAAACGAAAACACGTTGAAATATGACTCTCCTCCGTAGCACTGTTGGTAGAATCGCCATCCTTTCCACACAGGGTGGGAAAAGACGAGAGTTCGAGTCCCGTCGATGATGTGAGGAATTTTTACGGCCCTTTTTCACAATGTGCCTGAGTTAGTCAGTCTCGGGCGAAGATAGCATGGTTTATTCTCCTTGAAACTAGAGTTTTTCGTCCAGCAACAGAAAAGCGACGATGCGCCTAAAACCCTGCAGAGAAATGAATTAATTCTACGGTCAGCTGAAAGCACAGTACGCACTGTCCTATCATTGATACCTGGATACCTGCGTATTGCAACCTTCATTTACAGAGAAGGAATAACGTGTGTTGAAACCGTTAGCCCTTATGACAGCCTCTATGATCCGTAAAACCTCTCCACCAATCACCAATATTAAATATCCCCTGATATTTTCTGCAATTCAGCCTTCAGCTCTATTTTTTGGGCAGTCTCTCCTCACACACACACACCCGATGATCCAATTCATCCCAGAAGTTCTCTATAGGATTGAGGTCAGGGATCTGGTCCCCCAACTCCAACTTTTCAACGCTGAAACCGGTTCGTCACAACGTGATAAGTATGATAGAGAGTTGTCCTGCTGATACATTTATGGACGTTCCTCCAAGTGCTGCTACAAAGTAGGTAATGCATTATTGTCCAGGACGTCTAAATAGACCTCAATGACTTTTCCAAAATAACCAATAGTCCCAGGCCAATCCATGAAAAACAGCTTCAGACCATCACGCTTCCTGCGCCAAACTTCGCTATCAGAACGATACAGTCCAGCATATAGCTTGTTTTCCGGACATCCCCCACACCGAGCACGACCATCAGACTGATAGACCATGTACCGCGACTGTCGCTCCAAAGCACAACTTACCATTGGTCTACAGTCCAAGAACGACGAGTCTCAACAAACTGAACGGAGTCTGACATTATTTAGGACCGGGGTAATCAATATCGTCCAGCGTCCTGCACACTGTATCAGTGCTGACATGTGTTCCAGTTGTCTCTAAAGATTTTCCAGAGGTTTCAATTGCCGCTCAACCTCATTGTGACCAAAGAATGCGGGTGCGAACCGAGTTGGTGGATAAGAAGAAAGCGATTTCTCGTTTATTCAAGCTGGGTGAACAAGAGACTGCTATACTCGGAATTTTGATGACACGTTGACTCTGTTCTGCTTTGATTTATTTAGTGCCCAGCGACATGAAGGTTGTTGGACAAATACGATTGATCTGTGGTGGTCTTGCCGGAGTATAAACAAGAACTTTTTTTCTCTCTCTCTCTTTAATGTTGTCACACTTCCTGGTTGATGGCTTTTAGCCTAAGTCAACCGTTTCTTTCGATTTTCCGGATTTAATAAGAGTTTTTGGACCGCTTCACGACCATGAAGTCCTGCTTGTTTAACGTGGTGTTTAACAGTGGATGTAGAAGCTGGAGTTTCTCTATTCCGATGAACTCAGCTCAAACTTTCAAGTTCAGTAAGTCTTCGATTGCATTTAGAAATCAGTGTTACGGTCTTCTCTTGTTACTCGCAGTCGTCCTGGTCCTGGTTTGTCCTTTAAATTGCCAGTCTTCTTGAATGATCGAATGATGGTGATGGTTTGCACTGTTTTAAATGAAACGTAGTTTTTTGCCAATATTTCTCATGGAATAACTTTTTCATACAGAGTTATAAAGCGATCCCTCTGTAATTTCCTCACGTTCTTCAAAACCAGTTCGAACAGGAGCCACAATCTGCCAGCATCGTTTCAACTATTATCTACACAACCTCTCTTCTTTGGAATTACTATTTTTAAAAATATATTTCTGCGCATGAATGCACACTATCTCTCTCTTATCAAAAGTGTTTAAAAATAATTATCTGTTTCACCGATCTTACTCAGCACAAATTATGAATATTTATGAGCCGATAGATATTTTTCTACCAGGTGTTTATTGAAGCTTATCGCTAATTGTTTCCTTGATTGATGGTCAATTAATTCTTGATCTAACCAAGAGACACATGGCTCTTTATCTGGGATTTCCACCTGGATTTACTTCGGCAAAAAGTGGTTTAATTTTTTCGATGTTTGATTAATGAATTGGAAAATTATCCTGTTAGAGTGGCTTTGCCTTTTAAGAAAGTTTCACCACAGTTACCGAAAACGTTTGGCCATTACCTCTTGTTCAGTGACACGATGTTTGTGAGCAAAACATGTTTAAATTTAAAAGATAAATATTTCATATTAGGGTTACCTGAGAAAATACATTCACCCACCTGTGTGTATTATGTCCTTAAATTGAATGTGATCTCTAGTCATTGGTTTGGCTGTTTTGCTGGATGAAAATATTCGGGAGATTTAAAAAACCTTATTGTCCTCGCCTGAGACCGATTAACTCAGCTAAAAGCTCTGCTGTAACTCTGCTGAAAAAGCCCATAAAAGTTCCTTCTGTCATTCACAGGATTAGAATCTGGACCTTTTCCACCTGTCGTAGACACGATGGTTATTATAACCACAGTGTTACTCGCGAGGACTGTAGCGAAGTATTGTCAGCCTGAGACCATTAAAACAGAAGACATTTCTTGATTTTAGACATGAATTTCATGTATTCATTGCAATAATGAAGTTACTTGAGAGCTAAATGTTATGTTGATACCATTCTGAGAAATGTTTGCTTGTTCCATTTATTCCTTCCAGATAGCATATTCCATTGTCTGCTTGCGCATATTGCATAGAGTGCTGCTCATCTTGAAGCAGAAGTATGGAGAAAGATAAAGCAGTGTGGAGAAACTTTATACTTGCCAACTGTTTTGAGTCCCTACAAGGAAGTATATCGTCCAGAATCACGCTTGTTTGTGGTCTCATTGCTACTGAGATTACTCCATTTAATCCACTATAAGAGTACTCTGAAAGTTATTAGAACATTTTTATTTTAAAACGTAATACATACTTGTATTTCAAAAATTATCCGGACACCCTTGAGACTCGAGGAAAATGAACTATACCTGACTTCCACTTGTCAGCAACTGCCTTTACTCTAGAAGTAAGCAGGTCAACGAAATACAGTAGATGTAACGTTGAGTTCAGCGATTGATGTCTAACATAGGATGCTATGTTAGTCATCAATCTGTTCGTGCTACTGCAACACCTTCGAACTACGGTGGCTGAGGTAATCACCGAATAAAACATGGTACTACCACCATGCGTGAGAAACGTTCGAGAAAACTATAGAAATTGATTGAAAGAAACAGAAGGACGTTCGGAAGAATGGTATCCGTCAGTTCTCATTGAATATTGTTAACCAGGAGTTCAGGTAGGCCACAGGAACTGAAATTAGTACAAGGACAATGTGCAGAGAGCTTCGTGGCACACTTTTAAGGAAGAGCTGCAACGCACACACTAAAATTCACAGCGTGGAATATGCAGTTTCGATTTTCTGGTTGCTCAGCGCATCGTAATTAGTCGTATAAGATGGGAGAGCAAGCTGTGTTATGAAATGAGGAATCGCGCTGCGTAGTTTTTCAATCTGAGCCCTGTTAGGGTCTGCACAATACTCGGATAACGTTTACCAGAATGTGATGTCCCAAATTGAATTTTGGCGGACGTGCTGTCACCGTCTTGGGTTGTTTCTCGAGGTTTGGACAGGGACCATTGGCAGTCGTTCCTGGAACATTTGAAATTCTAACCAATTCTGCTCTTCCTACACTGTGATAGCAAGTAAGAGGTTCTTTTCTGTTTCACACAATGACAGTGTGCTTTGTCATACTGCACAGCCTGTAGCGACTTTATTTCAAGGCATGCGTATCCAAAAGCTTTTCTGGCCTGCCCACAGTACCAACCTTAACCTCGTTGATTCCATTTGGGATGAACTGGAAAGTCGGTGCTTCGGGCCGGACCAGTATGGCTGTAGCATTCGCTGACTTGACTACTGTGTTGAATGAGGAATGAATCAAAATAATGCCTTCTTGTTATCAAAAATTCGTTCAGTGTATACTTTAGGTCAAAGGTGGAAGACACATTTTTGAATAAAATGTGTCTTCCACACATTTTATGTAAAAAAAGTTTCTCTGGAACGTGCAGATATCCAGTTTCCTTTTTACACTGCATGGAAAATTTAATGTCATTAACATAAGGTTGCTCTGTATGAAAAAGCTGAATGAAAAATCATATGAACCTCAATAAAAAGCAAAAACCTGAATTAACTATAAGCTCTGGACTTGGGCATTGCTTCAAACAAACGCTCAATATTCATTTAATTTCAAGTGCACGTTCCATTACTTCCATAAATGTACACTGTATTATAAAATCTTGCAGTAGTTGTAATTACTCTTCTGTCTCTTCTAGGTTCCAGTGAATGACAAGGCGAAGGTTACGAAGAAAGCCATCAAACAAAGCTGTGTGATCTAATACTAGGAACTCCACACTCGTATAACGACAGCCTGTGTTACTCTTGGAATCTAACTTTCTCTCTCTTTCTCTCGCACGTGCAGTCATTCCGATATTGTCTTCGATCGCATCGTTCCCACATTGGCAGCGGACAAATTACCCCTCGGTGCGTGCGTGGAAGATAAACTTTTCTTTCTCTAGCCTTGAACTGAGATACTGCAAGAAAACCTTTGCAGAAGATAAAGGCAAAAAGAAAAAAAAAAAAATCAGGTCGTCTGTTCTCTGCAGCAGAAGAAAATGGAAGTTGAAAGAGCCAAGCATGTCGTGAAATATATACATCCTCAACCGTGCTTCTTGCTGACAGACTCCAATAGTTCGCAGAAAAGCCTAAATTATGTTCCAATTACGGCCAAAAGCATACGATTTAAAGCAATATTAGGGGAAAATTATCAAAGGAAACCCCTGTATGTATAGTTGGAATGGCACTTGCAGATCTTAGATTAGCGCGTTCTATTTTATTATTCGAGCCACAATCGGTGGAATATGTCAACGAATAAGTGAAAACATGACAGTTAATTACCCTAAACAGAAGATGGAAATACCAGGATAATTGGTGATTAGTTGATACTATTTGCGATGATCAGTTAACATTTTCTGGCAGCTGCTTCAGGGGCCATCACCACACGAACGTTTCGTCCTGGTATGGAACCCTGGTAGTGTAACATTATTATGGGCAATCCATGCAGTCGCTTATTTCAGCAAGATGGTGGCGCTTCGAATTTTAAAGCTTCACTTTTAGATCAGGTGATTAGTCGAGCCGAGGTTGACAAGCAAAACAGTCTTTATAAATTAGCTAACTACAGAAGAGGGGGTCTGCTCATTGAGGCGTACCAGAGGTGTACTAAAGAGGAATTTGAAAAATTTGCTTTAGAACTACTTCCAGTTTATATGTATAATAGTGGAAAAGGAACCGTCCTTACTCACGAAGATTATGCTCACTGGCGCCACCACTGTAACAACAATGAGGTAAGATATCTTTAATTATGGTTTCCTTCTCTATCTTACAATTTGTTTTTTCACGGGTATTTTTTTTATGGCTTCTGCTAAGGTAGGTTCAAAGTTATTAAATAATTCACATGTACTCCAACTCCCCTTGCTGTCTTTCCACTTGATGGAAGAAATGTAGCATCTTGAAATAGACTGCCATAGTCCGCTTTCCTGAAATTAAAATCCCTCACCATATCTTAGCAACCTAGCCCTCGGATCTCTCTTCTTATTATCCACATAGGCTAGGAGCATTTACCTCTGAGGTACCTGATTTGATAATTCAAGAGATCCGAACTGTAACATAATGCAAGCATTTCCTAACTTATCTGTTTTGCAGGTTGTTCATCCTTCGTGGCCCTCGTGGGTAGTGTAAAAAAGCAGCCCTCGATTACATGCAACATACCAAGCATCATTCGCGTTGCACCATGCACAAGTTTCAAACTGCAGGACTGAAATCCTTTACAGTCCAGATGACATATACTGTGCTGCCACTTTCTTAGGTACACCCCTGCTGTGCACACAAATAGTCTGTCCCACAACGTTGCAAGTCACATGACCACAGTTGTGGATATAAATGCAGCATAATAACCCTTCTAGTATCAGTTAAACGTACAAACCGTAGCAAGAATGGGGAAAGGGTTGATCTAACGGACTTCGAAAGTGGCATGGTAGTAGGTGCAAGACGCGCTAGACAAAGCATCTCTGAAACGGCAGTTCTTCTGAACTTTTCACCCACCACAGTTTCAAGGGTGTATCGAGAATTGTGCAACGAACAGAAACATCCTCTTAACGGCACTCTTGTGGAAGAAAATCGCTTGTTGATGAGAGAGGTCAGAGGAGGATGGCTAGAATTGTGTAAGCAAACAGACGGGCCACAATGTCGCACATCACGTCAGAATACAACCTTGGTGTGCAGAACAAAATATCGCAACAGACCACTAGTCGCACTTTGTCGCGAATGGGTTACAACAGCCGACGGCCACATCGTGTACCTTTGTTATGAATGAAAAACAAGAGAGCATGCTTCCTGTGGATACAGCAACACCAGCACTGGACTATCGAGGATTGGAAAACAGTTGTTTGGTCTGACGAGTCGAAGTTCCTGGTGCATCATGTTGATGGAGGGCTCAGAATATGGCGAAAACAACATGTATCCATGGACCCGTCATGTCTGACGACTACTGTGCAAGGTGGTGGGGGCAGTGTTATGGTGCGGGGAATGTTTTCTTGGCACAATTGGGTGTCCATTGATACCCATAGATTCACGTCTGAATGCCAAATCGTACATAAACATCGTTGCTGACCAAGTGCATCCGTTCATGTTGACAGTTTATCCTCAGTCAGATGGTTACTTCCAGCTGGATAATGCGCCGGTGCACAAAGCCGGAATCACTACGGAATGGTTCCAGGAACATGACAATGACTTTTCTTTGCTGCAGTGGCCCGCTCAGTCCCTGGATCTCAATGCTATTGAACAACTTTGGGATGAGCTGGAAAGGGCTGTTCGCTGCAGGTCTACACCTCCGTCGAATCTTAAGGCACTGCGTGACACACTCATGCCTGCATCGTACTCCATTCCTACGCAACGTTTTCAGCATCTTGTTCAATCCATACCTAGACGAATTCGCGCTGTTTTCAAGGCTAAAGAAGGCTCAACACGCTACTAGGTAGGTGTACCTAATAAAGTGGCAGCACAGTGTATGTGCTAATTATTTCATGGGAATTGATATAAGTATATGAAGTGTTTATATTGTATACTTTTGAAGACTCAGTGTAATACAGTTTGAAACGTCCACAATTTCTGTACTTAATATAGTCAGAAAGCAGTCACAAACACGAAGACTGAATTCACCTTATTACAATTTGACGTATCGTCAATGGAGAGGTCGGTGTAAGGGACAGATTTCTAGCTGCTCGGGATTTAGATCAGTACAGTTCTCTGACTTCTGGGTTTACTGAAGCAAATTCAAGATGAAAAGCTGCAGTGGCACCGATCACCTCTAAGAACGTTGAGTTGGCAACCCTTCTGTATCTGAAACCGCGTTATCGGCTATCGGAAGTTGGTAAATGGAAAATCCGAAGGAATTTCGACATTCATTCTCTTCGACACGAGAATTCGCTTAATGGTTATAAATTATAGTATTAACGACAATGCCAGATGTAGATCAGAACCAGTAGGGTAAGGTCGCTGGAACTAGATCAGACGGCCAATGGTGTACGGTTCGAAACATTAAATATAAATATGTCGCGCCAACGTCAAAATGCGAACCCGTTACAATTAAACGGAAAGTTTCAAAAACTGTTGCCATAGCAACATGACGCAGTTTTCCCTGAGAGGTCTGGACAGAAAATCATTTAGATGGCGAGTGAAAATTTTGCGAAATATACAGTGATGCAGATTTGTTTTCCATTTACTTTTCTTCTGTACCTATGCATTGGTTCTTGTCGAATATCCCGTGCACTTCTTTATTCTAAAAAGTGCAAGTGTGTTAGTTCTCTGATTGCATCAGGGGTTTCCCCCATCTCCGCGTTGCGTTGTGTACTCTGTGAAGGCCAGAGGTTTAAAAGAGTGTGGGGAATGGTTATGTCGTGTAGTGTTATGTTCTGTTGTTCCTCGGACCATTTAGCCGTTGCTTCGTTTCTCACACTTAGCCCCGAGGAGCCAGGTCAGGCAACCGGTAGTGGGATCTTAAGTACTCTGGCAGGCCTTGTCACTTAGTTTCCGAAGATTTCGATGGCAAGGACCTATTTAAAAAAAAAGAAGTTTTTTATTAAACGCTAGTGGTTAGGTTAGGGCCGAAGAAGGTTAAGTTAGGGTAGAGATAGTTTAGACGCTATTTTAAATTTTTGTTTAGATTGGGAGCAAGCGCGGTGGGTGGGTAAGGCAGAGAGGGGAAGAAGACTGGAGGCTGGGGAGGACAGGCAGAAATATGGGCACGATAGGGAAGGCGACCCCAGAATAACAGTGGACACGGGCTCACCAGAGGAAAGAGGGAGGAGGCAGGGGAGGGGAGGAGACAGAAGCTCGTCTCTCCCATCTCTGCCTGGGGATGGGGGTTTAAAGGGAATCGGGTTGAAGTACCCGGTTCAGATCGCCAAAAAGGCGCATGGGCAGCTAGGCTGCGAGTTCAATCAGGATCAGTTGGATTCAGGATAGGCCAGAAGTGTCCAAGGTTACAGTTCTAGCATTGTCTCTGGTATCTCTCCTATTTGGTGTCGTCATTCAGGACAGATTGACCAAGATCCCCTGCTTGCCGATTTACTTCATTTTCGTGTTAGTCTTATCCTTAGGTCTGTCTTATTCAATAATAGTCTGGTTGGTGGGTTTGATTTCTGTGCAATCGTCCAGTTTTAATCGTTTTGGATGGCTGTCTCAGTTCTCCTCGTGTTGAAGAGGTCCTGCGCGAAGAGACGAAAGCCCTAAACTCTTCTTCTGAGTCTAATAGATGGTGTTCATGGTTCTTTGGAATGAATTTTTTCCTGGTAATAAGGTTACATCTCTGTTCTCCATAACATTCGCATTCTTGCATAATTATTATTGTAAAAGAATGGAACCAAGTCTCAAAAGGCTACGGACAGACGAGCGAAATTTTATGATTGATTTCGTTTTTATTAATTTTTGAGTTTTTATTCGCCCATCTGCCCATGGTCTAAAAGTATTTTCTTCATTACCGATATATACAGGAACTCCTCGACTTACGTAATACTCGACTTACGCAATTCGACTTTACGTAAGTTTTTGCCGGCCGGTGCAAACTTAAAAAATTTGTGGAAACGTATTCTGCATCCTGTAGGATTAAATGGAGATATGGTGAAAATAGTCTGGTTTAGTTATTTTGTAATTCCAAACGAATTACAAAATAACGAAACTATTTTATCTCAATTTATCTAAGAATCAATTTTGAACGCCTTTCTGATATTTTTTTAAAGCACGTTTCTGGAGGTCACGACCATAAAACAATAAAAACAATTTGCCCTTTCCGATTTATTGGGCTTTTCTGTTAGTGCATCTAATTATAAACGGGTAGTAAACTCCATCTTATTGCATTTGGGATAATACCGATAACTGCAATTTTGTGGGATTTTTACGCTGTTATGGTGAAATGTGTTCCTTCACTGAAATCTTCAATCATATAAAAAACAAATTTTCAGAAGCTTCTCTTCATTCCTATTTACTTATTACAATGATGAAGAGAAAGTGACCAACGAAAACAGCAAGTGGTGGTAGTGCCAGGAAACGAAACAAAATTCATTTAGAAATAAGGAGGAAAATGATTAAGAGGTACGAAGCAGGACAAAGTTTGTCATCTATTGCAAGAGAATTAGGTCTCGCTACTTCAACAGTGAATACTATTTTAAAGGACAGTGCCAGTATAAAAGAACATGTCAAAGGATCAACGCAATTAAGATCAACAGTGATCACAAAACAGCGTTCAAGTACTATATTGAAGATGGAAGAGCTGTTAATAATATGGATGGAAAATCAGATTCAGATGCGAATGCCTCTGAGTCTAATGACCATTCAAGCAAAAGCAACAAATATTTATGAAGATATTAAGGATAAGTACGGCGAACCCCAAGCCAAGTTCGTGGCAAGCAACGAATGATTTAACAAGTTCAAGCATCGCGCTGGTTTCCAAAACATTAAAGTATGTGGTGAAGTCGCCAGTGCCGATTCTTCAGCTGCAGAGAAATTTTGTGATGTGTTGGAAAAATTATTGATGAAGGAGGCTATTCAACGCAGCAAATTTTTAACGTTGACGAGACTGCTCTGTATTGGAAAAAAATGCCGGATCGAACATACATTGTCAAAGAGGAAAATACAATGCCAGGTTTCAAGGCGTCAAAAGATAGGACCATGCTCTTGCTTGGGGCTAATGCGGCGGGAGATTACAGATTAAAATCACTGCTTGTGTACCATTCTGGAAATCCTCTTGCATTTAAGGGCAACAATAAAGCCACCCTACCCGTGCATTTCTGATCGAACCAAAGAACATGGATAACAATATCAATCCTTTTGAGGATTGGTTTGAATGCTGCTTCATTCCCGAGGTCGAAAAATATTGTAAAGACAACGACGTTCCTTTCACGATTTTGCTTCTATTAGATAATGTTCCTGGACATCCTACGCATCTAGATGATTTCAATTTGAACGTGAGAGTCATATTTCTACCGCCAAACATGACTTCACTCATCCAACCTATGGATCATGGTGTTAAAAGCATACTATTTATGCACAACATTTGTTCAGGCATTGTCTGCAGTAGACGATGAGAAAAATTGTACGTTGAGAGACTTTTGGAAATCTTACAATATTTACCACGCCATCTTAGACAATTATAAAGGCCTGGCAGAAATTACTAAAAGTTGTTTAAATGGCGCATGTAAGAAAATATGCCCACGGCACGTAAAAAGCTACGAAGGATTTGAAAAAGACGAATCATATGAAGAGGTTACAGATAAGATTGTAAAGGTTGCAGAGCTACTTCAGTTGGAGGTTGGTGCCAAAGACATGGAGGAGCTAATAGAGGAAGAAGAGAAGGAATTATCTAACCATTAGCATATTGACTTGCAGGCAGCAATAGTGAAAGAAGAAAATGCTGACAAAGCTCAAGATGAACCAAATGAAAAGCCGAAATGCCATCGCCAGAGATGGCAATGGAATTTCGTGATATTGCATCGGCAATGGCGAGGTTTGAAAAGATGGTTCCTGACAGCAAACGATTCTTAAAAGTTAACAGAGGGGTGAATGATATGCTTGCTCGCTACAAAGAAAGTTCTTTCGTAAGGTTGAGCGGCCGACCCCTTCTAAATCTCCACAGTCCTCAACCTCCGCAGCAGCGTACTTATCAGCTGAAGACGTCGATTCTGGCAACGATGCTCGAGAGGAAAACGTACTGACGTTATGCCTGTCTCCTCTTTTTTTTTTTTTTTTGTAATTTTATAATTTTAAATTTTTTTTAAATTGCACGCTTTTGTAATTTTTCCTGCGCATTAAATAAAAAATTGAATAAATACAATAAATAATTCTATTTACACGTTCGTCGAACATTTCTTTTTTGATTCAATCAATTTAGCGAGCACAGTTGCGAGTGCTGCACAAGCATCGGGGAAATTCCCCGACTTACGTAGTGTTCCGCAGAACGTAACCCTTACGTAAATCGGGGAGTTCCTGTATTAAAACGTAGCTTGGAATACTGCGCTGCATAAAAAGTTAATTATCTTTTCCGGAACTGACTTGTTTCCTAGCAACGAGCACGATTCATTCAAATATTGGGACCGTGTGATTTTTAAAGGAACTGAATTAGAAAACAATGCCGATATTGTTTACTACTCTGTGAAATGAAAGGTAGGTAATGGAGCGCCTTCATTTGTCACCTTCCCTTTCCCATGACAGAAATTGCTTAGCCCACTTCGTGCAGCTCGAGATTCTTCTGAGTTTGGTGCCCATTACTAGTGAATGCAATCTGTAAAGTATTGCGTATAAGTTCTACTAAACATGATAATTAAAGTCATGTGGTCAGGATCTTTCAACTAGCTTCTTGTTCAATAATGACTTCCGATTCCTTGTTATTGGCCACAACTTCTGTCCTTCCTTAGTGTCCTTCTCAATTAGCATCTCTTATTCCTTCGCTCTCTTCCAAACCACTCCGAACACGTGTCCAAAACAGACCGCACACATCCACTGTCCAATAGCAAACTAGAATTAACTTTTCCTAATCCTTATTTATTCCTTTTACTTCTGTTTTCTCGGACAATATTCTTTCTTAAAGTATCTGCTCATTTCAAAGCTGTCAATCTACAGAGAGTACTAAGCACTATACTTTAGTTTTCTAATAGTTTTCGTGTTTGGCGTTTTCATTAAAAGATAGCTACCACTAAGTTGTTATGCTCACATTCTACTGTAATACAATGCATATGATATTAGCAGTAGTAATGGCAAATGACGCAAGAAAAGAACATTATGAAGTGCCAGCCAAAAAAAAAAAAACAACCTTCCCACATCACCTGCCCATTCTTCCTCGAATTTATTCAAATTACTCACTTCCACAACAACAGATGGAAATTTCTTCCAACAATAAACCACACGCTGGCTAAAGGCAAACTTCCGCGCAACTATCCTGCAACCATCCGTCCTCAATTTCAATTTATGTACCTCATGTGTATACTCAAAGCAAGAGGAAGAATGTCACCAGCATTATGCATACTCAGTCCATTCAAGGCCTTAAACACCTCAATCAGATATTGTCGCAAGTGCCTAGTCTGGAGACTAGGTACCCCTGAAGATAAATAAAGAGCACCATTTTGTTCCCTTCACAAATCTTGTTGCTCTTCTCTGCACCCGTTCCAGCAGATCCGCATCCTTCCTAAAATGAAACCCCCAGACCTCTTTGCAATACTCAAGATGCGAAAGACCTCTCTGCAACTGTGCTTCTCGTAGTAGCGCAGTTGGTAGGATCGCCATCCTCCCCACACCGGGTGGAAAAGACCTGAGTTCGAGTCTCGTCGATGACCCGAGGCGTGTTTCATAACACGCCTGAGTTAGTCGGTCTCAGGCGAGGGTAGCGTGGATTTTTTCCCGACAACTCAGTTTTTCGTCCAGCAAATAGAAAATAGACCATAGAAAACACGCAATTTGCAGACCATATACGGAGAAATATGGCCTTGGTCGCTGATGCTGCTAAAACCCAACTACAACTACTATAACAGCATGTAAAATGGGATAATCACCTCCTTGTAGAAGTAGGTTTTTTAGGAGCAACTAAGGCTATATTGCTGGTGTATATTTTCTGTAAATCGCGTGTGGTCTGTGATCGAAATTCTGTTTGCTGGACGAAAAACCCGAGTTTCCAGGTGGGCAAAAAATGCTACCTGGGACCGACTAACTCAGCCAAGATGTGAAAAATGCCCTAAAAAATTCCTCATGTCATCGACGGGACTCCAACTCAGATCTTTTCCAGGAGGTGGGGAGGACGGCGATTCTACCAATTGTGCTACCTAAGATGACCATCAACTTATCCTTGCTAGCAAATTCCCAATAGATCCTTGACAGATTCCATGAGCTCTACTGGCAGCCTGTGTGCGCTACTCAAAGAACTTCATATCCGATTGCGCAGTTTGCCCTAGGCCGTTTTCATTCCTCACTACCCTGAGCGTAGCTGGTATGTTAATCTCGGATTTCTGCTACTCACGTGCAGTTCCTTGCATTTCTCAATTTAAAATTCGACTACTATTTCTCAGCCCATCTGCCCAACTTTTCTAGATCCTGTTACAACAGCATACCGCTATTACTGTCATTAACAACCCTGCCAACCTTCGTACCGTCTGCAAACTTGTACATTAAGCCTGATATAACTTTATCAATATCATTGATAAATGTAAAAAAGAGCAATGGTCCCAACACCGAACCCTGGGGGAACTCCACTAATAACATTAGTCTACAAAGAACAGTGTCCATTGATTACCACTCTCTATCTTCTCCTACTCAACCATCTGTTTATCCATAGCAGAAACTTCCTCTTAATACCATATTGCTCCAATTTGTACAGCAGTCTTATAAGTGCAACAATATCGAAGGATTTCGTGAAATTCCAGTACATGATATCAAAATCTTTTTTGCATTCAGTTCTTTAATATTAAATAATAATAATAAATGAATAATATAAAAGTATTAAAAATATTAAATAATTTATATTAAATAATAATGGATAATCTTACCGATTAATTCGTTAAATGATGTTTTAAATTCCCGCGTTTTATGTTTACCAGTTTTAAGCCAGATCAGTTGGAACAAATAGTTCTATTTCTCCTGTATTGTACACTGAGTGAGGATAACATGCACGTTGTGTACTCTTACTAGTTATTGTTCCCTTAATGAAAATGTAACCACATTATTACGAGTTGCACTCAATGTTGTGACTGAAATGTTTGGTCTATCGCTGATACGGATTCTAACCAAGGATCTAAGAATCAGTGTCACTCAATATTGTCACTCTTTATAACTGCCAAGTTGTTAACCTACGTATACGGATTTCGTCCAGATGATTCCTCAAACTTCTTGGGATGCCACCAAGTTGCAGTTATTCCACTGGTGATTGGGGAAACTTTCTTCTCTCACAGATGCTGGGTGTTAATTTTCCGACATGTTCTGATATTTTGTAATTTCTGTTATCCTCAATTCAATTGCGTTGTCTCCTTGAATTGCCACATCGATAAGTGTGATGATTATTATAAAAGAATAAGACAGTGGTTTTCAATCTTTGTTCTGCTAACCGGCTTTTGTTTATAACTGAGCTACTTGAAATATAATAAGCAATTTCTGTTGTAGATAGTGGAAGGCGCCAAATTGCTTCACTCTATTACTGTCTCTTTCATTTCTGCTTAGTAAGCAACGTTATCCGCCCGTTTCCTTAAGAAATAAAATCAGATTATTTTGATATCCGAATGTGTTCGGTGTGCGTTGCTAGGAAACAAACAAGTTTGTTTTCGAAAAAGGGGTGAGGGTTCTACCTTCTTATGCAGTGGAGCTTTTCGAGTCTTGCTTGAATTCCTTGGCAGAGTTCTTAAACATGGCGAACTGTGCTGCTGAATTTCAAAATGGCAGTTAAAAACTGAGATTTAGAGTTTTAAAAGTGAAAAAAGTTTTGTAAACACTGTAATAAAATATAATTTCTATTATTCATAAATTCTAATTAGTACTTTTAAGAGTAGCATACAAAAACTGTTATGGGCCGGTTCCCCAAAGTTTGACATTACTTTTGAGCTCCAGAAGTATGAAAAGGCCAGTTACGGTTCGAATCTTTACTACTCATGATGAGGAGGATACCGTGTTAAGGATTACTAGATATTTACAAAGAGAAAGTTAAGCGAAGATTATATACAATAGAAGAATATGGTGTGGAAAACTCTGGTTGCCTGAATGCGCTCCTTGTGGGTAGCACAGTTGATAGAATCGCCTTTCTCCCAACACCGGGTGGGAAAAACCTCAGTTGGAGTCTCATCTCATCGTGATGAATTTTTATGGACCTTTTTTCACAACGTGTTTGAATTAGTCGGTCTCAGGCGAGGATAGCATGGTTTTTTTCTGCCGGAAACTCAGGTCTTTCGTCCAGCAAACAGAAAACGGACCACAGAACACACGCAATTTACAGACAGTATACATGGAGCAATATGGCCTTAGTTGCTGATGCTCCTAGAACCACACTACTACTGCCTGAATGCGCAAATTTGAAACATTACCATGGCTGATTACAGTCGCAGTTCGATACACAGAACAATTTTCTTTTAGCATTAGCATTAGTAGAGGCATATGATGCAAGAAAGAAAGCTTATGCAGCATCAGCCAAAAAAAAAAAAAAAAAAAAAAAAACCGCTCCCATTTCATCCCTCCATTCGTTCCAAGTACCTGTCCAGCTCAGCCTTAAATTTATTTAGGCTATCGACTTCCACAACAAAGGATGGAAGTCTGTTCCACCAAACAACTACCCGCTGGCTAAAGTAAACTTTCGCACATCTATCCTACAACCGTCTTTCCTCAATTTGAATTTATGCCCTCTCAGGTGATTATTCTGAGCAAAAGGAAGAATTCCATCAGCATTGAGCATGCTCAAACCATTCAAGGCTTTATACACCTCAATCAGATCACCTCGCAGGTGCCTAGTCTCCAGACACTGTAATTTGCAAAATTTAAGAGCAACCCTTTGTTCCATTCACTAATCTCGTTCCAACAGCTCTACATCCTTCTTAAAATGAGGCCTCCAGACCTGTATACAGTATTCAAGGTGTGGCCTGACCATTGCCTTTTATTCACAAAGTTTGTGCAGACTTGAAGGTTTGCCTGCACAATTTAGATAACCGAAATGAATATTCGGAGTGTAACGGGGGGGAACTCCCCATGGATGTTAAAGGCGGCTGTATCAAATTATGCATTGGATTTGGCGATAACAGACAAGAACAGATTTTAAATCACAACTCAAAACAATTCAAAAAATCACACTGCAAAGTACTGTTCAGTTCGCAAACAAATGTTCCCCATTAAAGTCACGTGGACTGGCAATTTTAACTTTCTGATACAAGCAGAAATAAAGTAAACGTTGCCACAACTATACAAGCGAAAGGGTTACCATGGAAACAAAGCTCACATTTCACGAAGACCTTATCTCGCTTTGGAACACAAATTGGAAAGCAAAAATCACGAAATGTAATCCTGAGACAAGCCCACCTGCAAAAATTACACGGCTTAAATAGAATATATTTCAAAATTCTGCAAAGAGCAGGCCATTTAGAAATAATATTTGTTAATTTTCAAATTCAAATGGCCTTTTCATTTCCAGAAAGAGATGATGGTTAAATAGGCGTCATTAATATTCCTGTAATAATTTTCGCAGAAAATCCTTAAAAACCCCCGTTGGGGATATTTCGTATCTAACACATATGTTTTGGTTTACACGATTTCATTAAATTAATTTATATTTTATACAAATTAGGACAAGACCATGAAAATGGAATCACCTGCTAACTGTGACCAGAACGGAGTTTCGATTAAAAATTCAGCTTTTAAAATTTCAGAAAAATCAGATGTACTCTGATTAAGTAGTGACAAAAAGTCTATCTATTTATTGGATTTTAAACTGGTCTTTTGACCAGCCTGGCAAATATTAACGTTTTGCTTAATAAGCTATCAAATTCAGGGATAACTGTACGCCATCGAATAGTTCCTTATTGTACCACGTGACCTTGATTATGAGAGCTATGACGTATACGAATAAGTACAAATTAAAACATTAACATCTAATGAATTTCAAAATGCCTGGATATGCCCTTGGCAGAACACTAATGATGAACTAATAAATCGGTTAATGCTATAATTAGACAGCTGTACACTGTTCTACATGTGCTGAATTCTGTAAAAAATTTGGAATTCAAATCATCAAAAAAAAAACGTTTCTGCACCAATAACACTTGTCTAAATCGGTGAAAGTACTAATATATGTTACCAGAACGCAAGATAATTAAAATAGAATAATTCACCATGAAGCAAATGTACTTACACTGTGTGACTACTTTATTAGCAAGTAGATTTGCCCCTCTTGAATGCTCAGAACAGCCTGGATTTATCGTGGCATGGACTCAATGTGGTGTCAAAAGCGTGTCACAGATGCTGGTGAATGTTGGCTCACTTACTTCCCACAGTTTTTGAAAATTGGATGGTTGCGGATCTCTAAACCTAAGAGATGGTTTCACGACACCCATGTCCTGCAGGTGCCTCACTCTCGTTTCCGGAACAAGTTCTATACAACTCCGGACTTGCATCATCCTGTTAGAAGGACCCATTTGCTGATTTATACACTGCAGCCATGAAAGAATGGTCCTTATTGAAAACAATTTCCATATAATTTGTGACATCCAAATGTTGCTCCACTGCTATTAAAGGAACAGTGTGCACTACGAATATGCCATTACACAACCATCACCAATCTGCATTGTTGATGCCTGGCTAGATAGATCCTCGGACTCTTGCTGCTTTCGCTATATTCTAGTCCTCCTGTCAATGTGAAACACAAGAACTGAGATTCGTCAGAGTAAGCAATATTTTTCCAGTCCTTCGCTGTCAGATATTGGGTTCCTGGGCCCACTGTAAATACTTTTTTATTTTCATACTGGGTTGTTATTTATACTCATAATGAAACGTCTGGCACTTTGAAAGTCACATAAATATTTTGTATTACCATTCTCGCACTGAATTCACGTATACAACACCCTACGTATCTGTTCTAGAAATCGAATTCAGCTTTCAGGATCGCTCGCTCGTCCCAATGTGGTTTAACATGATTACGTAGTTCAGTAGAACTTCGAAACGTGTCCAATCTGCATCAAGCTTTGATTTAAGTGGTAACGTTTCATTAAATTGATTATTACAAAAATTTCAAGTAGCATAAGAGCGTCTTTATTTCATTTCATTTATTTCAAAATAAAGTAATGCCAGACCAAATCTGTATGTGATGTAACTTTTCTAATAGTTGGGCCATAAACGTAAACATTAACGGTTCATACGAATTCATCTCATACACATTTAGGCCTGACAGGGAAGAAATTCTAAACTTTAGTCAGCATCTCATTAACATCAGATAAGAACCTTCTCCGCAATGTGGGCCATAGGAAAGGAGCTAATCGGCACTCAAGACGCATAGCTAATCATAAAATACTGTCTATACCCAATACCATTTTATGCATCTACCACAGGATCATCTGCACCAAAAACATGGTTTAACAAATTTCTGAGCCTGGAATGTTGGCTTCTGAAATGACTCAACAAGATCACAAGTAATGAGTACTCCATTATAAGGGCCGTAATGATAGAAAACCGAGGAATAACTTCTTGAAAAGGCAGATAGTAGCTGGCAACGCTAACCAGACTCGACGCACCCGACATAATGGAAATCATTAAAAATGTCCAGAATTGCTAGAAGAAGTCAGTCAGATCCCAAGCTACCAATGCAGATACGGGGAAGCCTCAATTCTTTGAAACAGATGTTTCTGGAAAATAGTTCCTTTTGCATCTAGACCTCATCTAGTAACCCATTGTTTGATCTAGATAAGACCTACAGAGCTAATAAACACTGAAAAAAATTAGTGATAATAACGTATATTTTAAATTCTGAGATCAGAGAAACAAGATTAAGACCTCTCTTAATCATGGTCAAAACTTGAAGTATGGGAATGGAGAAATTTTAACCCAAAAGGACAGAAAAGAAATAAATGATTGCAAGTAACGTACGGTTCCTCCAAAAAACAGCTAATTCATCACCGCTTGAAAGTACCTCAATAGCTTTCTCCCATAACTAAGCTGATTTTAATTTGGAATTTCAAACAGATTGCAAGTAGCATATCCATTCAACTGCCAGGACCTTCAGTGTGGCTAAAATTCGTGACGTCATGTTCCAGAAGAAAGTACTTATTAAATATTCAGACTCATTCGAGTGATTTACAAACTCTGAAAATGCGAAACTTTTTATTTTTTATTTTATTCCTGTAACTATGGCAACAGAACTCTGCAAGGACCACAAGTAATTAAGTTTGTTTCTCTCTTTTTTACGCATTTGGCTAATTTATCCAACGTCAGAAAGATATTCGTGCAATCCTGTCGCAATAAACACACGAAGGTTGTGTGGTCGTGTCTTGGGCTGAAAGTAATTATCTACAATTGCAAAACTCCTTCTAGTGGTAAAGTCTAAGTCTGTTCCGGGATTAACGTCTGTAAACTAACCAAAAAAAAAAAAAAAAAAAGAAAGAAAGAAATGCGCAGTGCGTGTTAAAGTCTGTGGTCCCCACTAATAACGAGTGAATTTAATATTTATAGGAGGAAACCCTTTCTCTGAACTGAATTACAGAAGAGGATCTCATTTTTTGTAGGTAATATCTTTGCAAGGAGTACACAAGGATGTGCTGACCTTGTTCGTAAAGTAACCAAAATGGTCAAGGTCACAGAGCTGAAAATGAAATGAATTGCCATCTCTCCATTGCTAACAAAGTTTTAAAATTTACATTCAAAATGTTTCCTCTCGATGAAAGTGAGAATTCAGAATAGCTTATACAGAGGAACACTTCCCAGAAGTCTGTCCAGAATGACAGCGATTACCATAGCAACAGTGGGTCATTATTATCCGAAAATTACTTTTCGTTTTGGTCTCTTGTGACTATAATTACCGCTGCTCGATGTCTTGATTCAGAATTTAAATTGAGCGCATTCTTAGACTAGTTGTTGTATTCTTAGATTAGAGCGTACTCTTAGGATTTTTTTTTTTTTTTTTTTTGGAGCATCAGCGACAAGGGCATCTTGCTCCGTGTATATTGCCTGTAATTGCGTGTATTCTAAGGACGATTTTCTGTTTGCAATTTCGAAATCACGACCTCTAGTATGCAATTTTCGGAACATTCAATTTTTAGTATTTGCTTATTCAATATGCTAAGTACGCCAAGAATAACATCGATGTAACCTTCATTAGACCGCCGTAGGCGCATGATCAAACGCCTCGTGGTTGAGCTGACCGTGGTTCAAGACTGCATGACTGCTAAATACGGTGATGTTCAATCAGCTTCTTAACCAAACACACCCTGGCCTGGTTTACTCCGAATCTGGAAACTATATTCTTGCTTACCGGACATCAAGGCCCGCCTAAACCAGTTTGGAATAGTTGAGGATGACACCTGTATCTGCGGAGAGAAGAAAGAATGGGCTCATCTCCTGCATGACTGTGTGGCGTACCTTGACCTCAGGCATCAGCTCCTCCTTCAGATCACCCTTCCAAACCTTCATTCTCTCCATTCCCTGATTGTAAACAAGGAAGCTTTCAGCGCCTTACTACAATATTGTATAGCTCTCTTCAAGCGAAGAAGACATCTTATGGCCACTGCCTTCCACAACTGCCATCCCACCGGCTCCCGACCAGCTCGCTCATCTAGACTACGCCCAAACCCAGTATTCTCCACAATCAGGCATGAAATCTCGAGATCATTGCAAACCCTTTTGGGTAAGCATTAGCATTAGTAGAGGCATATGATGCAAGAAAGCAAGCTTATGCAACACCAGCCAAAAAAAAAAAAAAAAACCCTTCCACTTCACCCCTCCGTTCGTTCGAAATACCTGTCCAGCTGAGCCTTAAATTTATTTAGGCTATCAACTTCCACAACAAGGGATGGAAGTCTGTTCCACCAACCAACTACCCGCTGGCTAAAGCAAATTTCCGCACATCTATCCTACATCTGTCTTTCCTCAATTTGAATTTATGCCCTCTCAGGTGATTATTCTGAGCAAAAGGCAGTATCCCATCAGCATAAGATTTAATCTCAGGCCAAATGTTGATGTGGGATATCTCTGTGCCTGCACTCTCCCTCTTTTTGGGAAGGAGTGCATTCTCTGTCGATCTCTCGGCTCTCACTCCTGTTTCTGTCTCTGTCATCAACTTGCACTCTAGCTGTCCTTACTCACC